>NW_005371274.1:695480-705029 GCF_000412655.1 Myotis brandtii
TGCCTGCAACCAAGGTACATGCCCTTGACCGGAATCGAACCTGGGATCCTTCAGTCCGCAGGCCGACGCTCTATCCACTGAGCCAAACCGGCTAGGGCTGCTAAAGGCTTTTAAATATAATGTGCTTCTCATCTTCATGACACGTGTCACAGAGTACACCCAGCCTATAAACCACAGTGACCTTGTTACCATTCCCACCAAACACGGCGCCCTCCACCGCAGGCAACACTAAGAATGTTTAAACGTCAAGTTTTAGTTTTTCAACTGATGATGAGCTGGAATCCTGCTGTTTAATTTCCTTAAGGCATCTGTCAGCAACGTGAAGATAGCTTTTCCTTAGCAACGAAGTTATGCACAACCTTCCAGATTTAGCAGATTCACAGCTATTAATTTTAGAAGCTATCTGGGATTTAAAAAGCACATAGGGGAAAGGGTTTGGATTTCATTTTCTTTTTACCTTTCAAAGGATGGCCCTTATCATGTTTCCTATTTTCAGGGGCTAGAGCAAGAAAGATTTAAAGATAACTGTGCTTTTCCCACGGTTCAGAATGTGCTTGTGTGTCCTAATGCTGATGCCGCTGCCATACGTTTACAGAGCACAGGGGATCTGGGAGTATCTGTGTGGCCTTAAGAACAACTTTTTTCATGCCGGCTGACAGTATCCTGCACCATCCATACATCCACCCTTAGCCTGGTTTCCCTCCATGGAAGTGGGGCTGGAGGTGAGGATGTAAATCAGCCCCAAACCAATTTCTAGTGGCAGAACAGTGTATCATGTGGAGAACAAAGGGTAAAACAATCATTAATAACTGTGAACTGTTCCAGAGACAGAGAAGCATCCCACAGACCATCAAACCTCAGAGGGAAGGCAGGGGAGGGAGGTTTGTGGGGAGCGGGGGATGGTAAAAGATCAACCAAAGGACTTGTATGCATGCATATAAGCATAACCAATGGACACAGACACTAGGGGGGTGAGGGCATGTGCTGGGGGGGTGGGGGTGGCTGGGGAGAGGTCAAGAGAGGAAAAAGGAGAGAAATGTAATACTTTAAACAATAAAGAATTAAAAAGCAAACAAACAAACAAACAAAACCTGTGAAATGCAGCCCAGCCGGCATGGCTCAGTGGTTGAGCCTCAACCTATGAACCAGGAGGTTGCAGTTCAATTCCTGGTCAAGGCACATGCCCAGGTTGCGGGCTCCAACCCCAGTGTGGGGCATGCGGGAGGCAGCCGATTGGTGATTCTGATTCTCCCTCATTATTGATGTTTCTGTCTCTCTCTCTCTCCTCTCCCTTCCTCTCTGAAATCAATAAAAATATATTTAAAACAAAACAAAAAAAATTGTGAAATGCATAACTGCCATGGCACCCCCCTCACCTCCACCAGAGTATAGAAGGGCAGAGCGCCCTGACTGTACCCCTTAACTGGCTACATCACAACCTTCGGGCCTCAGTTTCCCCTTCCCTATGAGAGATGTGGACCAGCTCTTTCAACTAAGAACAGGCACTCCACAAGAAATTGCTAGTTGACTGATAGCCCCTGACTTCTGAGGTTAAAGAACATGAATATCCTGCTGAGATAATGATGTAAAAGGGGGTGATGGACTTTTTCCCATTAGTTACCTTATCAACAGCCTCTATAGTCAAATATGAGCAGTAAAGAACATTTAATCACTCTAAAGTGCTTTCATATTAAAAATAACCACAATTCTGGACCTTGAGAACATTATGCTAAGTGAAATAAGCCAGTCAGAAACACCTAAGAACCATATGATTTCACTCATTTGTGGGATGTAAAACAAACTAACTCATGGATACATACAGCAGTGTGGTGGTTGCCAGAGGGAAGGGGCTAGGCCGCCGTGGTTCTCAACCTTCTGGCCCTTTAAATACAGTTCCTCATGTTGTGACCCAACCATAAAATTATTTTCGTTGCTACTTCATAACTGTGATGTTGCTACTGTTATGAATCGTAATGTAAATATCTGATATGCAGGATGGTCTTAAGCAACCCCTGTGAAAGGGTCGTTTGACCGCCAAAGGGATCGCGACCCACAGGTTGAGAACCACTGTATTAACCAATCACCCCAATAAATTTAATAAAGTAAATAAATTTTTATTTTATTTAATTTTATTTAAAATATATTTCTTTATTGATTTCAGAGAGGAAGGGAGAAGGAGAGAGAGATAGAAACATCAATGATGAGAGAGAATCATTGATTGGCTGCCTCCTGCACACCCCCTACTGGGGATCGAGCCCGCAACCCAGGCATGTGCCCTTGGCCGGAATAGGGCAATTTTTAAAAAAGAAAATCACAATTCCAAGACAGAAGACATAAAAAGAGAGAACAGGATAGGAGAGGTCAGAGGTCAAGACGAGGAAGTTGAGACAGGACAAAAAGTTTCTATGCCATGTAGAGAAGAGGAATATCTCTCCCGCTTTCTTTAGATGACCCGAACTCCATTTAAAAAACTATTTATAGTCAAAGGCTCTGAGACGCCCAGTGCTTCAAAATAAGCTCAGGTAGGATTAGTTCCGACAATACCTGAACTCACTTCTTCTTAAAGGATCCAATCCAACACAGCCATAGCTACAGCTGGGAAGCTTTCAAGCCAGACCAAGGCAGGGGCCAGTAACAGCAGCTAAATAAAGGCTGGGTCATGGGGCCCCCACTGAGGCCAGGAGCAGACATTGTCTGGGAACAGGTCATCAGAACCCTCACTCCTTTTGCTATTGAGTTATCTTATGTATTCCAGCTGTGGCCAGGAACAGTGTGGTATGATCCACACTTCTCTCAGTATGGTTACTGGGTCATATTAATCTTCACAGAGGCTAAAAATACAAAGACTCTGATAGTTTTTAAGCTAAAATTCAGGTCTAGAGGAAGAGAGAAAAAAAGATCAAATGTGTGAAGTACTTGAAGTACTTGCAAAGAAAGGTGCAATGGATAACATCTTATTAAATAAAAAATAGATTACGCCTAGCCAGTGTGGCTCAGTGGTTGAGCGTCAACCTATGAACCAGGAGGTCACGGTTCGATTTTCTATCAGGGAACATGCCCAGGTTGCAGGCTCAATCCCCAGTGGGGAGGGGGAGGGTGCAGGAGGCAACCAGTCAGTGATTCTCTCTCATTATGTTTCTATCCCCTCTCCCTTCCTCTCTGAAATCAATAAAATATATATTTAAAATAAAGAAATCAATAAAAACAAATTCTTCTAAAGAGTATGCTATTGAATATGAAATGCTATAGCTTAGCTGTCACATGTATCAGAAAGCCCCAAATCAATAAAAACGAATTCTTCTAAAGAGTATGCTATTGAATATGACATGCTATAGCTTAGCTGTCACATGTATCAGAAAGCCCCACCTTAGCTAACTGACAATCAGTCTCTCTGGTCCTCTGAATTAAGCTAAAACAGAGGCATGAAAACATTATTTGTCAATGGTATACTGATTTTCAACCTATTTTCTCTTTCATATAGAGACTGATATGTTAGGAAGATACAACAGCTAATCTCAAGTAATCAAAATACAAAAAATGATAAATACCACAGGGAATATCAACCACACCGCCCATGCCCACCACTACCATGAATGCACAGCTGCTGTTTCCCCGCCCCGCCCCACCCCTTTGCGGATAGAAAACATGTGCCCAGCACGCCCAGCTCTGGGAATTTATACAAAAGAATGGAAATCAAGATCTCGGAGTGGTATTTGCACTATCATGCTCACGGCAGCACTGTTCACAATAGTCAAGGTGTGGAAGCAACCGAATGTCCATGACAGATAAATGGATAAAGCAAATATGGTCTATACACACCGTGGAATATTACTCAGCCTTAAAAAAGGAGGAAATTCTGTCACATGTGACAACATGGATGAACAACCTTAAAGACATTCTGCTAAGTGCAATAAGCCAGTCACAGGAGGATACCTGCATGGTTCTATTTATAGGAGGCATCTAACCCAGTGACTCACAGAAAGCAAAAAGCAGACTGGCAGCTGCCAGGGTCTGGGGCAGGGGGAGTGGGGAACTGCTGGTCAAAGGGTATAAATTCCAGGGATGCACAACATTGTGCTTATAGTTAACAGTGTGCTGCACACTTAAACATCTGTTGAGAGGATAGAGTTCAAGGGGTTTTTCACCACAATGAAAAAAAGAAGAAAATATATGGTGGGTGTGGCATACTTGGTAAACAGGGACTGGAGAAGGGGGGGAATCAACTGCGCATGAAACTTCTGAATTTGAGCATGAAACAAAGAAAAGAAGCTAAAAACAGTATTTTCTCAACTGGGCCCCTTGGAACATTATTCCCGAGAGATGGTGCATTTCAAAAGAATCTGTGAAAGACTGCACCGTGTCTCCTTGGATCTTCACCGTGAAGATTAGCATATAAAAGATTCTAAGAAGTCCTAGAATAAAGCAGCCTCCTTACGTTCCTTCAAGAAAGCATTTCCAAACTCATTTGACTCAGAAAAAGGTTTCTCTGCAAAACAGATATTAAAATCCCAAGGGACTCATGCTTTATGAAGAGCGACTTAAGAAATGGTGCTTTAGGGGAACTAATTTTAGGGATGGAACCCTGCCTACTCAGAGCTCCTCCTCCTATTTCAAAAACCTCAAATAATCAATCCACTTTCCCCCTATCTTGCCTGAAATATTTAACTCCTTTTATCATGAAAAATGCCAATTAAACTAATAAGCTTCTTACAGTAGAGCTCAAATATTAGGCATTTGTGATTTCATGGAATTTACTTTTATCTGCGCCATTGCACACTGACAGAGTACTTTACAGGTTTCAAAAGCACTGTCATTACCACGTACACACCTCCTTCCTTCAAGCTATTTAATAAGCGGTATAGTCAAGACTAACCCCCAGATTGGCTGGTTGTGGTCTAGTATCTTTCGACTAGTAAAAAAAAAAAAAAAAGGTCTCTCTGGGCTGAGTTGGCAGATCAAGTAATAAACATCTGATTTACACATTTCCAGGAGACAACATGACCAAGTGGTATTAAACAATAGTTGTGTGTGTGTGTGCGCGTAGTGGGGACCTCTCAAATTTTTATAAAGAAAATTTTTCCTACAAGTTAAAGCGTATGTTTTTGTTAGACTGGGGAAGATTCAATTGACTCTACCCTTACAAATTTTCTCAGAACATCCCAGAATAGACAAGGGGGTAGAAAAATGGCCATGTAGGAAGATGACTCATGTTCATATGATCCCATTCTTCACACTACACAAATCTGTCCTACGTAAGTGGCCTAGACTGGAGTTATAAGGAAAACTGGTTTTAGCAGAGCTCTCACATCCTAGGTGTTCCTTTGGAGCCACTTCTAAAAATACCACAAAAATGGACAGAATGAGTACAGGGGCCCTCTTTTGCCCTTATTGCACTTAAACACTTTAAACTGTTCCATTTTTCACAGAAACACTGTTCAAAGGAATATAAGCAAAATGTAATCCTAACCTTCTACTGAATTTCAAGTTCAAAATCTGTTCATTATCATAGAAAAGATACTGGTAAAAACACCTCTTTCTAGACTAAAGAAACCACCTTCAATTCTTTAAATGGAAAATGCACCCAGGTGTTTACCTCTATAAAAGGAGCTTAAAGACTCCACATGTGTGTCTTGACTAACCTCTAAGCAGCAGGTTGGTAGACTGGCACCTATGTTCATTTCTTGTTTTTTCTAGTGTCAAATTCAACTACTTACTCTTTTTTTTAATTTTTAATTTTATTTTTTATTGATTTTTTTACAGAGAGGAAGGGATCTAGTGTCAAATTCAACTACTTACTCTTATATTAAGGATTCTTAGTGGAACTGAGTAGGCATTTTCAAAGGGGAAAAAAAAGAGCATCAACAATTAGCCATGGTCATATGATTGGGCAACAGCACAATTTAAATAGGCCAAGCTCTACAATAATACACATCAACACCCGTACAGCATAATAACTTTCTGAAGTGGTTCATCTATCATTGTTTACCTGTGCAATAAGCGATAAGATAGTTTTAGGCTGTTTCTAATTACTTACTCTTATATTAAGGATTCTTAATGGAACTGAGTAGGCATTTTCAAAGGGGAAAAAAAGAGCATCAACAATTAGCCATGGTCATATGATTGGGCAACAGCACAATTTAAATAGGCCAAGCTCTACAATAATACACATCAACACCCGTACAGCATAATAACTTTCTGAAGTGGTTCATCTATCATTGTTTACCTGTGCAATAAGCGATAAGATAGCTAGGCTGTTTCTTACTACTATGAGACAATAAAATTAAACCTCTAAGAGGTTAAGAAACTTGCCCAACGTCACACCATGACTGGGAGAAGAGTTAGAAGTGTAGCTCACAGCTCCCAAGTCCCAAGCCAGGACATTTTTTCACTACAGCCATGGTTCTCTGAATGGTGAGGATCGGAGTGGGTGTGGGGTATAACCCCCGTTAGGTACTTATGCTCATACCCCATAGATACCCCCCCTAGTAGTGTTCTAGGGAACCTCTCTTCCCATGAGAGTGTATCACATGCCTCATGTGTGCTAAGGCAGAAGAAACACTGAGAGCCACCATACTGGGTGCTACACAACCTTGATATCGTCAACACAGGGACTATCACCAATTGGCTGATAACTGGTGAATATTGGCCATAAGATATGCTTAATGTAACCCTTAAAGGATTTATTTCAAGATGTTAATTTAGAACTGCATTGGCTCATACTGACTTGAAAAAAGGTGTTACATGAAGACAGCATAAAAGTAAAAAACAAAGGCAAAACAACTATAAAAAAAAAGCACAGGAAAATTTCGAACTCCTTTTGCTAATGTTCAAAATAACCTACAGACATACTAGAAGATCCTGGTAAACTCTAGCTGTGCCCTGCTCTGTGCAGAACAGGTTACCTAAAAGTATGTGAACTATTGAAACATACGTAAAACTCACTGCGGGACCTGTGATCGGACTTGCGGGTTCCTAACCCAGGTCTGTGGGAAAAGCACTTCATGGAGTAAGTGGGTCTGAACCAACATCAGACCCTGGATAAGCAGGAAAATTCAGGAGGGGAGTCCCGAGAGCAGAGGCCGCTCTGCCCTTAAAGGACAGGTGCCTTCAGAGTCTCTAAAGCTCTCCTAAAGTTTCCTCTGTTGCAAAATAAAGGGGATTGAATCTGGTCATGCCTAAGGTTAAGTCCGGCTTGAATGTAAGTGTCAAAGAACACTTTCTGATGGTTTGAACAGCAAAGTCTAGATTTCTTTATTACTGTTGCATCTGGTCATGCCTAAGGTTAAGTCCAGCTTGAATGTAAGTATCAAAGATGGTTTGAACAGCAAAGTCTAGATTTCTTTATTACTCAAGGAAGTGTTCATAATGAAGTAGGAAAGGCATGCTGTGCAAGGTGCCCTCTGGTGGACAGCGGGATATACCAAAGGTTGGTCTATAAGGGCTTTCCCTGAGCCACCTCTCAGTCAGCCTTCATTCAGAAACTCACTCATTCATCTGAAAATCAGTAATAACGTGTACCCACACTGTACCAAGTATTAAGTATCAGCAACTAACATGAAAGACATACAGCCATCGGCCTCAGGGGCTGTATGGTCTAACAAGACATTTAAGCAGTGCTTCATCACAGAGGTGCTTTAATGCCACAAAGGAATGGCAGCTGGTATTATGACAATGATCTATGGGGGAGAAATAAGCTCCACTAAAAATATTACAGGGAAGATGAGACCATAAGGAAAAGTGGCTATTGGGCAGGCCGAGGAAACAGCATATATATTAATCCTGAGAAAGAGAGAAAAAGGCCAGCTGTGACTGGCTCCCGCCAAGGAAGAGAGAGCTAAGGCAGCAGAAGGGTGTAGTCCACGCAGGGTACTGTAGGCCATGGTAGGTGAGAACTCTGAGCTTTGTCCTAAGGGCAGTAGAACATAACCCAAAGGTGTAAAGGAGGGGAGACATGATGCACAGATGACTTCACAAGGCCACTCTGGTTTTCATGCACAGGATGCAGTGGGATGGGCTAAGGATGAACCGGGGAGACGATGAGAAAGGTGCTGCAGGCGTCCCGGGGATCGGTGAGAGTGCCTCACTCCACCAGCCTCGAGAAACTCCCATGGTTGTTTCCAGTCCTTGCTCTCCTCCCATTTATCACCCTAACTTCTTCCGCACATTTCCTGAGTGCCACCCAAGGCCCCTGGGCACAGGTGGCAGAGTCCAGATCATGGCAGCTCTGTAAGGGACCATCAGCACCAGCCCCTCCACCTGCCAGTGCCTCCATTCCCAGACACACCATGGCAAGGAGTCTGCTGATGTGCACACTGGTCAGCCCACTCTAACAAGTCACGCATTCTCGGGGACCCTAATCACGGCTATTGCAGGATTCAGAAGTTTGCCCCAACAGCCTGGGCAACCTTGTTCCTGGACCTTGGAAGAGTACTGGTTAAATAAGTAGGGTCCCCTCCCTGTAACGAGCTGAGTGAAATTATACAGGACAAATGCTGTGCCCCCTTCCACAGGGGTTACTCTCTAATTGATCCTCTTGAAGGCTGAACATGAAAATACCTCTTCCTATGTCCTAAAACCGCCTGTGGTGATGGTTGTGGAACTATGTGTTAAACCATACACTTTACATTGGTGATTTGTATGGTATGTGAATTATATATCCCCATAGAGCTGTTACCAAGACAACATATAAAAAGAAAAGCACCACCTCCGCCTTAAAGATGACATAATGGAGAGAAATGACAGCAGAGATGAAAGCACTAAAGCTTCAGGGTCAACGGCTCCTATACATGTTGCATATCGACATATTTCCTACTCACAAGCAAGCCCCAAAGTCTCTAAGATGGTGAGAAGAAATCAAACCTATAAAGATTGTATTTTCCCCATAAACCACTCTATCTAAAAGCTTAGCCAGCCCAGCCAGCATGGCTCAGTGGCTGAGTGTCGACCTATAAACCAGGAGGTCACGATTCGATTCCCGGTCAGGGCACATGCCTGGGTTGTGGGCTCAATCCCTGGTAGGAGGTGTGCAGGAGGCAGCTGGTCAATGATACTCTCTCATCATTGATGTTTCTATCTCTTCCTCTTCCTTTCTCTCTGAAATCAATTTTAAAAAGGCTGAACTAAAGAGCAGCAATTATAGGAATAATCCTATCTAATAATAGAGAAACATGGTAATTAGCCGTACCTCCGCTACCCTTCCCATTGGCTAATCAGGACGATATGCAAATTAACTGCCAACCAAGATGGCGGCCGGCAGCCAGGCAGCTTGAAGCGAACAGGAGGCTTGCTTGCTTCAGTGACGGAGGAAGCCAACGTTCCCTGCCTGCGTCTGCCAGCCTCTGAGCTTGCAGTTTGAAACATTGTTACAAATATAGAAGCTAAACAAAACCCCAGAAACCTGCTTTCAGCCAGCCGGGATCTCAGAGCTGGAGTTGAAACAGTGTTTCGATTATAGAACCCAAACAAACCAGATACCGGCTTTCAGCAGCCGAGGCCTAAGAGCTGGAGCCAAGCCTCAGAGCTAAAGCTGGCCCAGAATAAAAAAAAAAA
>NW_005371274.1:706013-732425 GCF_000412655.1 Myotis brandtii
CCGAGTGCACAAATTTTTGTGCACCGGGCCTCTAGTAATAATAATAAATGCATAACCATACAAACTCTCCAAAAATATGTCTTTTTGAAAAAACTCGGTTGATACAAAAGAGGTAAAGGGAAAATACCAGTCAAATTCTTCTTCATGTCCCTCCCCCAGTTTACCCAGGAAGGTGCAAGCTGAGAGCACCCACCTCGCACCGTCCCAGGGCTCTCAGGGTCCCGGGCACGTTGCTCTGTGGGCTGCCACTCCAACTCTCCATGAGAGGCAAACAGTGAGGGGTGAGGGCTGCTAGCAGGAAGCAAGTGGCCCTTATCATTCCATCTGCAGCTAAAAAAAAATTCACTGATGCCACTGACTCTGCATTTATAATGATGCAGACAGCAAAGGAGGCCCCTCTGACCAGAAAGGTAATAAAAGTTGATGTTATTTAAAAGAGCCACAGTCCTGGTTAAAAAGGCAACTCTAGGATGACATCCGAAGGAAGGAGAAAACAGACTGCAGCCTCTTTGAATTTGCAACAGCATGGAAAAGGGATTGTGGGCACAGGTGAACATCTGCCCCGCCTTTGAGGACAGCAAGTTCCAAAACCTTAGCGATGAGACCATTGCCAAAAACCTGGCGGGTTATGCAGGAAAGAAGGAATTCTCTGCAGACAATCCCGAAGAGAGCCCCCGAGAAAGGAAAAGGTCACCACCTGAGAAATACTAATGTGCTTGTACAGGGTGGACAACGTGGGGTTTACAGTTGTGAGTACAGCAAACAGAGTCTATTCTTGTATTATTGTTTATTAATTATTGTGCTATTTATTTGCATGACAACTGTAAACCTATTTTGCCCCACCCTGTGTATAATGGGAGCTCTCTGCCAAGCTCAAATGCAAACTTTAGGAGAAAGATAAATAACAATGAAACTAGGAATGAACTTGAGCCTGGCTGGCATGGCTCAGTGATTGAGTGTCGATCTATGAACCAGGAGGTCACGGTTCGATTCCCAGTCAGGGCACATGCCCGGGTTGCAGGCTTGATCCCCGATCATGCAGAAGGCAGCCAATTAATGATTCTCTCTCATCGTTGATATTTCTATCTCTCTCTCCCTCTCTCTTCCTCTCTGAAATCAATAATTGAAATCAGTAAAATATATATATATATATTTAAAAAACAAAACAAAAAACTAGGAGAGAACTTGAAAAAGTATCTATGAAGGGTACAGTTAGCAGAAGCTCAAAATGCCAGAGACAATAAAATAAGGCAGTGTTGGCTGTGTTCAAAGCCAAAAGAAATCAACAAGAGGACAGCATGACAGACTGGGGGGAGGAAGCGTAAGGTTCACAGAACAGTGAAGCAGGAGCCCAACTCGAGGTAGAAGCAGTGTTTCTCTCTCAAAGCAAAGAAAGCGGCCTCCACAGTGCTCAGGGCTGAGTAGGAGCATGAAGGGGAGGGGGGGGACTCCCACTTTCAAGGATTTCCAAGTCTCCACTTGGATGACTCACCCCAGGCACTGAAGGAAGGAACGGACAGGCCCCCTTTTGACTCCATGAGGATGCAGATGGCATTCCGTGCCCACAACAACAATTTCCTCTACACCCGGATAGTGTGTGACAGGTATGTACTGCTTTCTTGTTTAGTACCTTTGCTGGGACCCTCAACAATCTTGGGAGATACAAAAGGCTGCTACCACTGCCCTCGTCACACACTGACGCTCAGGGCCTAAGTGACCTGCCAAAGTCACACAGCCCCCGGGACAACACAGCTCTGGACCCAGCAATGTGACTCTGGCCTAGTGTTCTCGTCACCAACCCGTGGACCTTTCCACTGAAGCTTCAGCAGAGCAACCAACAGCATTCAAGCCATGGGATATTAATGACATCAGTATCACGTGCAAGATGAATATATAAACCAGCAAGTGCCGGTCAAACATCTACCTAACTGCCCGACAGCTCTGGCTGTTCAATCCTCAGATCCCAGTGAGACCTCAGACCCGCCCAGGAGGGCGCTACAGAGGACCGGAGGCTCCCTGGCATTGAGGAACTTGCCTGGGGTCACCAGCGGCTGGTGCAGCAAAGTGTTCAAAGTATTGGACTCTGTGGGATCAGGGTGCTTCAAAAATCTGAAACAGAGTTATTTTATTCATCTTAATTAAAAAACATACCACCACTACTTACTTTTAAGGAGCTCAGTGATGTAGCAAATTGATTTTTTTTTAAAGCACTGGCTTTTACAAGACTGAAAATATAATCTTGCTGAATATTTAAAAATCCCTCACCAATTGAAATGTTCACCCTCTAAGAAACCTAAGTCTGCTACACAAAATTAGCCAAAATTGAGGACAGGTGAAATTTCATAACAGAACATGTTGACTACTTTATTTGCCTGCTCAGTGTGTCCCCCAAGAACATTCTTTGTAGGGAGCATTAACAAGCACCGTACAATTGCATAGGAACGTGCTCAAGACTTGATGCTCTTCTCCTACCTGCTCTTTTACTGTGTTAACACAGGTCCCAGAGTAACACCTACCACCTTCCATTCCCCCAAGCTTCCAAAGAATGACAGAGCTGGGATTTAAGGGAGTTAAAGCTATACCTGTCCACAAACAACTGAGCATACCAGCTCCTCAAATCTGCCTCGGGTCCCCTCTTTAGATCAGAAGGAGAAAATCCGAATGCCTCTGGTGGCCAGGCAGGTAATGCCAAGGAGCAGGGCAGGTAATGCGTGTGTGTCTATGGCATGAGCAGAACTCAGGTAGGTGCAGGGGGCACTGGAGGGGACAGCAGCTACTTGGTTGAAGAGAAATGGCAAGATCAACATTTTATGTATCAGCATTAAATGTTAGTCCAAGTTTGCTTGTTGTAAGAGCACCACCTGGGTCAAACAGGTCACCAGCTCTCACCCTTCGTGAATGCATTGTTGGCATCATCTTTTGCACAGTACTGGCTTGGTAGCTAAATTCTGCAGGGTTATTTTCATAAGTGTGACATCGCCCTGGAGAGAGCGAGGCCGAGGTCTCATTAACACCTTCAATACCAAGGGTGCCTCTCTTTCAGGCAGCCTAGATGGGCTTGTGGACTGACCCCAGGCAAGGGAGAGCTGCTCGCTTAGCAGCAAAAGGTGCTTTTCCTCCCAGGTGCCGAGAGAGCAAACTTCATTTCTTTCCTGTGGCAAGTACGCCCTGAGCAGTTGCTTACCCGTTTGTCAATGTCATTGTGTTGGAGCTGCACAAAGCGAGCGCTGATGGCTGCGATGTAGCTCTGCTGATTGGAGAACGCCACGCGGCCAGCACCTTTGGGGTACTTCAGCTCTGGGTCCGTATCAATGCCAGCATAGCAGACACCACCATACAAACGGTCCATGATCATTGCCAGTTCAACTGCAAGAAAATGAACACAATTCTGTATAAATGTTTAGAAGGAACTCCTGACGAGGAGCAGGAAGAACTATTTAAGAATCGTGCAGTGTAACTAAGAAAAGGAAAACCCATGTGAAGTATTGTGAAGAGTCTCCACATCAGTCTTACAACCTCAAGTAGGGGAGATCCTCATAGGCTATTTGAAAGTAAAAAAAATAAAAGAATTTACACACACGCACACACGCACACACACACACACACACACACACACACACACATGAATTTACATAATCAGAACTTCAGCAACAGGATTAAAGGAATGATCTATCAGTAATCCTCTTGTTCTAACTGCTTAGTCTACTGGAGTGAGCCCTAGGTAGGCAAAGCATCTCACGATGCCCTAACAAGTTATTAAGAGACAGCCCTACTTACTGACCTCTGAGACTGAAAGCCATTACTAAAGTTACACTGCTACGGTTAAGATTAAACTGTAGAAAGAATGAAGTCATAATTTTAGCTAGAGGCAATATGTTTACAGCCTTAAAGTAAATCTCTACACTTGAAAAAAATGACTTTTAGAGTATATTTTATCCCAACGGAGAAACCTCCAGACTAGCCTCTCACAGGAAATTCTTAGTAATACTAACAGCAGCAATGAACATTTATTGAGCACTTACAATGTGCCAGGAAACACTAAGCTGCTACTAAGGCAGTAAAAACATACCCATCCTGCACCTGCTAAAAATCCAGAGGTTTAGTCTGCAGTCCTTGTCACATTTCTCCTATAGATATCTTTGTATTTGTATATTTAAGATATATATACAGAAAACATTTGGAAAGTGATCCATTCCAAAGGTGTGATATTCTAAAATTATCTCACCAAAAAGGTACCATGGAGAGAAATGTAGCAGTTACTTACCTGGATTCAAATTGCCTGAAGGTAATTGTTTACTTGATACTGGACAGCACTTCCTCCAGGTATGACCATTCCTTTCAGGCAACTCACATAGTTTAAGTCCAAAATACTTAGCCCTAACCCTGGGGAATGACTCACGAACCCACTTCCTACAAACACCGACATATGGTGTTTGGAAAGGAAAAGACAGTGAGGAAAGATGATGACCTGGCCACCGCCAGTGGGCAAAGTCCATCTCAGAGCAGAGCCCCACTGGAATCGGGATCTTGGGGGAAGAAAAGCAGCACAGCCTGGTGGGGCAGAGGAAGAAATCTGCAGCAGATACAAGGGCCAAAAGGTACAAGAACCCCACCAGGATTTTACAAGCAGAAGGAAGGCCAAGTACTACCGGATTCCTGTACTATGAAGCTGCTGAGGCAGGTAAGAAAAGCTATGTCGCCATGACAGAAAGGCTGTCTTTTTTCTTTCTCTTTTAAAATATTTTTATTGATTTCAGAGAGGAAGGGAGAGGAAGAGAGACATAGAAACATCAATGATGAGAGACAATCATTGATTGGCTGCCTCTGCATGCCCCACACTGGGGATCGAGCCTGCAACCTGGGAATATGGCCTAACCGGGAATCGAACCATGACCTCCTGGTCCATAGGTTGACGCTCAACCACTGAGACACACCAAATGGGCCTGTTTTTTTTCTTAACTTCGAAATTTCTTCCCATTCTAGAGTGCCTAATATTGGTGATTTTTCTAAGTGCCCATTTTTAATAGGAAGAGTGACCTACAACCAACAGGTAATTTTCAGAAGGTGAGGAAAGAAGCTAGCAATCACTAAGTCCAAGAATATGTGCTTAGTGCAGAAAGCCATCCCAATGATCCCATTATGATCAGAATGACTGAGTCACACCAGCCAAGGGAACACTGCTGATTAGCACTTAAGTAGACCTTGACTACAGTCTTGAGGCAGGACCCAGGAATCACACTCAAACAATGCCATCATGATGGTGCACACACTCTGAATGTCAGAGTTCAGTGAGTCCTTACACTTCACCCCAACAACCTCTGATGGCTTGAGGGCCTCCTTACCTAACTAATGTTATTCCAGTTACAGACACGAAGAAACTGAAGGCAGAATTCATTCATTGTAGTCATTCATGAATTTCCCTAAAGGTCAAATGGACTTAATAAAAATAAGTAACCTCAAGGCCTGGAAATTAAGCACAAATTTTCCAAAGACCTGGCTTCCTCTGGAATGGAATAAGATAGTAAACACCCCCTCAGGCTGGTGGATGACCAGGAGAAGAATGCTGGCAAGGACCGAATGGCACTTGTCTTCCACCTTCGGAAGCACTCGAGAAAGTGTCTGATTTAGAAAGAAGGTACACTGGCTGCATGCCTGCAGCTCCAGCTGACGCGGGAGTTACTTAGCCACAGCTGCTTCTATAGCATAGTGGTCTCCAAAGGAATCTGGGGGGCTCCCGGATGCCAGAGAAGGCTCCTTCCACGAGCAGACACTTTCCACTGCCTCGCAGATGTAGCTGCTGGAAAATCATCTTCACGTGCCAAAGATTAGGTCATGACTTATGTTGCTGGCAGTTAGGTACTTTTGATAAGAAACAGAAACCCTCACTCACTATGCTTTTATGAAAATTATGAATAAATCATTTCCACGTATAAGCTGATTATACACAGTCATTTTCTTGGCCACCAAAAAGTCTGCAGACGTTTGAGCCAGTGAAGCCTCACTTAAGGGAAGAGCAATTCGTTGAGAAGCTAGAAGCAACCAATGTCACTAAAGAAAGAACTTTTGGGGGAAAGAATATGAAGATTTTCCATCTCTCTTTCTACCCGAATCTCTCTTTTAATGACAAAACATCTAACACGGTGAACACTCCTGAAGAAAGGTAAATGATGGTTAAAGAACTATTGTTTGTGTTTGGTGCTTTACTCAATTAGCAAGTCTTCACTAATAGCACACTTCCTGTGGGCTAAGCTCAAACACCACAGAGATATGGCATTTAAGTAACTCTGCTAGTGCTTAAAGTGACATTACTGAGAAAAGTAACCACTTGGTAAATACAGCTTTAGGGGGAGAATGTCATTGAATTTACCCACTAAGTAGATGACTAACAGGAACGCAGAGCAAGCCTTCCTCAAGGCCTATTAAGTTTTCAACCAGAAATAATTTTTTTATAAAGAAAGTACCAGTTCACCTACAGATGTCAGAATGTACAACTACTTTTAGAGCCTGGGTTTTACAGGCTTCTTTACAGTGAGTATCATCAGTCCACGTAGGGAAGTCCCATATAAATTCCCTTCCTCTGATGGGGGCAAGCTGAACCAGGAAGAGGGATCCAGTACTTGGGGGGAGGAGAGAAAAGTAGAAGAAAGGCAGAAAGGATGTGGCAGAAGTCAACTAAAACCTGCATGGGTCTATCGATGTCTTGTGATCTCAACCCTGCTCATGAAATGCGAGCCTTTGATGGAAGGTGTAACTTACTTGGAGAGTGTGGGCAAACCACCTACTAAGCCTGTGACAGTGACTCCTCATTCTCAACCATCCTCTGTGGAGGCCAAGGACAGTGTGGCTCCCAGAACCACATTCTTTACATTTAACCTGAGGAAGGTGAGGCAATACAGGTAAAGGCTGGGATTCAGACAGATGGAGGTGACAGCAGGCATAGACAGAGTCCATGAAGAAGCCAGGAATCTCCAAACTACTTTTTATGTTTTCTTTCCTATCCAGACAGTGTTCACAGGGTCTGCCTGGTCAGCACAGGGGTAGGAAATTAGCAGGTCTGGTAGCTCTATCCAAGGGCATTCTGCACTTTGGATAAGCTCTGTGTTCCTAAGACACTCAAGTCACGTCATAAATACCTGTTTCATTATAACAGCATCACCACTATGGGTCTAGCTCACACACTGGCTCTTGTGATGACCTTCACTGTGCCATCACCAGAGAGGGAAACGAGAATACTGCAGCTGTATGTAGCATAGAGCATCCTTCTGAAGTCGTTCAGTGGTGACTATGCCTCTGAAGATCAATCTGAACCCCAATTACGGTTCCTTGGATTTGCTCCTGATTCTTCACAGCGTTCTGAAAGGGGTTTTAATTCACCAGAGAGGAAATCATGATGACTCCCTCATCCGACCACAGGGTCCTGTTCCTATCATTTAGTTGGATCTGAAAGCCAGCCATCAGGCAATGTTTAAGTCTCAGGTACTATGAGAACCAAATGTGGAGGAGCAGGAATGAGGCTTCCCAAGGGGGAATATCAACATATTCATCTTTCCAGATTTTAAACTGTGAATCTAGAAGCCACATTTCTTCTCTCTGGACATATGAACAAAGCAGGCGGGAAAGAGGCAGAAGGCACTTCAGGGGGAGGAGGAGGTCTGGACTTCGGAATGAAAGGAAGATCCAACTTGAAGGTGGACTTTCTAGGTTTACAATTGCCAAGTTGGTTCACAAGGCAGTTCACGCACCTTAAATGGGGAGATGTGCTTACAAGCTTTCACTCCGCATCAGATGTTGGGAAATTAAAAATATTTTCAAGTAAATGATATGAACAACCAACAAAGCCAGAGAGATAGAGTGTTTAACTTGATTAAATTGAGCTGGTACCAAGGTAACTGTTACTATTGTTACAGAGACAACATCTCAGACCTCAGCTTGATAAAGAAGCTCACTTCTGTGCAAAGAGCCCCAAACTTGTTGTCTGGAGATCTGAGTTTGAGTCTTGGCTTTTTCGCTTATAGTGGCCTTGGCCGATCACTCCCTCTGAACCCTGCTTCCTTATCTCTACAATGAATTCTATCACTTCCAACGTCACAGGGTTATCACGAGGATTAAACATCCATGAGCGCTCTGAACACACCGCTGAGCACGGAGTGGGGCTTGAATGTTCAGTTTGGTCCAGGGGTGGTTTTGGCCTCGACTCATAAATCTTTGCTTGGCTTGGTTTCTGCTCCATAAGCACCAGTTCTTCCCAGTCTTACTTTGGCTTTATGCTAACGTTCCTCAACCTGCCCATGATATGGCAAAGTTTGACATTGGCTGTGGGGGAGAGAGAACACAAACGCATACTAACATTAGAAAATCCTTAACCCTCAGGGCAATGCAGTCCATCAAGTCTGTATGCCAAATCTGGAGTTTATCTGGGACAACTCGTACTGAACCTGGGACTCAGTAAAAGAAAAAGCTCCTACTACTGAGAAACATGACATAAGATGGTTTCTGCTTACTGCCACCACTTCGTAGAACAACAACAAAAGCTACCGTTACTCCTATTTCCTGAGTCACAAATCAGAATGTGACTCCTGATACATGTGAACTATCAGAGTGCCTGCACAGAATGTCTGAAATAAGTGCTCTTGGAAAAAATTCAGGCTGTATGTCCTCTAGATGTATGTATGCCACATATCACTGAATATCTACCTCAGTTTTTTTTCTTTCCTCTGCAGAAAATTCATGCTCACAACAGTCAGAGGGGGGAAAAGGCAGAGAAGGAAATTTTAGGATTCATCACAGAATATTAGACAGGAGAGAATGATCAAAGCCATAGTTAGGAAAGGCCTAAGGATGAGCAAATGGTAGGTCGGCTCCAAGGACTCAGATGGAATCTCTGAAGATCGAGCTGTTAGCAGGACCTGGACTGGTGAACTGTCATGAGGAAGTCATGAAGGCGAAGAACAGCTCACATGCCTCTCATCAGAGGACACGGAGGGCTTTTCAAGCCTGATCGAAGTTGGAAGGGGCTGGGTCCCAAAGCTTGATCACCGAGGCGATACTCAAATTAGACATCTAAGCCAAGAAGGTGGAGTCAGAGAATATTCATTTTATAAAGTGGGGGAGCGTACAGGGGCCAGATGCCTCATTCCCTACTCTTTCCCGGTAGCCTCATAATCCCCAAGCCTGGCACTTATTTCCTCTCAGAGCAAAGAGATACATTCTAGAGAGGCCCTAAGGCCCTAGGGATATGCAAAACAGGGCCATTTCTGTACTGAGGGAGACTCAGGAAGACCCGCTGCTTACATTACGGGAACGAAGAGTGAAAATACGCTGTGTACTTCCAGGTGGAGAACCAGACAGACTACCTACCCCTTTCCCTGTGCTCACTCTGAAGAAGAATCTGCATTTTAGCCACATGGTGGCATGGTGAGTCTGCCTATCGCCTTCCCTGGCCTGGGGGTGAGAAGAGGTGGGGAGTGGAAGGGGAACAGGAGCTGAGAAACACCAGGAGACTTCAGGCAAGCTGTCCTTGGCTTGCCGCAGACTGAGGGAGGGAGAGGAGACAGTAGGAACGTGTATTATTTGACCCAAAGAAACCAATTGGCAATCTAGCTTTGGGTAAACTCATCTAGATTTTTCCACTGATATTTTCCCATTTTCATTTATCTGGGCCTGTGATTTTTTTTTTACTCCCCCTCTCTCCCCAACCTGAATTTATAAAAAGGAAGGCTTGTTAAATGACCAGAAAGAGCAAGCTAAACTCAGGCTAATACTGCTTAAAACAGGTTACCTTGTTTCTTTAGAAGCGTTTGTGTGTTTCTGTCCGGTGGGGTAAGGACTATATTTATAGTAATTTATTAGTGACAATGATCTTGTCTTAGGGGATATATCAAAGATAAATAGCCTCACAAGATCCAAAGTAATAATTCTTGAGTGATAACATTTTAGTCTCCGTGTTATAGGACCATTTTTGGCCCAGGATGAGGTGAAAATCAATCTGGACACCTAAAATTTCACCTGCTGAGTACTGTCACCCATCTCTGGTCCAGGATCACCCTGCATATAGTACCTGAAACAGGTATGAGACTGTTCAAAATTCCATAACCACAATGCCCTCTGGAAATAATAAAAAATGGCCCGAAGTATTGAAAAACCAAATTTGAGAAACATTATGTTAAAGAGCATAATTTAGCATCCACTTCATTGAGTTACTTAGCATTCTATGAACGCATTTCTCGCCTTCTGTCCTGAAATCGGCGGCTCTGCAGATGATGACCTGTCTAACGGGACAGCGAGACGTTCATTCGGTTTGGCATGGCCTGCACTTGCTCAGTGTCGCTAACAGTGGATGCTCAATAAATGTTATTGTTCAAGTGAACTGCACTTGAACAAGAACACTGTCCAGTTGAAGATGGTCTAGTGAAGTCAAATGAATTCCTTCAAACACAGCCTTCTATTCCAGGCACACACCAGCCCATGAAGCTCAGTGTGTTCCAAGGAAGCCCGATTCTCTGCACATGGGCAAAAGCTGCAGACGTTAGCACTTTTCGTTCAGATTGCATGGCATCCAATCTGGAAGTCTTGGATAGATAGGAACATTCTAAGATGCCAACAAAGATGACTTAGCCATCTAGAAACCATAACTTAGTCAGCTACAGTTATGGGAGGTGCTGGCATGGACGGACACTTCCATCAGACAAAGTGACTGTGGGTTACTAGCCACATAATTGCAAAAATAAAACTGAAAGACAAAAATTTTAGCTTAGCTTAAAAAAAATAACTTAAGAGACTTACAAAGGGGATAGCATCTAGGTGGGGAACACAAAATCCCACTTCTGATGAGAAAATTAAATATAATTCTTGCCTAATTCTAGAACTTGCAACATCTTGCAGACACGGGATATTAAAGAAAGAATATAATCTAGCACCTTGGAGTTCCTGCCCTGTGGTGTCAGTGTGATCTTAGAAAAGTGTGAAAATAGATTTATAAAGGGAAAATCATATAGAAGCCCTTACCTATCCCTTCAAATCATTAAAATAGAGAGAGTAAAGGGTGAATAATAAAAAAGGAAATTTAATTTATAAGCTATTGTGTCAGTGACTTAAAAATAAACATTAGAGGCTAAAGCCGGTTCTGTTATTTTTATAACTGTGGAGCTTTTTCTTTCAGAATTTTTTTTTCAGATTCCCATCTAGGAAAAAAAGAGAGGGGCTAGAATATTAAAACAAATTTGTGCTCGCAGTTAGGTGCAAAAAAGAACAGCTAGAATACTAGCAATGAATGTCCATTTACACTGTTAAAAGACAGCAAAAGGGATTTTTCTCTCACTCCACTCCTAAATCTAACACTAGTTGGAAAAAGTCAGGAATATTCCACAAGGCCCCCACCTACACGTCCTTTTCTAAAGCAGACGCAGCTCAGACACGAAGGGCTGCATCTACCCGCACCTAGTGCTGCTCGGTGGAGTGGCCCCCCCTGGACTTCCTTCTCTGACAGCAGATCATGGAAGGGGTGGGGCAGCTCTGCTGCTTTGCTTTCGTTCTTTCACATAGTTTCCAGGAAAATGAAAGTAAGACCCAAAGGTATTTGACTTTCTGAAATACCACAAAATTGCAAACTCCACAGTCACATGAAGATGTTTTACAATCCTTCAAAATGGAATAATGCATATATTTTTATGCAGGCCCAAAGTTATCACTTAGAACTAGATTGAAATTGAGATTTAAATAAATATATTTAAAATGTTGAGGGATGTTCGGAATTAAGAACTCATCAAAGTCATAGAGCCAGATAGCTGTAGGCACATTTTACATTTCATAATTGTTCTCACAACTTGGTTTTAGTGATCTCTGCTTTCTCTTTTATGTTTTAGGTAGGATCAAGTCTACCGGCTTACAAATCACACAGAGATAATGTGCTTTCACAGCTACGGTGGCAACAGTAACCTATCTTGTCATCTTCCTTTAAAAACACAAACTCAATTATTTTAAACACTTTAAAAACTTAGTTCCTGCAAGTAATTTTGTTATATTCCATTGGCAATAGCACTGATCCACAAATGATGAGACTTGTGTTTGGATTTATATATTGATGTCATCAGCTCAGCATCCCTTCCACTGCCCCAGTCAATTATGACGGCCCAATCCCAGCAGGAACAATGATTCCCTCATCGGGAAATAACAAAAAAATAAAATAAAAATAAAATAGGGAAGCTTTATAAAAAGTCATCATAAAGATGCCTGCATACATAATTCATTTTTCAAGCTGTATAAGGAAAAAAATAGGAACCTGTTTCACTTGGAAAGAGTTCAGTCTGACACCCAGTGGCACAATTTCCAGCCGTGGTTTGACTGTCACTGAGGGCACACGGCTGCTGGGGACATATGGGTAACTTCTCTTTCTGTCATACATTACAATGCTAACTGGCATAAGAATGCACACTGCCACATGTATTGTTACTATTTTTAAACTATGTGGTTGAATAGGAAAGCACTAAATAGAATTCATCCTTTCAAAATAACATTTTAATGAAATTCACTCTTGCACCATCAGGAAATAGAACATTTTGGGAGGAAACATTCAATTTTGAAAGCATCAGCTCAGCGAAACTGACAGGAGAGCATTCTTTTTTTGGAGACTGTGTATAATTGACCGGAAACCTAGAAAATATGGAAGGCTAAATGCATTGGGAATTTTGTTGTTGTTGGATTTTGTTGTTGTGGTGTTACTATTTCCACTCACCAGCTCGAAGGGGTCGTGGAACTCCCCCAACAAAGATAGTTTTTCTGGGGTCCAAAGGCTGAGAACCATCCATTACAAAGTCACTGTCACTTAGGTTCCATGGTCGAATTTGCACCTGAAAAAAAGTTGTTTACTTGGTCCTTACTTCATTTCCATCAACCCCAAATGAGAATAAGGTGACTAAAGACAAACCCACTGATTTGTGCATTTTACAACATACACAACCCAAACAAAAATCCAGTTATTATTTAATGTAATCTGCATTAAGTGCCTTTCGATAGAACTCTTGGGAAATCTACTTGTAGGTACTATACTCAACACTCGAGACATATACCATGAAACCTTCAAAAACCATCTGTGGCTTTAAAAAAAAGCAGTCTTTTAGAGAGAGATTCTGGGTTTTGGATCAGATCCATATTAGCAAAAGACAGTCTATTTATCACCTGTCATAGTACAGCACTTAGCTTTGTAAGAGCTCATCTGAAGGAAGGGAATGGAAACATTAGAAATATTTTTCTAAAACTTATCTGTATGTCTGGCTTTTAAATTCTCATCACCCCCTAAAATTAAAACATAGATCTTTCAGCAATATGATTTCACATGGATTAACACTCATCAAGTTAGCACCGAATTATCAGTAATATCAAATAGTGAAGTTACCTACTTTGGATTTATCTGACTTTTCTAAACAAGTCCGGGTAAATAAAGGCAAGCCTAGAAACTGAAGTAAATTCTCAAAGAGTAGAGAAAAAGGAATCTTCATGACATAGTTCTTTCTATTTGTTATGTCTCTTGACTGGGAAACCAACTTCCTGTCCATTGTTTGTACTGTTTTATCAAATGATAAAAAATAAGGTATTTCATCAGAATCTGAACCTTAAAATATATTCCTTTCCATCCATAACTGAATTATCAAAGAAAAGCTTAAAAAAAAACAAACCCTCCCATACTGAAAGGTGAGTTTCAGCACTGCCTGAAAAAGGACCAGTCACGTGTGTTCCAGGAGGTGGCTAGGTGTAGAAGCAGAGAAAACGGTGTGTCCTTAAGGAACATGCCTCTCCTTCCCTCTCACGGATTAGGACAGGAAACAAAACAGCTGAATTTTCATTTCCTTAGCATCAACAGAATTCTTCATTTCCCGCCGATGCTAGACTGTCAACAGTTAATGCAAGGAAAGGCATAAGAAAATGTCTTATGTGGCTTGGCTTATATCTAGTAGTGCTCCCATTTGAAAGGTAGTAAAATCTGCCAATTACACTTTCAAAACACTTTGAATGTCAACTCTAAAACTGGCACTGCTCAGAAACAGTCTACACATTCCTTATTATTGCTACAAAATTCACCCCCACCTAACTTTTTGCCTTTTATGACCCTGCTCCCTTCACTAGTTAGCCAGGAGCCATAAAGTCTCCATTTTTTTCCTGAAAACTTGGACCTGTTTGTAATTCTGTAAATAGGCCTTGCTCCACCTACATCACGTGGCGGGGGAGGGGGGGGGGAGTTAAAAAATAAATTTTAAAAAAAGCCCAAAAATGCCTTCATGAGCGCCCATTATTAATTTTCAATTAAAACCTCAATTTCCAGACACTGTAATAACAAGAATTCTAATATCACCACCAACAAAAAAAAGTAGGATGCATCCTTTTCTACACAGAGCCGTCTCTTCGTTTAGTCTTATCCCTAATAAAATAGTTAAGGCAGCTTCAGGACCTGTCATTCCAATCACTTTACAATAACTGAGTTTGATCCTCGATCGCTTTGCTTCACAAATGAAAACAATTCCAGTGCAGTACCCATACTGTTCTGGCTTCATTGAATCTGATTACAGAAAACGCAGTCTTCTGTACCAGCTCTAGGTTACTGCTGCTCCAAAGAACTGTGCAGGCCTCACACCTTCTTGCTGAGAGCTTGGTGCCTGCCCGCCTCCTCCCACCCTCACCTCATTATATCACACACGACCCATTCCACTACCCTATTCTTGGCATTATAGCTTAGGTAAAAATACAGGAAGAGGTCTCAGGAGACAGGAATAATTAACCCTATTCATAAAACCCACATCCCCCAGCTGACACTAGAAAGCAGCTTCTCGGAGCTCACACTGCTGCAAAGTCAGAGCGATGTCCGCATAGGCCAGCTTCAGCTCTCTGCACGCCAAGCAAAAGGGAAACGTGTGGTCCTGTTTGCACCCAGACGTTCCATTCGCACTTTGGTATCTCTGAACTGCAAGTCCACTCTCACACAAGGCAATACATTCCCCATCACCAGGGCTTAGTCTCGGGGCCTGATAGCCATGTTTTTTTCCTTTTGGACTTACTCTTTGAATATGTTTTCTGGTCCTTTAATATATTTTCCACCCCCATGTTTCTCTACTTTTTAAATACCATACTTTATAAGCTGACTCAAATATTTTGTAGAAAGGGGTAAAACATAAATGAGAGAACAGCTTTTTCATAACCTTCGTTTCCTTAATAATTAGTTTTGAGAATGGATAAAATTAGAATTCTGTCCTAATTCAATATACATTTAACACCGCAACGTAAGTTTTACATAATCAGGGGTGTGTGTGTGTGTGTGTGTGTGTGGTCAAATAGGCTATTGCAGGCTATACTCTGGGCAGGAAAAGCCTCAACATTCAGAGGACAAACATACGGATGTCACTAGAAATGGTGGTTTCTCATAAATGAGCTGACACTGATTCTAAAACCAATTCTCCTTCCTGGAGAAACTTGCTTATAAAGGGGACTCTGGGAAGATGCACCACCCACCAGCTCTTCAGCGTGCCATGCCCTTACAGCAGGGGTTACACAAAACCAATGTCTGCAGGGCCTCGCAGGTAGCATAACTGTGTCAAGCCACCAGGCAATGTAGGAAGTCAGTGACACACTGGATAAATCACTCCCTTTAAAAAATTTCTTTTCATTTTTTAAAAAATCACTCCTTTTAAAGAAAGCAGGCACTTCTCAGCTCCAGCAAGTAGTTATAATTTGCAAATGTGCTGTCAGACTTCCCCATTTGTCAAGAGTAGCTAGATTTTTATGTGAAACTTCAAGATTTTAAAATGTTGGGAACTAATTCAAATGTTCAAATCACTGTGTAGGCTAAACCCAATGATCTGCAGGCCAGTCTATGCTGTGGCTGGAAAGGCTTAGTTACCACACAGCTCACAATGGAAAGCTGTGTTCCATAAGCACTTCGGAGAGACAATACAAAACGGCTTTCCTTTAGGTTTTTTTAAAGCATGTATAATAAACTTGAATAATAGATTGCTGTTCAAAGAATTGAGAGTTTTCTGACTAAACTACACAAAAGAGATGTTACCAAATCAGTTTGGCTATTTTTTCTAGAAAAATACCTAATAGAATAAAATACCTAACTATCGTTCTATATAGAAACTAAAGTTTCATCCTAGTTATGCAACTAAAAGTCATTATTCATAAGGGTAAGATTAGGCCACGTGCTAATCTTAGGCAGAGAAAAAAATTAAGAAATGCAATATGGGTCACTTATTTTGACAGGAAGCATAACATCATTTCCCCAAAAGAAAACTTTATTGAAGATTTCAAAAGTCTTTATGTTATAATTAAATACAAAATGCATTTTATTGTAACTTTAATAACAGGATATGAGTTTTAGAAAGACCAGTTTTTGTTTTTTATTTTATTATTATTTTTTAAACCTCACCTGAGGAAATTTTTTAAATTGATTTTTTAGAGAGAGACAGAAACATCAGTTGGTTGCCTCCTGTCAAACCCACAAGCTAGCTATGTGTCCTGACCAGGCATCGAACCCTAAACCTTTTGGTGTACAGGATGACGTTCTAGCCAACTGAGCCACCCGGCCAGGGCAGTAAGAATACTTTTTAATACAAACCTTAGGGCTACAAGTTTCTGAACATGACTAGGCCTCCCTATAGCTCTAGAATTCTCTCAGTTTAGACCACTATTTAGAATTTAGATATTCATCTACCAATAAATAATGTTCTCTTGAGCTCATTTTGAATGTCTTGCCCTATCTTTCATCCTTGTCTGGCCATCTCCTTAGACTAAAAACAGCAGTCACATGAACATCCTATGCTCAGTGCCTCCTTTTCATCTGCTCATCGCAAGGCCGCTTCAAAAAGCAACCAAACTGTTCAGAGTCCACAGTGCAATCCCGTGGCTGGCTCGGGGAAACTACCCAACCCCCAAACAGCCTCACTGCCCTGTGTTGTTTCCCATAAAGCACAGGGCTTAAGACCCCACCCCCAGTTTCCTCTGTCCTTTTTTCAATACCCTTCAAACTCCTGCTCAAGCTCTTCAGGAAAAAGTCTCCATTTTTCGCTGCCTAATCCTACAATCCTTTCAATCTACGTGAGTCAGAAAAACAATACTGCAGAACTATCAGGATTGCTCTCCCCAGCAAGCCTCAGCATCCCGGCTCTTCTGACAACCAGGATGAGTCAGCTAAACCCAGGTCCGCTGACATACAGCTGCAATGGCTCAGCTGTAGTGGTAATGAACTCAGACCCACTCCAGTTGTCAGCAATCCTATTTTAAGCACCAGAGGCCTCACAGGATGACTGGAGTGCCCCACAAATAAACTAGAGTGTGGTTTGTGAGGCATCTTTCTCCCTTCCACGGCATAAGGGGTTGTTTTATTAATACTGACCACCAAAACTAGCAGCCACACAGCAATAACTGTGGTTTGGACTCTTCAAAGTACATTTATATTTGATATCTCATTTCAACCTAATGTGTGCCACATGGCTCCCTAACAAAAAGGTCAGCCAGTTTCCAGGAGTTTAGATGGTGCCTATTATTCCCCAAGTGCTGCCCTCCAACCAATGGAGAAGAGAAGGAGAGGCCTTCCCTGTATCTCCTGGGGGATGCGGCCAGAAAGGAACCCGAGAGCTGATCAGAGTCACTGGCCTCGACAAGATTATGTACCTTGGGCAGCTCTGGGGCCTCCAGTCAGAACTCCATCGGGCTTTAAAGCATAAAGCCATGAGTCTTACACTCAGGCCATTCCTCCCTTTCCTTAGATAAAAGTACAGTCATGCGTTGCTCAATGACAGGGGCATGTTCTGAGCACTGTGTTGTGAGGCCATTTCGTCGTTGTGTGAACATCACAGAGTGCGCTTACACAAACCTCGATGGTACAGCCTCCTGCTCTAATTGTATGTGCTATACTTTTATATAGGGCTGGCAGCACAGTAGTTTGTTTACACCAGCATCCCCACAAAGAGGTTAGTAATGCATTGGGCTATGATGTTATGATGGATAAGGATTTTCAGCTCCATGATAATTTTATGGGATTGCTGTTGTATACGTGGTCTGTTGTTGACCAAAACGTCGTTAGGTGGTGCATGACTGCAGATCAAGGTCCCACAGAGCCTCGTCAGAGCCAGGTCTCTCCCTAGACAGGGAGCCAGGAGTAACCCTGGGAATTCTCTCATGCCATCCCAGAATGGTCCTGGTCCACCGTCAAGGTCAGAAACAGTCCAAGAACAAAAAGGGAAGCCCTGCCAGCTGCACCAAGCTGCACAGCCTACTGGATGCATGGAAACCACAGGCTTACAGCCCCTCTAGGACCTCCAGCCACTGTTGAACAATTCAGACATTACTCTGTACACCGTTTCATAAGGGCGCCCAATGCAAAAAGAGAGCACGCATAAACTGTGCCCCCAAAACGGCTATGCATATCCTTGCTTTATGCTTGACTTAATAAACCCATTCTTAATTAAATGCTATGATTAATGACTGTACCTCTAAGCGAAAGACTCAATGGAATGCCTTTCCTCTAAAGTCTAAAGGCTTTCCTGACTCCGGCGGGAACATCTGACCATGTTGCCCTTTGAGCCCGTCCCTGCCTTCCCTAGCCCAACTACTCCTACAAAACTTCTATCATTGCACCTGTGACTCCTTACTTCACTTACTATTCACCTGTCTATCTTCCTCCATTGGCCTCTAGGGTCCTCTAAGGCTGAGCCCATATCTCTGCATGCTTCCCAACTGCCCGGCACAATGACCAACTCTTAGTGAGTGCTCAGTGCTCCACAGTGAATGAACAAAGGCTTTCCTGAGGGACAGACATGGGTGTCCAGCAGCTGCCCTCCTATCTCCCAGATCACTCCCCTCACTACACTGAAAGCTACCTTCTGTGGGCATGGAAATACAGTATGTCTGGTCACCAGTAGATGTCCCAAGACTTGGGCCCAATCAGTGTAAATTCCTGATGCCACCAGGTACCTAGTGCTCATCATTACTGCTGGTGCTTCCACATCTCTTAGAAAGGGTAAGCATGACAGTCGAGTCCCTTTTGAAAGAAAGAAGAAACTAGGACTTTTGAGCACCTACACTGCACCATTGTGTCAGGCATTCTGCACACATGGTTACACTTAAACTCACTAAAACTATTATGCTGTCAAAATTATACCTACTTTAGAGATAAGGAAAGGAAGAATCAGAAGAGTAAAGTCAACTCAGGACTGGAACCCATGTTTATCTAACCCAAAGCCTATATACTATGCACTTTTTCCCTTGCAATGACGTCGTGTGCCTGCAAGGCTCCCTGTCCTCCAGGCTACTGGCCACCAGTCATACTTGCTCATGGTCTCCTGGACAAGTCACGGTGCACGTTTATTTGTGAGTGATTAACCTCTCTCTTCTTTCCAAACTTATTCTACCCATTTTCAATGCATTAAAGAACAGATGGACTCTTCTTACACCTAACAAACCTAGCCATTAGAAAAGTTCAAGAGGATGACTTCGCAATGAAACTGGCACAGTCTTCAGCTATTTTATCTTCCAGGTTCACAGACTCAAGCAATCATGCTCTGTAGCCACACGATTTTGTCCAGTGTGTATTTTCAGCTCCACGGTACGTGGACAAGGATGTTGTTACTGGCATGCTGGTCACTAAGACTCTTGAGAGGAATGTACACATAAAAGTTCAAGTGACCTAAGTTTTTCCTGGGAAGAAGCCTATTCTTTGCATGCGTTTCATGGAACAGTAATTCTATACAAATTTTCACAAGTATAATTCCCAACCAGGTATATAATATGCTGGGTTAAACAATATTACACAATTTACTTACTGCAAGACTTGTCAGAATTATATCAATTTTTCCCAAATGTTTTTGGCTATTGAACCTTTAATTAAAGAAAAAAATAGATATAAAAGGCACAAAGTCGATGCTCAATAAATGACACCCATTATTATTATGAGCAAACCTTTTGTTAGTGTTCCTCTCAAGAGACCAGTGTTGATGGGACAAGTGTTCTTCAGAATGCACTTTGGGAAACACTGAGTATGGTGCCTTAGGGCAGCAGTCGCCAACCGGTGGTCCACTGGTGGTCCGTGAGGTCTGAAAGGTTGGCGACCACTGCTTTAGGGGACGGACTGGCTGTTTTTTGTCCACTAGGTACTGCTTAGCACACTGGAACTGCAGCATCTTTTAGACCTCAATAACAGCTTCGAAAAAATAAATAATAACAGTTTCCAAAGACTCAAGCAAGCACTAAGGAACTCTGGACCCATATCAAAATCAGAGATTCAGGGGGGAAAATAGGATTTATTATGAAGAGGAAGTACTGCTCTCATTTTAGAGGAGGAATCCTCCTTTGGAGAAATTCCTATGATGGAAAGTGCCCAAACCACAAATTTAGACCAAGGATTCAAAAAACAAACAAACAAAGAAGATCAGAAATGCTAAAGATTTCCAAGGGGGGATATAACAAAACCAGATTTGATTGAGCCAAGATAAAAACACAGTTGTCATTTTAGAAGGTCGTAGACGGAGAATGAAAGAGTTTGAGTAAATATTCCACAAACGCAAGGGCTGAGGCCGTCAGTCAGGATGCCCTATAACTTAGCCCCTTTCTACTTTTCCCAATTTCATCTTCCTCTACTCCTGTCATACTTTTGTGCCCCATCTAACCAGCCTAAATGTTCGCCATTCATACCACACAATTTCTCATTTCTGTGTTCATACTGTTGGATTTCTCGAAAACGTCTGTTTACCCACCCCTCCACTCCTCTCCTGGCCAATCTCCAAACTCTCTTAATCCTTCAAGGCCTAGTTCAAATGACACTTCATTCAAGAAGCTTTCTTTTATCACTCCAGGCATATATAAACTCTCCAAAGTCCTTACTTTATATCTTATCCTCATTGTATTTATTTTCCTTAGTTTGACAAATATTTAAGAACCTTTTATGCACCAGGCTCCATATTAGTGTGTATTTAAATACTTGTTTTATCTACCCATGACACTATTACGTTTTTGACACAGGGTTTTATGCCTGATTCAGAATAAGTTCTGATTCATAATAACCAGTACGAAGGCCTTGCCCACAATCCACACTCAAAGGTGGTTTGAAGGAAGGCAGGCAAACCGTTGTAGAAAGATGGCTGCTCGTGGGCTGGCGACAGCTCGAGCAGCAGGTACAGTTTGCTGTAGATGGTGCAGTGACCAGAGAAGGCTTCAGGGAACAGAAGGCATTTGAGAGGGGTCTTCAAATAAAGACAAGAATTAGAAATTAGGATGGGAACAGAAATATCTTAGTTATTTGAATATGGGGTTTAGAAGGAAAGCAGAAAAAGGTAAGTTTAGAAAAAAATGTGAAGTCAGACTGGGAAGGTGTTAAATCCCAGGCAAAAGGATCTGGACTGCTTTTGTAACTAAAGAGGAGGGATGGAAAGTGCTAGCGATCTCATTCATATATGGATGGGGGCAAGAGAGACCAGAATGATAATCAGATTGAACAAAAGTTAAAATTAAAGAATTAAGCCAGCCTCTATTTCCAGCTTCCTTGCTCCTAACATTTTTTTTTTCAATTTTTGCTTTCAAGTTTTAAGTGGATGACCATGTTACCTGAGCAATAACCTAAAGAAATTACTTGATGTAAGCACACTGTCTGGTAAGACAGTTTTTAAATACTATATAGCAAATCAGTCAGTCATATTTCAGGATATTTACCATTGTGATTGTGCTTTAAACTTCAAGGAGAAGGAAGCAGGAAACTTCTCTGATATGCCTTTCAAGGTGTTTACTATCCCACATCCCTGGCCAAAGTGTGCTAGAAGGTAAGAAGCATAAATCTCTCCTTCCTCGCCTCCTTTTCAAGTTTCTCTTTTTCAGCCCCTATCTCTGTTAGACCCTCCCAGGCTTCCTGCTCTATCAGATTGCTGTCCTGAACTTTCAGGTTCAATCTATTCATACATTCAAAAAGTAGTGTCACCTTAACAAGAGGGACCACGGTCACAGTGTCTGCCCACTTCACCGCAGGCCTGGATGAGGGCAGAGCCGTCCTCAGGGATGTCTGGGACATCGAGCTATGGAACTGATCTTGCTGGAGGAGGAAAAATCATATATCTAGGAATTTTGTCATAGTTCCTGCTCTTGCCGATTTGACTACCATTTCTTTGGGCCCGAGGAGTCAAACAATCCGGCCACGAACGAAGTTTCTTCCGCCACCTTTCAGGATCAGTCCAGCTCACAGAGCAGTCTGAGTGGAGCCATTTAATGAAAGGTAATCGCAGACCAAAAACAGGAACACTACCTGAAATCCACTAATTAGGGATTCGTTTGAGTTAAAAACAAACATGATCTTAGAAGGTTCAAGTCAGAGGGAACCTCGCTATCAGGTTCTGTACTAGGAAAAGAATCTTGATTAACCTAATCCACACAAAGGGAACGGGGTCTGATGCAGGAGGATGCGGGGTGCGGGTGGGAGCTGGGGAGGGAGGTTAGGGGAAGGACAAAGGATAGAAAATCTGTGAGGTCATTTTGGAACATGGTATAGTTCCAAGGAGAAATCCAGGGAGGATTGGAGAGAACTAAACAGCAGAATGAGGGCACTGGGATACTGAAAGGTAGCCAAGCTAAGAAGCAGAAAAAGTAGAAAGAGCCATAGCTCAGAGAGTTTGGCAAATGAGCTCCAAATGCTGACTTTACTTTGAGCTACTGCCAAGGTCCTCATTTACTCCCAAAGGTTCGCCCCGGCTCTCACTTTCTGTGGGAGCATCCAAAGTGAGGTGGGAGGTGTCGAAACCTGGGAGGGAAGTGTGGCTAAACGAGGCCAGGAGGGAGAGAGGTAGAGCTGAGGCACAGGAAGAGAAGGGTTCAAAAATGGAGCCAAAAGAGTTGGAACCCAAAATGGGATCCAGCTCCTTCGAATTACAGGTGTTTGGGGATTTCTTTGTTTCCCAGCCTAAATTTTATTCAAATTGTTTATGCTGGAAACTCTGAGTGTGCTTGGGTCAAAGAAATATGTGATCGGCAGCCACCATTCAGAATTCACTGAGCTCCAATAAACTGCTTCACTTGAGCTCAGAAAGTGAAAACTGCAATAAGGCAAAAATTTGTAGAAAACACAAACAAGGAAAGTTAGTTTCTCCATAAACATTTCCAAGACAGATAATTACACTAATTATTTTCAGAAGTCCCTCAAGCCAAAGGTAACACGTATTTGGAGTGAAAACACTCAACAGTAATGGTGTTGCCTCCATACCACCTCCATCTGCAACCACCACTGCTCATTCCCCTCTCAAGAGATGCCCAGTCCTGGTGAGGCTTGCCCCACAAGGAATATTATCCTCCCAGAGAGCCAGTGACGAGCCATCCGAGGTATACAAGACCCATCAGCTCATCTCTCATTTCCTCCCCTCAATCCAACTGCTTCTTAGTCTACTATGGGCATAACTCTCTCAATGTGTACCTCTGCCTTTCTGCCTTTTTAAATAAAAATAAATATATTTCTAATCGCCTCCTAGAGTGTATGACCAATCAATCCCACCTTAGCCCTTTCTAGCTCACCCCACTCCCCTTCCACTGATGTGAAGTGGCAGATGATCTCTAGAGGTTGGCTGTTTACCTGCCAGACATCTGACCCTGACCAATTGGGTTCAGTCTTCCTAATCTCACACTATTCCACAGAGATTGAGAGAAGTTATTTCAGCTTTCTTGCTTTTCACTCAGATGAAACCCTGCACGCTCCCCTGGTAGTCAGTCCCCATGTCTCCCTCATAACGCCAGGCCTCTCCACACTGTTTAAATTAAGACCAAAGTTAACAAAGGTTCCCTACTCCTTTTCCCCACATACTGTTTCTTTATTCCTCTCCCCCTGCCTCATATGCTACCTTATCTAATACTGCTAATTGTTATTATAAAAAATGTTTAATGGCCCCAGAATTTGAAAATTACAGTAGCACTTCACATGTATTAAAATCCTGGCTTCTCCTTCTGCATCAATTATTCTATTATGCTCAACATCTCCATTCTTTACTAACCCTCCCTTCTGCTTTACATACTGCAGCCTCCCTCCTAGAGGTGGCCAAGTCCAGCATCATTCTTGTGCAACCAACTGTAGACCCTGTCCTAGATGTCACCACTCTTTTCAACAGATGCTCCCATGTAGATAAGCTCTATCCTCACTCTTCTGAATCCAAAAGCACTACGCTAGACTAACAGCACATCCAGTTACACAAGTACCTGACCTCGCCAGATGTTTTCACGATCATTTCCCTCTTATCTGAGCCTCTTGACATCCCAGAGAGGGACCATTATTCTTCCCATTGTACAAATGAGGAAACCAAGATTCAGCAAGAATTAGGTGTTTATTCACAGCCAAGAAGATATTTAAATGTTAGAGACAAGACTCTAACTTTTAAGTCCAACCCCAACTGTTTCCCCATGCACATTTCTGAGAGTGCATCTAGTTGCCAAGCGAGCCCCCCTTCTTCTGGTGTAAGTCTTATAGGGGATGCTGCAGGCCCCAAGGAAGATCCATGCCTTGGACCACATCACTATTTGTACTCTATTTCCCTCTCCTAGCACCAAGTCTCGACATACAAACTCACCCCCCCACCCCCACCTTCCCACAGATCCTTACTTCTTCCGTGTTAACTGAGTTCTTTTCTTCTGCTCAGAACATAGGTTTGCCCCTTCTCCACTCATACCCACTCTGCCAGGAGAAAGGAAGCAGCTTCCTCTCTCACCCAAGGACTTATACTCTTTGGTTCAGTAACCACACCCTGTACTAGTGTACATTTGTTTATGGTTTTGGGTCCATGTTCCCTGTCCTTCCCCTCCCCTGCCCTGTTCCAAGCTCTCCATTGTAGAGTGTACGCTCCTGGCCCAGAGGCTCGATTTAGCCAGCTGTGGGTACTCAGCACAATGCCTCCCATTCAAAGGCACATAAACACTGACAATTATGATCTTTAAAAAAAAATTACCCCTGTCCTTGATCTGAAATAATAATACAAACCAGCTGCCAAAACCATTAAGAGCATTATTTACTTCAATTAAGAGATTCTGAATAGGAATTAGCTTAAAAGAGCTGTAAAGTGAAAGACAAGGGCACATGTGTTTGCATGCGGTCCCAAAGGTATAAAACGAAGTACTGAGTAATTTGTTATTAGCGTCCCATCAATGACAGTCCAGCTCCACTGCACAGCAAGGTCACCCCGGGTAAGAGGATCCCAGTTACCAGCATTCCCATTACAATGGCACATGTGCTCTAGAAAAGCAACAGCTGGCTGCCTGTTACGTACCGGTTTATCCTTGATGGTGGGGCTGGACACGCACAGGTACAGTTTCCCGTCTTCCTCCAGGCAGGCATCGATCAGAGCTTGCACTGAGCTCTCCTCCTGGAACAGCAGAAAGGCATAGCCTTGGGGAGAACAAAAACAAAGGGTGGGGGGAGGAATCAGTACACTGAACTCAGAACACCACTTACAACGCTATCTATTGCTTTACTTTGGCCAATTCTTACTAAAAGCTAAGAACTTGAAGTGGGACACAGGGAAGTCATAGTTACTGAGACCCTCGCTTGACAGGCATTGTATTAGGTGCTCTATACACACCACCTTGCCTTAAGGTTGATACGTGCAGCAGCATGGCCACACCTTGAAAACATCACACTGAGGGGAAAAAGCCAGGCACACGATACCACATATTGTATGATTCCATGTGCATGGAATGTCCATAAGAGGCAAATCTATAGAGACAAAAAATAGATTAGTGGTGGCCTAGGGCTGCGGGGCTGGAGGGAATCGGTACAGGGTTTCTTTTTGGGATGATGAAAGCTTTAAAAAATTAATTGTAGTGATGGCATCTGTGAACATACTGAAAACCACTGACCTATACATTTTAAACGGAGGCACTATAGGGTGTGTGAATTATATCTCAACAAAACTTGTCCAAAAACCAAAACCACACAACAGGCCAGTGTGTTACTTCTGATGACGCTCTGTTTCGCCAAGGATACTCTCCTGTCTCATGACGGAGCACATGATCTATAAACAGGACACTAACGGCAGGGTTTCCCTGGACACAGCCAGCTTAGTTCAGTTCAGTTCAGCAAGATGGACTGAGCAACTTGACAAGTGGGACACAACCTATAAATTATGATAAAACTGAGATAGCTGAGCGTAGGTCTCTGCTGTCAAGAGACTTCTTCAGTAGAAGAAACAGACATGTAGACAGTGAACTACTAGCAACAAAGCTGAGGGAGATGAGTGGAGACAGAAGATGCCCTGGGACCTCAGAGGAGTAAGGGTTCTGACTTGGGAGAATCAGCAGAGACTTCAAAGAGGACAACAGATGTTCAAGGGGCCAACTCTGACACTTGCTGCCACACTGGCACTCACAAATGACAGCTGAGCAAGGGCCCATCATGAGCTAGTCTAAGCCTGAGCATTC
>NW_005371274.1:732619-758540 GCF_000412655.1 Myotis brandtii
CATGCGGTCCCAAAGGTATAAAACGAAATACTGAGTAATTTGTTATTAGCGTCCCATCAATGACAGTCCAGCTCCACTGCACAGCAAGGTCACCCCGGGTAAGAGGATCCCAGTTACCAGCATTCCCATTACAATGGCACATGTGCTCTAGAAAAGCAACAGCTGGCTGCCTGTTACGTACCGGTTTATCCTTGATGGTGGGGCTGGACACGCACAGGTACAGTTTCCCGTCTTCCTCCAGGCAGGCATCGATCAGAGCTTGCACTGAGCTCTCCTCCTGGAACAGCAGAAAGGCATAGCCTTGGGGAGAACAAAAACAAAGGGTGGAATCAGTACACTGAACTCAGAACACCACTTACAACGCTATCTATTGCTTTACTTTGGCCAATTCTTACTAAAAGCTAAGAACTTGAAGTGGGACACAGGGAAGTCACAGTTACTGAGACCCTCGCTTGCCAGGCATTGTATTAGGTGCTCTATACACACCACCTTGCCTTAAGGTTGATACGTGCAGCAGCATGGCCGCACCTTGAAAACATCACACTGAGGGGAAAAAGCCAGGCACACGATACCACATATTGTATGATTCCATGTGCATGGAATGTCCATAAGAGGCAAACCTATAGAGGCAAGAAATAGATTAGTGGTGGCCTAGGGCTGCGGGGCTGGAGGGAATCGGTACAGGGTTTCTTTTTGGGATGATGAAAGCTTTAAAAAATTAATTGTAGTGATGGCATCTGTGAACATACTGAAAACCACTGACCTATACATTTTAAACGGAGGCACTATAGGGTGTGTGAATTATATCTCAACAAAACTTGTCCAAAAACCAAAACCACACAACAGGCCAGTGTGTTACTTCTGATGACGCTCTGTTTCGCCAAGGATACTCTCCTGTCTCATGACGGAGCACATGATCTATAAACAGGACACTAACGGCAGGGTTTCCCTGGACACAGCCAGCTTAGTTCAGTTCAGTTCAGCAAGATGGACTGAGCAACTTGACAAGTGGGACACAACCTATAAATTATGATAAAACTGAGATAGCTGAGCGTAGGTCTCTGCTGTCAAGAGACTTCTTCAGTAGAAGAAACAGACATGTAGACAGTGAACTACTAGCAACAAAGCTGAGGGAGATGAGTGGAGACAGAAGATGCCCTGGGACCTCAGAGGAGTAAGGGTTCTGACTTGGGAGAATCAGCAGAGACTTCAAAGAGGACAACAGATGTTCAAGGGGCCAACTCTGACACTTGCTGCCACACTGGCACTCACAAATGACAGCTGAGCAAGGGCCCATCATGAGCTAGTCTAAGCCTGAGCATTCAACTCTACAACCTCTCTACAACCCCGCTAGCTTGGCTAAGTCTCTCAGCTGTCGCCTCCACTCCCGGTCCTGCTATTGACCTCAAAAGAGACCGTCACCAACACAATTCTGCTCTGATGCATTGCGTGCCAGGAAGATGGAAGCAGTGGAAGAGATAAGAACCCTCATATTCAGAAGATTCTCATACATCAAAGACGTTAATTAATTGGCCTAGAAGCAAAGCTCTCTGGAGTCCTGGGCAGCACGTAACAACGTTGGCAGTGGATAATGAATAATGGGTGCTCTTTTTAAAATCCTTTTTCCAAACTCCTCATCTACTATACAGAGCATCCAAGTAAACATAACAGGAAAGAGATCAAGTACTACCCAGCACACCAAGAGTGACCACTGCAACAAGTAGTAGCCACCAAACAAGGGGGACACCAAGCCTACAGGAGCGGGTATGTGGATGCCAGAGGGAGGCTGCCTATGTGGTAGGACCCAGAGCTGTTTTCTGGGCTTTGCTCCCAGGCTAGATGGGTCAGAGGATTCAGCAGGTGGCCAGGCAAGAAAAATAAAACCTAACTGTGCAACTAGAAAAGATAATACATCATTTCTTCATGTCATTTCTCTTCCAGAAATAGTATCAAACGAGCACCGAGCCCCAGGGAATCTGTTAAAAATTCAGTATTTTCATTTAATGTGAAAACATTAATTCCACTTGCCAAAGAGAATATTAGAGATGAGTGAGTTAGAAAATGCAAAAATCACCAAGAGGAGGTATTGGCATGTGCTCTCAAACCTCCTGCCTCACCAGGTTAAAGTGATCTTCCTTCCACAGAGGTCCTGAGGGGCACACTGGGTATCTTGTTCTTGGAAGAACCCTGTCTGTGTACACGATGCACAGGCACATCAAAAAGGCCTAGGGCCCTGGCCAGTGTTTCTCAGTGGTTAGAGTATCGGCCTGCACACTGAAGGGTCGTGGGTTCGATTCCCGATCAAGGGCATGTACATCGGTTGCTGGTTCACTCCCCAGCCCTAGTCGTGGTGTGTGCGGGAGGCAAAAAGTCGATGTGTCTCTCATATTGATGTTCTCTCTCTCTCTCTCTCTCTCTCTCTCTCTCTCCTTCCCTCCCTCTCTTCTACTCTCTTTGAAAAGCAATAGAAAAATATCCTCAGGCGAGGATTTTTAAAAATGGCCTGGGGCACACTCGGTGAGCTTGGGGATGGGGTGCGATCAGTGAGCTGGGGCGGTCTCCAGCTCCTTGCCTCTGGAAGGCCACCAGGCTGACTGCACCTTTCCTGCACATCACTGCCCGCCCTCTACAATCTCCCACATTAAATCCTGCATTGGTTTCAACTTGGGCATCAGATGAAAAGTCCTTCCAACCAAAACAAAATACACCAGAAACACCCCAAGTCACTCATGAAAACAGCTTTATGATACTTTCACCAACTAAAACACCTTCTGGTAGATACCTCTAGGTCAAGCAAACCAACAGGACAATAGAAACCAGAGGATTAAAACAAAAACAAAAACGGGAAGGAAGACTCCTTCAAACACATTTCCCTCTTGATCTTCAGAAATGTAAGGTCAAAGGAAACAAAGTAGAAAAAGATCCCTTCCAGAATAACAAGGTCAATGTGAGATAGAAATTAAATCAATGATTTACTAAGAGGCAAATTCCACATGGTACTATGAAAAGAGCTCTGGACTAGGAGTCAGAAGGACTGGATTTGGGTCTAAGTCCAGCATTTACTGTGTGTGGTAATAACAGCTGATGGACCTTATGCGCATTAACTCATTTCATGTTCACACACACCCGGGAGGTAGGCACTATTTAAATGCTGTTTTACGGGGAAAGCACTTGCAGAGTGATTTAGAGACCTATTCAAGGTCACCTAGTAACTGGTGAAACCATGAACTTGAACACTGACTTGGCTCTTTTCTCTGTAAAATGAAGAAAACATGTGTCCTGATTATCTTATAGAAATGTAGGTTATGAGATAATATATGTAAGGATGCTTTGTAAATTAGGATATCATGAAAGTGTCAATTTTTCTTTTGCTGCATTTTCAGTTATTTATGTGCTATGTAAAATTGAGTTTTGCATATGTCTCATTACAAAATTAGAGTTCAAGTTAATGACATATACTTTCTACTTTGCATTTGCATTTGGTGAGTAAAGGGCAGTCATCCAGATACTAAAGAAAAACAAAGTTTTTTGAATGACAGGCTGAATATTACTGTAAACAAAGTGACTGAACATTTGCTTTCATATATCATTAGCCATTCCCAGCAGGAGAGAGAATGATCAGATGTGGTATTATTTGCTGATGTGAATACATTCTTTAAATAAAAGCCTATTGCACCTATAAATCAAGTTCTTCAAACTGTCACTATGATGGAAGGTTATCCTATTAGTTTGAAAGGTATAAAAAAATCTTGGCCAAAAATTCATAAACTCCCTCCCCTCTGAGCCAGAGAGAGATAACAGGATTATAAAACACCTCATATTTCAGGAGTGGTGACCTTGTTTCCCAAATGCCTGATGAGTATGCGGGGGCTTTGGAGACGTGGTGAGCGACAAGAGGCCCTCAACGCAGAGCCAGTCTGACGGGGGCAATATGGGCTCTGGGGGTAGCAGGAGGAACTCAGCACTGTCACCATCACAACCCTGGGTCACAGGCAGAATAGATGGCAGAAAATTGCTTGCTTTCCCACTGGTGCCAAACGGGTTGGGGAGGAAGGTACAATAGTGAGGGATTTTTGGACAAGCCTGGACCGACCAATGCACTTCCCTGGGGTAAAGAGGAACAGGAAGGTATGGGGGCGGGGGTGCTAAATTAGAAAAATTCCATTTTACTTGGCCATGTTTTTGAAGGAAAAATTTAATTAAAAGATCTTTTCTCTTAATACCTGAGAACACATTAAGTATAACAACCTTCAAAATGTTCTTGGCTACCTTTCAAAAACAAAGCGTCCCGAGTGCTTAAACACATAATTTTGCGTGTTATTTTTTATATGGATCCCTAGTACAAATAACAATCAGCATGAACTTCACTACCACGAACACCAGTTACTAAGCACTTTGCTAGTAAGTACTGTACATCTGTTAGCTCTTCTCCTCCTCACAGTAATTCTATAAGGTAAATACAGTTGTTATTGTTACCATTTTACAGATGAGAACACCAGACCTCCAAGTGGTTATGGGACACAGATTAAAATCTAAAAATTAAACTTAGGTTTAACATCTAGGTCAGCTTCCAAAGCTCTCATTCTTTAGCCATTAACTTACACTATCTCACCTAAAAATGCTAAGGTAAATTTGCACTATCACTAGAGAATAAGGACTTGCCAATTTATTATTTATTGTCGTTTTGTAACAGTGGCCATTTAACTATCACAAAAGTGACAAAAAATAATAATAAACAATTATTTTAGTAGCAAGAAGTGGTGACCTGTGCTTTTGTCCTAAAATTTAAGGCCTATGTAGATATAGTCGCTCTAAAGCCCATAAAAACTCTATTGAGAAGAGCTGAAATGATGAATTTCAAAATAACCAGGAGAAGTTTAGATTTGGTTTTATTTAGGTCAATCAAATTTTCCTATTTAATAAAGATGCTTATTGGTTTGAATATTTAGAATGAAGGCTCTTGGGGGATTTAGAGAGCAGATATCACTGAATTAAACTGGATTTTAATAAAATGAATATCACCGTAACAGTAATAATCAACTTAAGAATTCTCAATGTATCCTAAAACCACAGGGTGAATCTGGGCAGGGAATATAGGATATTCATATAATCCTAAGGTATCACTTCATAGGTAAGTATGGCAAAGGGAGAAAAAGGTACTTTCACAATGGAGGAATCTGACAGATAACACCTTAACCAAATGATCAAACTCAACATCAGCAACCACAGGGCAACTGACACCACTGCACTGCGTCCGTCCCGTACTGTGTCTCTCTCAGGGTAGAACATCACCTGCGCAGTCTTCTTGCTAACAGGGTTTCACCTGAATCTCATCAGGAGGGAACAATCAGAAACTTCCAAATTAAGTGATATTCTATAAAACATCTTGCATGGACTCTTCAAATGATACAAAAGACAAAAAGCCTGGGAAACTGTCTAAAGGAGAGTAAAAAGATATGATAACTAAACGCAAGGCTAGACTTTGACTGGATTTTGGATTTTTAAAAAAAAAAAAACAGCTCTAAAAAACATTACTGGAACAATCTGGATATTTCTTGGAGACATGCTACTGCATTTAGGAGGGGTTTTGATATCTACAACTTAGTCTCAGAAGATTCATCAAAAATATACCTGTATAGCTCAACTGGCATGGCTCAGGGGTTGAGCATCAACCTATGAACCAGTTCAATTCTGGTGAGGGCACATACCTAGGTTGTGGGATTGATCCCCATTGGGGGGCATGCAGGAGGCAGCCAATGAATGATTCTCATCATTGATATTTCTATCTCTTTCTCCCTCTCTCCTCCTCTCTGAAATCAATAAAGATATTTTAAAAAATATATACATGTATATATACACATACAAATAGAAAAAAAAAGAGAAAGCAAATGTAGCAAAATGCTAACAACTGGTAAAGCTAGAGGATGGCTACATAGGTCTTCATTATACTATTCTTATAATTTTTTCATAGGTTTGAAATTTTTAAAATAAAGAATTGTGAAAAAAGGAAAAATCCACGAGATCTTAATGAAGAAGAGGGTAATACACTCTCCCATTCTCCAAAGAGGTGTGTGGTCTTTTGAAATAGTTCTTAAAATCAACTAACTTGCTCTTAGTGATTTATATGTTTCCATATCGACTGCAGTAGGAAAACAATTCCAGTTCATAGGGTTGTGCCCTGACCTGCTGCTGCCTTCAGAAAGCGGTGGCTGATCAAGCAATGGCCGGCTACTGATGAAGGGAGATCAGCCCCAGGAAGAGGAGCCACGGTCTGAACAGATAGAGAAACCTCCTCACACAGAGTCCAGGCTCCCTGCTTTCCCGTGACCTTCCTAAAGAGACATGAAGGGCATCTCCCCGGCCAGAGCTGCCTGAGTTCAGACTTTTTCTTCTGGCACAGGAAGTCTGTTCCAAACATTCTCTCTGACCTTGGCTTTTAGGTCAGAGGATTTACCTGGTTTGCCTCAGGAGTCTTTGTCTTTGGATTCAAATCAATGGCACCAAAAATATTTAGGAGGTACAAAGCATGATGCTAGGCACCGAAGCTACAAAGATGAAGAAGCTAAGGAAGATCCCTGCCCTAGAAAAACTCAGCCTGTAAATAAATAACTAAAAAAACAACATGAAAAGTGCTATGCTGGGGGTATGTCCCACAGGACGCTGGGGAGAGACAAATGGAGCAGAGGCATCCGAACGCCACGGGAAGTCAGAGAGCACAGGCCATCTCTGAGCTGGAGGAGAACTACTTGTCCAGGACGGAAGGGCATTCCAAGGTCAGGAAAGGGCATAGGCCAAGGCACTGAAAGGTCGAAGGATCAGTTCATTTGGAAAACAGTGAGTAGAGTTCCTTAGTTAGAATACAGGATTGGGGGCAGTGGGTGGGAAGAGAGAACGCAGCTCACCAACCCCCTGCCTGCTGCCTGGTCTCTGAACTGGATTCCTCCTTCATTTTCCTCTTGGAAGAGAACAACTATCTCTAGGACTTTCTGAACACTTACCACGTGTCCTGGGCACTGCAGGGGGATCTGACAGCAAGTCCTTGTTCTCAAGGAATATAAACGCTAGTGCAAGAAGGTCAGAAAGAATACGCACAGACAGAGCTCTGATCTAGGAACAATGCATGAAGGACCCAAAGAAGCATTTTTAAAAAAACACATTTCACTGTTTTTCCAAATGAACTGAACTTCATAGAAAGACGACAGACTTTTCCAGGGAAGACGTGGCTAGAAAAATCAGGAAAGACTTTCCGTAGATGGTGGCACAGAAGCCAGACCTTAATGGAATGGCACAGGTGAAAAAAGGATGAAGCACATCCCAAGGAGAGGAATTAGCCTAAGCTGCGCATGTAGAGATGGTTCTGTAGGTACTGCCTCCGTCCATGGGTTCCTAAACATCCCCCTGCATTCAGAACCAATGGTATTTCCTTGACTATACTTACTCCAGAGGGCTGAGGCTCAAACATTTTGGTTCTTGGTGTTTTGTGTTACACTAATAACTGTTGCTTTGTGGGCTAGTTGCTTGGCAGGCAGGGATGGGGGAAGGTAGGAATGAACAAGAAAATAAATCTGATGGGTAGACTCACCTGAGTTGAAATTGGAAATGTACTTCCTGTGTTCTTAGTCAAGAGACCAGACTCAGGTGTCGGAGGGAACTGCTCAAACCAGTTGGGCAGCTTTATTATGACTGAGCATTACACTTTCATCAGGGTGAAGGACGCTAGTATTATTCCGCATCTACTAAACCTAAGCACTGTGCTGGTGCATAGGTGTCTGTGTCTCACATAACCCTTTTAATATCTCAAGTAGTATTAACCCGGAGGAGTATTAACTCAGATGAATAAACTGAGGCTCAGAGATTAAGTCACTGGCTCATTGTCATGCAGGTGGTAGCTACTGGTTGCCCACATCTGAGTCCACAAATAACCTAGTTCTTGGCCCACTGCTTGTTCTCTCCCTCACGTAGCATCAGACAACTGGCAAATTCTACATTTTAACCCAGGGAACGCTTTCCTACAGTGACAATTGTCTGGCCTTGGATATTGGCCGAACTTTGACAATCTAATTTCTCCTCTCCCTAGCACTTCACTACTCCTCTGAGTTCTTAATGCTGTCAGTGGGTTTTCTCTGTGCCACTACTTCCCCTTGTCAAGGCTAAGGTCATTATTTCTTATTTATTGACCTCAGAGAGAGAGAGAGAGAGAGAGAGAGAGAGCAAGAGAGAGAGAGAAACATCGACTTGTTGTTCCACCCATCTATGCATTCATTAGCCAACTCTTGTATGTGCCTTGACCAGGGATTGCAACCTTGGGGTATCAGAATGACACCCCAACCAACTGAGCTACTCGGTCAGGGCTATCCATTATATGGTGAAGGACAACCCAAATCTTTGTTCTCAGCTTTCAAAAATTTTCACCAGATTCTCATTTCAATGGACATATCTTCTCTTGGTCTCACTTGCTCATAGCCTAGCCCTTATCCAATGACTGCCAGCAAGTCCTGTCCCAAGCTACGCACTCTTCTAACACAACCTCTCTGCCTCAGCCTGCCAAATTCGTACCTTCCACTTCACTTCCTGAAACCTGCTCTCTTCCAAAAAAAGTTCTCGTCAGGAGTGATTCTGGCTTCCCCGCCTTTCCAGCACCTCTGCGGGGCATAATACAGCAGGCACTGCTGTGACAGCCTGTAAGATGTCCCTGCTGTCTGTGTGCCTGCTCAGACTTTGTCCCATGGCCTGGACAGTCCTACTGCCTGCTCCTTTCTGTACTGTCCCTGAAACTGAAGATGCTTTTAAATCAAAGGCTAACTCTTTTTTAAAAATATATTGTTATTGATTTCAGAGAGGAAGGGAGAGGGGGAGAGAGATAAAAACATCAATGATGAGAGAGACTCACCGATCGGCTGCTTCCTGCATGCCCCCTACTAGAGACTGAGCCCGAAACCCAGGCATGCGCCCCCGACTGGAATCAAACCTGCAACCCTTCAGTCCACAGGCCAATGCTCTATCCTCTGACCTTAACTGGCTAGGGCAAGACTAACTCTTATAGTTTATCTTCAGATAAGTGTGTAATAAAACAATTTAAACTGGGGGCATGCTCAGTTTTTAAATGCAACAAGAGGATGCCACTCCATCTGTCAAAATAGGACAAGACAAAAAGCCCCCTCCCGCGGCTCTGTGGTGCAGCTTCCGTGTTTTTACAAGAAAATCCTTTCCGAGCATAAAACTTCCATTGGTCAGATATTAAAATGTAGGAATAACCAAAGAGTGTGAGTACTGCAAGCCAGACCTGCCTTTAAAAAAATGATGGAGGACAAAGTATTACTCAAAAGCTTAGAACCTGCAAAAGGTTAAGTACAGGCTAAAAGGCCTCAGCTTCCCAATTTGGTCAGTTTATGTAACTCAAAAGGTGGAAACGCTTGGAATCTGGGCCTAAAACAACACTGACTTACTTCCATTCAAGTTATGCTATGAGGGGGAAGGGGGGAATGTGAAGTTTGAAAACTTTCCTTTCCAAGGCCAGCTTTAGACAAACTGAAGGGAAAAGAAACGGATGCCGTGAACCCAGCACTGCAGCCTCACAACGACCGATTTCTGTCCATTTAAAGTGGAGCCCTCTTTCCTGGTATGGCCTGATTTAGGCCAGGTTCACAAACCATGTGGGTATTTAGTATAAACTTCCACAACTGCATGACCTTGATCACAAGGACCAGCAGTCCAGCCAGTCTGGCCAGTGCAGAGGAAAAGACAGGATCACCAGGACCAACAGCCCCTCAGAAGGACACTCGCTCAGGTGGGTGGGAACCATCAGAGCGCGAGGCATGCGTCCCTCTCGCATAAATGCACATGCCTGCTCCTGTTCCTGCTCACCTGGACCCTGTGCCCATGGACTGCCAGAGCTGAAGCTGGCTGCCCGAGTGGGCTGTGGATGGCAGCTTCCGCCATTCCACTGCCGGCATCGCCGACTCCTGAACAGTTTCAGAGCCACGTGGCCAGTCTCCTGCCCAACATCTGCAGCTGGCTGCTGTCCTTGCCTCTGCCCCAGATGTCTCTGCCAACAGTGGTAGTGCAGCTGTGCTTGCTGCCCAGCAGATGCCAGCTCTCTCCTTGGCCCCAGCTCCCCCTCTCCCCAAGAGGTGAGAGTAATGGCAGGAGCAGCTGCTTAGTACAGGACCCAGGGCAGAAGGCTCAGAGAGGGTAGACATCTTTTTTGTAGTTCCAGTGACAGCGGCTTTGGATATGGGCTATTCTCCCGGGAGGCAATGAAGGAGGTTATGCAAAACCCTATCTATCATCATAAAAGCTTGTCATGCCCAACTTATTTTCCTAGCTGCCACACTCATAGCCCCATGCTCAAGGAAGCTGAACGAAGCTGTTTTGTTTTTTAAATCAACAGTCAAGGATTCTAAGGCTGCTGTCATTAGGGTGGCCTATGTCATAGGTAGGTGTTGAAAGATGAACTGGGTCAATCAGATTCCCTCTCTCTGGATTTCAACTAGAAATATAAAAACAATTTGCCCGCAGAGAGGAGCACACGTGCAGAAAAAAAGCTGAGTCATGATAATGGTGGGCATTATAATGAAGAATAATTTCCCCTGCTCAAATCCCTGCAGCCTGCCTTCCCCAGCACAGTCTCCTCCATGACACCTGGTTCTATCACAGGTCCTATTTTTGGGGCTTCCTTGTTATTCATAATCACATGCCCAATTTGAGAGAACACAAGAGTACCTCTTACCTTTGCAGTCAATAACTCAACCACAGCCCCGGCTGGGTGGCTCAATTGGTTGGAGCATCGTCACATACACCAAAATGGTTGTGGATTTGATCCCCCGTCTGGACATGTACTGAAGGCAACTGATTGATATTTCTCACACGTTTCTATCTTCCTCCCTCATTCCCTTCCTCCCTTCCTCCCTCCTTCCCTCTCTCTCTCCTTTCATCTTTCATCCTTTCTTCTCTTCTTCCTTTCCTTTTTGGTTCTTCTCTTTTTCTCTCTCCCTCCCTCGCTCCCTCACTCTCTCTAAAATCAATAAACATATCCTCAGGTGAGGATTAAAAAATAATAATAAATAAAGTAGGAAAAACAAAACAAAATTCAACTACAAAGCAGTGTACTCATGTCCCAAAATGGTGTGACATTACCCAAGAGGCATAATCCCACGGTCCGGCTGTAGCTAAAAGGCAGCTCAGAACTACAAATTCATCCTAAACCAGCTCTTGGAAATACCCCAGCTATGTGAGTATAAATAACAGAATAGAAGAATTCAGGAAAACACCAAGGATCACTTTCATTTTTAAATAGCTAGGTCAGTGGTCGGCAAACTCATTAGTCAACAGAGCCAAATATCAACAGTACAACGATTGAAATTTCTTTTGAGAGCCAAATTTTTTAAACGTAAACTATATAGGTAGGTACACTGTTATTAACTTAATTAGGGTACTCCTAAGCTGGCCTTTGCTAAAATAATAGTAAAGCTACCAACACAAAATAATTACAATTCTTAAAATGATGACAAAAATACCTGTAGGATTTGCAGCTGGTTGGAAAAATACAGGTAACTTTATGCTTTGAGTAGGTACTTTTGTCACCCGCACGCGATTTGCGGACGCGACTAGCACTAACCACTGCACATGAGACTGCTGACTGACTGGCTCACTCAACTCGTGCATGTATCCCGCGGCCCGCCTGCGCTGCGTCTCCCATCGCCCGACCGACATCCCCCACATCTTCTAACGCCACTTCTTCAAAATAGACTCGCCCAGGCCGAAAACCGACTTCTGCGCATGGGCCACAAAGTTTCAATCGCACTGTACTACGCGCCCGCACGTGGTATTTTGTGGAAGAGCCACACTCAAGGGGCCAAAGAACTGCATGTAGCTCGCGAGCCGCGGTTTGCCGACCACTGAGCTAGGTCATATAGCTTAAGTTGCTAATTTTTATATAAAATACAGCCTTATAAATAATAGCACAATTTATCAGATTAGATAGCTTAAATCTACCTTCCTTTCCCTCAAATGATACACACTAGCAAAACCAATAAAAACTACTTCCTTTATAATTCACTGGGTAAAATACTATAAGAGCTGTGTGTACTTCGGAAAAGATACTTTACCTCTTTGAGTCTCAATTTACATTGTGTTAGAATGAGATGATCTTTAAGGAACTTACCAGGTCCCAAATTTGATGGACTCTATTCTCTAAGCAAGTGATGAACTTTCATTTGCAAAGATAAAATTCATTCCTTTAACAAATATCTGAGGGCCAGCTATTGAGGCAGGTATGCAAGGTACTGGGTAGAGCGCAGGGATCAAAACCTAATAAAAACCCTACTCTCGTTAAACCTTACATTCCAATGTGGAAAATAGAAAGACATAATTTTTCAGGTCATGAAAAACACTTTCAAGAAAAATAAAACGAGGGTAAGAGGTACAGAGAGAAAGAGGATAGAGGGGTGCCTATTTTAGATAAGGAAGTCAGGAAAGATCTCTCTGTTAAGGTGACATCTGAACAGAAGTCTACGGGAAGAGATGAGCAGGCCATTCAGAAACCTGGGGGAAGATGGTTTAAGACAAGTAGAAGTACTAAGACGCTGAGAAGCCTTTGTTATCCCTTGAAGTAAGGGTTTTCCCTTACTTCAAGGGACATACTTCAAGGGACAACAAAGAAGTCGGTGTGGCCAGAATGGGTAAGGGAGAGAATAATAGGAGATGATGTCAAAGAACACCCAAGATTCAGCAGACCCCTGAGAGGAAAAGGTTTATGCTTCAAGTCCAAGATCCATACTAATGTGATCCTGGCTTCTGCAGGGGTCCCCTATTTTCCAAACACACAGGCAAAAAGTAAGTCCACAATTGCAATGTACCATTTATCTGACTTGGAAATATGCAAAAAAAAAAATATTCTGCAGATGTCCAAATTAGCATAAACTTCATAAAAAAAATTGCTTTGGGAAGCCATGTGATATCAAATCCGGAGTCATTAAGATTTTCATTTCTTTTAGCTTTGGTTAAGCTTCTGCAAAAGTATCCTTAAAAAGTAATATGGATACAGGATATATTAACAGAAGCATTATTTATAATAACCTAAATGACCAACAAGCAAGTACATTATGGCACAATAATAGGTTAGGCAGCCTCTTTAAAAATATGAAAATTATGTAAAAACATGGGAAGAAGGAGGATAGAAAATTATATCTTTGCTATTACTACACCCTACAAAATACAGAAAAATGATGATAGTTGGTTCTTCTGGGGAGGCAGAATTATTCTTATTATTTATGAAACTAGTGTCCTGGTGCACACTGAAAGGAAATTAATTAGAAGAAATATTTTCATATCACTATTTGCCCTTTCTCTATAATAGAAGTGTCAACCAAATTCACGATCGACAATGACAGATCGAAATACACGCGTGCAAATGGCACCAGCAAGAGCTTTATATGTATTGCACATGCGCAAGTCAACTTAGCCTTTTATATATATAGAATAAACTTGCTTAATTAGACCTGCTTTCAGATTTAGCTAAACTTTTTCCAGTTCAGTGAAGCACCCCAACTTCTCTTTCAGGTAACTGTCAGCAACACAAAAGTAAATATCAACATGAAGCAGATTATTATTGTAGATCACACAGGGAGAACAAAGGGTAAAATATTTAACTGTAGCAGTGTTTGACTATATTCTGCAAGTGAGAAAACCTGAAGTCATTTCAAGTTTCACCATTTCTTACTTCTTTTCAGTCGGGTCAAGTTTCAAAACTTTCTAAATCTCCGTTGTCTTGCTAATGAAAAAAAAAAATAGGATTCTACCTAAGTCTCCTATCTACCTACTCTAGGACTTCTGTGAGGATCAACTGAGATGAGGAATGGGAAAACGATTCACAAACATTTGGTTGAACTGTAAAATGTTTGCATCTGGCTGTAAAGCAAGTCAGGTTCCTGGGCTGAAGAAACTCCAAGGAGGCTAGTCACTAGGGAGAGGAAGCCAGGCGTTGCTATGTGATGTCATTACCTGGCACCCACAGCAACCGTTTCTGGGCTGGGCTGTGGGCCGCATTTTGTGCCATGGGGTCTTGGCAGTGTTGGCTGCGATTTGGTGGGGTGTCCCACTTGGGGGAAGCCGAGTGTTGGTTTGTCAGCGCCAGGTCTGTGGTGCCGTTTATTTTTAAATGGTGCATCATGGCAGCTTCTGTGTTAAGCATCTGCCCCTGGTGGTCAGTGTGCGTCATAGCTACCAGTCAGACGGACACTTAGCCAGATAGATAGATAGATAGATAGATAGATAGATAGATAGATAGATAGATAAACACTTGTTCAATGTAAACCAGATTGCTTTATTCTGGTTTTAATACTTCATCACAAAATGAAGGCCTATAAGTGGGATAACAATAGAAATTACTATGATTATGTACCTGACAAAGAGGACCATACACTCATCCCTACGCCAGAAGGATTGTCAGTAACCCTGCACCATCTGATGGTGTTGACTATTCTTTCTTGCTGCTTCTTTCCTTTAGCTCAGCAGCCATAGATACACTCCCAGTCCTTCACTCACCCACATCTCCACTGCCATGTCCTCTTCCTTCTGATTCCTAACAACATTTACTTCTTACCTGTTTTTCCTTTTCTTCTCCCTCCTTTCTATAAAGATGACTCCTGAAGGATATAACCTCCAGCCACAGCCACAGTTTCTTTTCCCAAAGTCCCTACAGCCACAATTCCAATTGCCCATTAGGAATGCTTTCTCAGGTAAGAGGCGAGGGCCTAGTAACCTCCACGTCTTTAATCAAATCATCACTACACCAAATGGCTTTCTCTCTATGGACTCCCCTACACTCAGCAGTGCCATGATGCTCCCATTCAGTGGAAGGGATTTTTAGTACAACCCTGCTATCAACATGATCTATCTACTCTATCACTGTGGATCCCTTCTCCCTTCATTCAAGTACTATTTCAACTCTAATATCTTAGTTCTTCGTGGTCCTCATCATTGCTTATAAGCCTGATTATAGAAGACTTCTAAATGGCTTTACTGATCCTGTCTAAACCCAACCTGTCCCTTACTAAAAATATATTTTTTTAATTTTTAAAAAGCCTTAAATAATATCTAGGTTTTATGAAAGTATTCCATGTGTATTTTCTCCTTTAATCCTCATAGCAAATCAAAGTAGACACTACTATTATTTCTATTTTGTAGATTTTACAAAAGAGATTTAGGAAGATTAATAATCAGCCCAAAGATACTTGCAATGGCAAGAAGTGGCATAGAAATTCAACACAGACAGCTTACTCCAAAGCCTGTACTCTTATATATATATAATTGATTTCAGAGAAGAAGGGAGAGGGAGAGATAGAAACATCAATGATAAGAGAGAATTATTGATTGGCTGCCTCCTACACGCCCCCTACTAGGGATCGAGGCCGCAACCTGGCCATGTGCCCTGACTGAGAATGGAACCATGACCTCTTGGTTCATAGGTCGATGCTCAACCAATGAGCCATATCGTCTAGGCCAGAGCTTATATTCGTGATCATTAGTTACCAGGCACAGATTCTAGGCCTGGGAGTGAAGCTACCACCTAACCCTGCCTTGAACATGCAGGACCATTCTTAATCTCTGGGCCATTCTTTTTCCCCTGAATGTGATAGTGTATAGTGTAATATTTAAGAAACCTGGGCTCTGAGGTCAGCCTATTTAGGCTCAAATCCAAGTCTTAACATTTAACACATGACCATGGACAAATTAATTACCCTCTTCTAAACCTGCTTCTTCCTCTATAAAATGGAAATAATAAGGGTGCCTACCTTGTGGAGTTGGTAAGATTAAATGAGATTAAGCATAGATAATAGTAACCTGTTCTCTGGATCACAACAAACCCTCAGTAAACGTTAGCTATCTAATTATCATAATCCCAGCCCCTGGCAATTCCTGCCTATTCTTTTCCTGCCCAGCTTGTAAGACCACACTCCACAGGAATCTCTTCTTCCTCTGGATGCCTAGGATACTTTATTTGCTTGTCATCGACCATAAATTGATCTATATTTTAATAAAAATAACATCACCATTCATGATACCTTCTGTATGTAGGGACTGCTTTAAGTACTCCACACAGATTTACTTATTTTAATCCTCATCACAACCTTATAAAGTAGGTACTATTATTATCCCTCTTTTGCAGGTGATGAAAGTAAGGCACAGAAAGGCTAAACAACATGCCTAAAGTCATACAACTAATAAGTGGGAGAGCCCAGCAAGTCCATTTCCAGAATTCATGCTCTTTACCATCCCTTAATGCTTTACATCTGTGTTTTCATGTCTCTGCAGGAAAACTATAGCCTTCTCCAAAACAAGAATGGTGTCTTCTCTGATCCCCACAGGCCATATACAGACTCTTCCACAGACTGATGTGCAGACTCTTGCATAGACTGATGGACAACAAATATTAGATGGATTAATCATGCTGCATGATCATTTGCACTAGGAGCTAGATTCTCTGTATTTATTGTTCTCTTGCATCCATTTTCAATAACTATCTGCAAATTACCTTATTTTTCCGTGTATAAGACGCCCCCATGTATAAGACGCCCCCTACTTTTCCAAACCCAAATTAAGAAATGAATATTTTAAACATTTTGCTGGTCTTCCTCTTAAGGCCTTCTTCTTCTTTTCTGGCATCTTAAGGAGCTGTTCTTCCTGTTTTCTCCACTGTCTGATCAGACACTCAGTGGGAGGAGGTCCAAACTGTCTCTCTGCAGCTCTATTTCCATGCTCTTTTGCATAGCTGATTACATTGAATTTTGCAGAGTAAGACAACCACTTACCGGTATTTATCTTTTTATTTTTTGACATCTTAGTGGGCTCAGAATGCTCGGTCCCTGTTGCATCTGCACACTCTCCACCTCCACCCTCAATTATGGCATCAGCTGACTTCAGCAACAATAAGGCTTGTGATTAGAGGAAGCCTGTTTGACAAGGTATAGGCAGTATGACCCATGTGGCTCCCTCCTAGGCTGACTTCTGTGTATAAGATGCCCCTCGATTTTGAGTCTAACGATTTTAGTAAAAAACAGCATCTTATACACGGAAAAATACAGTACCTGCATCCAAGCTATTATAGACATGATGATATTGATTAGTATTCTGTATGAATGCGAGATCTGGTTCATGCCCTAACATTTGGGAGAATCCCAGTTCCCAGGACTCATGATTTCAGCTCTATTATTCCAGATCTAAAGTGCATGAGAATGCAATTTCAGGAAACTTTTCCTCAATATTTTTATTAGAGGTGGATTTCTTTTCATCATCAAGAAGGAAATGCAGAAAACACAGAGCAAGACTTTGCTTCAATTTTACCAATAGCTATTTAAAAGTATTTTAAACTGATATTTCTACTTGACCCAACTCCACTCTCCCTCCACCACACAAATGCCTTGATGTCAACTCTCTCTGGGGGACTAGATGAATTTAGTGAAGAAGAAAAAAAGTCCTACTTCTTCAAGCCTCTTTCTTCTGCATCATTTTCTCCTCCTCATAACATTCCAACCACACTTCCTTCATTTCTTCAAAGTACTAAAGCTCTTCATACTCAGTACTTCCAATGTGGTACTCCTCTGTTTGGAACTTGCTTCCCTACACTTTCTAGCTAACACCTCAATTTTTGGGTCTGCTTTACTATTTTCTCAGAGAAGCTCTCTCCATATCCCCAATCTAAATTGACACCTTTTAAAGTCATTGCACTCTCTTATTTTTCCTTTAGAGAACGATCACTATTTGTAATTGTGTTTATTTTGTGACCATCTGATTATTTTTTTATCTTCCCCACAGGACTATAAGTTCTTGCGGTCAGAGAAGAATCATAAAGACACACAATCTGACTTCCGTGCCTTCTTCCGCCTCCCATGTTCTCAGTGGTGCTCTGGAGAACACCAAGCAATTGCCTGCTTGTAGCCACAGACAAGGTGTCCACAGAGCTCTACATACCCTTGAATGGTTGGTCAAATGCCTCAGTGGCCCTCGTCTCCATCACCTCCAACTCTGCTTGACCCAACAACACTTAAGGGGGCAGTTGCAATATCTGGCCACTGTCTCTCTATGTAGAACTTAAGCCCTCTAGAGTTCATTGAAATTATCATGGTTTTACAAACTACTCCAGCTCTGTATAGGTAAACCTGATAGATGAATGAATGATTCTGTTTTTTATAAGACATATACTTTCTTTTAAAAAGGGCCAAAGAAAACTATATTGGATGGTTATGCTTTCCTCTCTACTTACATGTAAGCCTAAAACATATAGCCAAACAAACTGTACCTAATGGCCAACCTTAGGTGATCTAAAGAAAAGTACAATGGGAGAAAGAGACAGTACCAAGAAGGCACAAAACTCAATTAAAACCTAAGGGATTTAAAGAAAAGTAGAAAAAGCACAAAGGGGCATTATTCAAAAGGCACAGAATAATTTGGGGTGAACTGCTTAGATGGCCCCAACATTTAAAGCAATGGGCATTGATGCTCAAAGTTAACTTCAGTCTTGGAATAACACCAAATTTCTTTAGGCCCTTCCCAAATAGGTCAAACTTTAGCTAAAAGCAAAACAAGACAGGAGCCAAAAGCATAATTATTATTTCTCCTCCTTGACCCCAATCACCAAAAAATGCAACCTGCTCTCTGAGGACACAAGCCTGCGGACCAGAATCAGGAGATGCAGATTCTCTTCATAGCCTGGCTCTCATTGATTCATCTCCAAACTTAACCTCAGCTGTAAAATAAGGGCACCAATTCTAGTGTTCTACAGTTTTATATTATGCTGTTATATAGGAACTAGAGGCCTGGTGCACAGATTCGTGCACCGGTGGGGTCCCTTGGCTTGGCCTGTGCCCTCTCACAATTGGGATCCCTCAGGGGATGTTGGACTGCCAATTTCGGCCCAATCCCTGCAGGCCAGGCAGAGGGACCCCACCAGTTCACGAATCTGTGCACCGGGTCTCTAGTACGCATATAAGATCTTTGGTTAATCTCTTCCCACTCTCCCTCCTTCCCTCTGAGATTCATCAGTCTGTTCCATGTTTCCATGCCTGGGCATTGAGCATCTGCCCCCTGGGTGGTCAGTGCGCATCATAGCTACTGGTTGAATGGTTGAAGGGTCGAACGGTCACTTAGGCTTTTATATATATAGATGGTACAAAAAACCATGGAGTTTATAGAGCTGATAAACTCTCCACTGCTCAGACCAATCCAATGTTCTCTCCAATTTTCAGTAACAAATCTAAGGAGGATATTGTAAAAAATACACACACACACACACACACACACTCACACACACACACACGTGTATATATATTGGCAGACAAGAATGGTTATCCAGAAACCATTAAATGAAAGGTATTACTAAGGGAAGTGAAAACATTTAACTTAGAAAAGAGAAGACTGATAGTCCTTTAAGTAACATGAAATAGATGTCACAATGATGACTTATTCTGTTTTATTTTATAGGACACAATTGACTAATGGATAAAGACTGCAGGGAAGCATTTGACTCAACAGAAAACAAAATTTAATAATTAGTTAGGTCTGCAAGTATATAGACTTCCTCTGACATAACCTGCCTCCTTTGTAACTGGATGCCTCAAAAGCTAATTGGGTAATTCTCTGGGCTATTTTAGAGTAGGAAGTCGAGAGATTTTATGCAAAGGGATGTGAGGGTCACATACAGTCTCCATTACATATTCTTCCTTGTGTGTGCATTTTTATAGCCATTAAAAATATAAGAACTATCCTTAGCCTGGGGGCCATTGCAAAAACAGGTGGTTTGCTGATCCCTGTTCTGGAGGAGTGCTGTCCAATAGAAGTGTTACTCACATACATTTTTCAGTTACTCAACTGTAACTGAAAATTTTCTAATATTTATATTTAAAAAGGTAAAAAGAAACAGGTAAGGTTAATTTTAATATATTTTATTTAATCCAATATATCCAAAAATTATCATTTTAGCATGTGAACAAAATTAGTGAACCTTTTAACATTTTTTAAAACTAAGTCTTTGAAATCAGTGTATTTCACATTTATAGCATATCTCAATTTAAATTAGTCACATTTCACCTGGCCAGGGTTGCTCAGTGGTTGAGCGTAAACCCACGAACCAAGAGGTCACCAGTTCAATTCCCAGTCAGGGCACATGCCCAGGCTGTGGGCTCGATCTCCAGTAGGATCTCATCATTGATGTTTCTATTTCTATATCCCTCTCCCTTTCCCTCTCTCTAAAATCAAGAAAAATCAATCAATCAATAAATTAGTCACATTTCAAGTACTCATTAGCATGGAGAAATAGCAGAGGTGACCTTCTAATGATTCATATCAATGAGGAAAAATGGAACAGTCAACAAGTAATTGTTGGAACAAGTGGCATGATAATTGGAAAAATAAATCTGGATCCTTTCTTCTGCCTTACTCCATTATAACTTCCAGATAGAAATCAGATGGCAATGTAAAAAGGTAAAATAAATTCAAATGCCCCAAAAAGAAAAAATGCCAAAAAATATGTTATTTTAATCACTGGATTGGCAAAGATTGAAAAGGCCATATCCCCAGACCCTCATTAAACCTGAGTTTTGGAATATAAATGTGCACAACCTTTCTTAAGGGCAGCTTGGCAATATGTATAAACATATACCTCACTTCTGAAAGTTCACCCTAAGAGGTAATATTTATACGAAAAGGACAAAAAGATGAAGGCATAAGGATATTCACTGAAGCATCATCCATAAGTGAAAACAACTGGAAGTAACTTAAATGTCCATCATCAGTAGGACTAATTAAGTAAAATAAGGTCATTAACAATAATGTAGGTTTCTTATAGAAAGGTGCTGACATTGCTGGGGGCGGGGGAGAATGTAGGTTATTAAACAGCATGCATAATGTGATCCTGTTTATGTAAAATTTTAAATTTCATGTAAATGTATATATTCACAGAGATATCAGAAGGATATTTAATAAAATGTATACAGTGATTATTTCTGATAGAGGTAGATATGGGATAATTTTCTTTGGATATGATCATACGTATTTATCTTCATTTTTATAATGATCATCTGACACCTTTTATCCCAGAATTATTTTTATAACCTCAGCATGATTTTTTTTTCAACTGGCACCCTTAGACGTATCTTTTATACTTGTCATTTTACACAGTATGTTACAATAACCACAATATGAATACATTCTTTCACTGAAATAACACTGTCATGATTCACATAGGCAACTAGTACTCTGAGGAATATCTTTTATACATGGGACTTAAAAGAGTATATTATATATGGTACAGTGTAGTAAACTTATTTATTCACTGAAATAACACTATTCTGATTCAATGAATTATCAGCACACTTTTTTTTTTTACACTAAAATAAATTTATCTCAGAGACAACTTTTCCAGAACCTTTCTTCTCCGATTGAGGCCTGCTGTCAAAGTGTGGGTAAGCTGTCCAGGGTTCCCCTGGGACCAACACACACAGCTCACTGCTGGGTCAGGAGCTGGTGTTGCCTTGACTGTGTTTTTTTGTTTTTTTTAATGAATTTATTGGGGTGATATTGGTTAATAAAATTATATAGATTTCAGGTGGGCGCTTTTAAAAATATGTCTTAAAGGCGTGTGTTTAGACAGTGTCATACATGCACCACATGAACACATTCCTTTGCTGAAATAATCAGCGTGATGATTTTTATCTTTTCTGATTAATATAAAACTTAAATTTTTTACTTTAAAAATTCTCCTAACATACAGACATATGTTAAAAGCAAACTAACAGCCCTCTTTAGTGAATAACGCTTTCATAGGCTATAAAGAGAGTGGGGAGAAATACAGGCGACAAAGAAACCAAACATGAAAGGAAGCCACTTGCCTTTCCTCGGTTAAGCTATCTTTGATTCCTGGAAAAGGCACAAGAAGGACAAGTATTTTGACCCCATCTTCTAGTGGTGGGTAATGTTTTACACAACAACTCATACCAAAAAACAATTCCTTAGAGATGAAAGGCAGCCTTAAAACATATCTACAGAACATAACATGAGAAGAACACTTCTCTTTAACCCAAACACTCTTCTGTATACATCTAGATGCGTACCCAGAGTTAATATCACCAGAAAAGAGCCCTAGATCCTACAAAAATGGCAAACTATGAACAAACTAATATATTTTCATGGCCTTGTAAATAATAAAAGAAAAGCCTACTGAAAATAAGAGAAGCAAAGTTATGTGAAGAGTCCTTTGCTGGCTTGCTCTCCACCCAACAACAGATTAAGTTGCTTAAGAGACAGACACGAATAAAGGTAATTTCATATAATGTCATTCTTTAGTCACTATGTTTTCCAAGTTTGGGCTTTATAAGATCTATAAAACCACAGGGCTATGGGATACAAATAAAATTTGACTTTAAGTAATCTTTTCCCTTCCCATCACTGCCATTTCTCAAAACCCTAGATCCTTTTTCTCAAACAGTTAGCACGAGGTTCATTCACAACAGACTCACAAGGCCTCACTGTCAATAGAATAGATGCCCCGAAACAATCAGTGTGCTCCTGGGAACAGTCTTCAAGTGAAAAACAGTGAGACACCAGCAGATGACCAATGTTAAATGTTTTCTCAATTGTGGGGGGAAATGTCAACAGCTCTTTCAAGAGTTAAAAGGCTGCTTTTTACTGAACTATCGAGCTAGCTCTCCAACAGGCAGGCAGCGGAGACACTTTAGGTGTCGGCAGAGGAGACCTTTCAAGGGCATTACCTTTCGGAGGAAAGTACGACTTGCTTTCAGCTTTGTGAGGCCAGTCCACCACAAGAGGTCCGAACCTGCGGAAGCTGGCAGTGATCTCATCTGCAAAACAGAGGAGGAATCTTAGCAAAAGAGAAACGAACACTGCAAACCGAATAGCATAAAACATGCCTTTTCATATAAGAAATGCTTGGAGAGCAGTTTTGTAAAGCATTTGTACAGAAGGCAAACCTACGAAGCAAAATACCGATCATACAGGGGGATACTTTTCGTCATTCACTCTCACCCACGCAGAATGTGATTCTAACTATAATTCATTTCCCTTCACTGCCAATTCACTGATATAAAGATTTGGGAGGGAAAAAATCTGACGTTAGCGAAGGTGACATCCCTGTCAAATAAAATGGAGATTCTAAAAATAGGAATGTTTTCTGCTTTTAGAAAAAAGGCACAGCCAGAGAAAGATAAATATCACATGATCTCACTCATTTGTGGAATATAATGAACAACATAAACTGATAAACGAAAACAGATCCAGAGACAGAGAAACATCAATCAGACCATCAAACCTCAAAGGGAAGGTAGGGGGAGGGTCAGGGTAAGAGGGAGAGATCAACCAAAGGACTTGTATGCAAGCATATAAGCCTAACCAATGGACACAGACACCAGGGGGGTGAGAGCATGAGTGGAGGGGGGGAGGGAAAGGGGGGATAAGGACACATATGTAATACCTTAATCAATAAAGAAAAAAAAGAAAAAAGGCAAAAGTACACAGAATATTTAAAATATTTTTACTTGTGTAAAATAATCTCTCAGATTATTAACCCTGGATTATTATTATTAATCTAAAGAGTATTAATCTGTACAATTATTTTACAAATAGTTAATTCTTTTGGTGAAAAGTAGGGGAAATAAGTAGATAATTCTATTTGATGGGTTAAGAAAACTTAAAAGCCAATGGTTTCTTTCATGCGCACCTACTACACATCCTATAAAGAAAATGTTTCAAAAGTTAGAGTTCAATAACTTTATCTTTTCCTTCTGACTTTTTAAAAAATATATTTTATTGATTTTTTACAGAGAGGAAGGGAGAGGGATAGAGAGTTAGAAACATCGATGAGAGAGAAACATCGATCAGCTGCCTCCTGCACACTCCCTACTGGGGATGTGCCCGCAACCAAGGTACATGCCCTTGACTGGAATTGAACCTGGGACCCTTGAGTCCGCAGGCTGACGCTCTATCCACTGAGCCAAACCGGTTAGAGCTCCTTCTGACTTTTGACTCAAAGCAGGAGATTATAACTTAGCTCCTATCCAGGTTTAAGTTGCCACTCCCTTAGTCATGATCAAAACTTTGTCTTAAAGAAAAATCCATTTGATAAATGAAATTAACATTAGTACAAGAATAGTTCGGAGGAAAATGAGTCTCCATTTGTGTACAACTTTAAAGCAGCAAGTCTAAAATAAAACTATTTTTAGAGACTGTTCTTCTCTCAACACACACACAAAAAGTATGATAAATCAGAGAAATGTCAGAGCTAGAATAATGCTGGCAAAACAGTTTTTGTAAACATTTTGTAGCAGGTCCAAGGCCTAGAACTAGAGTTGTTGTTTTTTCCCCTTAACTGTTATAATTTTGTTTCATTTATCCATTCAACAAATATTTATTGACAACCTACTGTGTGCTAACTGGCTTTAGGCATAAGAGAAAAACTTACTTTGGATTGGTAGGATCTCAAAAATATCATTAAGAAAATTTCTCATTAGTCTTCATTCTTACAGACAAGAGGGAGGCTCTTACTAATAGGCCATCTATATTAAAATATGAGATGGTGTGATGTAATGGAATAAGCAAAAGCTGTGATGTCGAGTTCCAACTGCACCACAGCTACATGACCCCGGACAAATTGTTTCTCTCTGATCCGCAGCTTCCTCACCTATAAAATGGAGTTGGTAGGCTATGCCTTCTGGGATGGCTACGGGGATTAAATGAGATATTGCAATGTAAAGCACCTCGCACAATTATGAGCTCGTAGTAGGAGTTTCAGAAAAGTTAGCTCTGATATAGTAACTAGGAAATGGGACGCTGTTGGGAGACTGCTATGTATAAAACGCATATAAAGAGTAGACCTGAAGTACATCATCTATTGCTGCTCCATCCATTGAATATTCTCACCCCCTGCTCACTAAGATATGAACGTCCTAAAACTGCCCTGGAGAGGAGAGGCAGGGTCGGATCACACAAAGAACCAACCTGGCCTTTATAAAGTCATCAATGAACGCACAGTACCTTCGTCGATGTCAGGAGGAAGGCCTCCAACAAACACCTTTCTAGAGTAGCGCTCTACTCGCTCCCCATTTTGACAGCGAGTGGGGGAACTTAAGCCAGAGGACAAGGACTGATCGCCGTGACTGTCATCCAGGAAGGCATCTTCAAAGGGGAAGAGAGAAGACCGACCTGAAACAAATGTGGGAGTTTGCACAGTTAAAATTATTTTCCTGGACAACAAACGTTTTATTAGGAGCCAAAATGCAGAGTAAAGCATATAAAAAGATAACTCCTGAGCTGTGACTTTTTCAATGGAACGAGCGACGGCAGATTACCAGGTCTAGACAAATTTGTATCATCATTTTTGTGTAAAGGTATGTAACCCACAGACACGACTAGACTGATACTAAGGCAGAAGCATTAAATACTGCAGCTGTTTTTGCTGCTAAAAATTCACCACATCTTACTCACAGAGTCCCTATCACTGCTGCTAAGAGTATTCAGCAAGTTATGTATCCTTTCCCTAAGCATTTCTTAAAATAAATGAAAAAGTAATCTTTATTCACAGATCTTTATTTGCTCTTTATGGTGAGCTCAAAGGTTCAGTTCTAAAGATGGACACTTGATGGCTGAGGGAATATTAAACTGATGACAGAGGCTGATAACTTCTTTGAGAGCTGGACTAAACATGATTAAGTTTTTTCTGCCATTTCAAGCTACTCCAATTTGAAAATAAACATCTGCAATAATAAAAGGTGGGACAGGTAAACAAAAACATGTAAGTTAAGATGTGGGAGGACAGATGTAGATGTGGTTATGACATTTTTTTTTAAGTATATTTTATTGATTTTTTACAGAGAGGAAGGGAGAGGGATAGAGAGTTAGAAACATCGATGAAAGA
>NW_005371274.1:758798-766037 GCF_000412655.1 Myotis brandtii
ACTGGGGATGTGCCTGCAACCAAGGTACATGCCCTTGACTGAAATCGAACCTGGGACCCTTCAGTCTGCAGGCCGATGCTCTATCCACTGAGCCAAACCGGTCAGGGCAATGGTTATGACATTTTTAACCCTCCTAACGTAGGCCATATTTGATATCACGCAAAAATTTTTTCTCATTGTTAACTCTACAGCCAAATAAAGTATACAGAGTAAAGGTACCTATCCACGCCACATGATATAAGAAAGATACCAGCAGTTAGAGTCTGTTAATAAATGTAACACAGTAATGCCATCTGGCAACAAAATAAAATCTAAGTTTAAAAACAAATACATTTCCTGTTTGAGTCAATGAGTTCCTGGTAAAACTTTCCACTAGGTTCCCCTCTAAAAACAAACTGTCTTGAGCACTCTTGAAAAGAAAAATTTCCCTCTAAAATAAATTCATACAACTCTTAAGAAAAAAAAGTCTTCCCCATTTAGTCTATCCTGTCTTTAGCCTGTCTTTATTTCCCTGAAACCTAGGTTCTGCGTCACTACAGTCAACTCTCTGAAACAGAATATAAATAGCCTTAGAAAAGTACTGAACATTTATTTCTTTTACAAAAAAAAAAATAGTTACTAATATAACTCTGTTTATTTTATGAACCCAGGTGGTATAAGAAAGGCACTATTTTGATGTTGGGAGTTAATAAATAAAAGGACCAAAGAAATTTTTGTTCAGCTCTTCCCAGCTTAGCTACAAAGAAACAGAACAAAATTGGTCACCTCATGTCACCTAGCTTTTCCAGCCTGACAGGAACAAACAATGGACAGTAAATTCTCATCCTTGTTATTTGTTTTGATTACTGGAGGGAAAAATAGATCTGCAGCAACTATAGGCAAAATGAGTTTCCCAAAGACACGAAGAGCTGTTCTCCCTCGGCCGTCAGCTTTGCTTTTCACGTAACCCACACTCAGTGAATTATGCACCTACTCTGTGATAGGAACACGCCCAATCACATTTCCCACAGATTGTTCCTATCCCCATCTCTGACCCTCAACACGAGTAACATGAGATGCTCAGAAAACAAAAGCTTGTGTGGGAGGAGGGAAGGGAGAACTAAATTATATTGGAAAACACTGGCCAGCTTATGCCTTTCCCATAGATTTACAATCCACATTGGAATACAAAAGGCTGCGGAAAGTTCCACGGTAAAACAGATTATTCCAGTATTACCTGGATTTAAAATAAAGGAATCTTGCCCAGCTGGTGTGGCTCAGCGGTTGAGCATCGACCTATGAACCAGGAGGTCACAGTTCAATTCTTGGTCAGGGCACATGCCTGGTTTGCAGGCTCGATCCCCAGTGTGAGGTGTGCAGGGGGCAGCCGATCAATGAGTCTCTCTCATCATTGATGTTTCTCTCTCTCTTTCTCCCTTCCTCTCTAAATCAATAAAAATATGTATTTTTTAAAAAGATAAAGAAATTGCCCTAGCTGGTTTGGCTCAGTGGATAGAGCGTCAGCCTGCGGACTGAAGGGTCCCAGGTGGTTCGATTCTCGAGGGCACATGCCTAGGTTGTGGGCTTAATCCCCAGTGGGGGACATGCAGGAGGCAGCCAATCAATGATTCTCTCTCATCATTGATGTTTCTATCTCTCTTTCCCTATCCCTTCCTCTCTAAAATCAGTAAAGATATATTAAAAAAAAAGATAAAGAAATCTTTAACATACATAACTCTGTGAAAAAATATTTATCCACATCCACGAACACCAAATAAATAAGATCGTTATTTGGAAGTCCCAGACAAAGAAATCAAGTCTGGTCAGAGAGATAGTCAAGTGCACAATTATAAAACAGAGGAATAAGTACTAAGGGACGACGTTTTACGAAATGACACAAAAGCACAATTTACTGCCCAATGGGAGATGGGGGCAAAAAGACCTTCAGAGTGATTTCACAGGAGGGCAGATTTGAGCAGAATCTTGTGGGAGTGCCAAAGGTAAAGAACAAGAATCCACAGAGAAAGAACTTTTAAGGCAGTTTGGATCTTTCCTCCAAACCTGCTCCTCTCAATAAAAATGACTATCATCCATATCCAATTCAACCCATAAAATCCAGGCGTCATCCCTGACATCTCTGTTTCTTTCACACTCCAGTTCTAATCCATCTCTCCATACATCCTGCCAACTCAAGCTATAAAATTCTTCAATCCAGTCAATTCCATGTTCGATCCTAACAGCTTAGTCCAGATCACCATCATCTCTCCCCTGAACTAACATTCTAATGAATCTACACCAAGCATGTCAAACTCGTGGCCCACAAGGAATATTTTTGCAGCTCAGCCAATAGAACAGTATGTAAGAAACATTTCAATAAAAATTTCATAACTTAATTTTTACAATACCGTTACATATAATTATTGATGAACTATAACATTCACTAATGACTAATTACTGTAATCGTGTTGCATTCATTTCCCTTACTCGCCTTACGCACAGGCGTACCATTTCTCTCCACTAATACTAGCAGCGAATATTTTAGCAGCCGGTTGCCACGTCATTAGTCTTGTACTGACTTGTTTGGTGTGCGCAACAGGAAATATTTTAGCTTTCAGAGAACAAGGAAAATATTTGCATTACACTTATTTATTTGTGCAGTTATTCAGTATCTGGTAAGTGTTCAAGAAAAAATATTAATTTTATTAAAATGTTCTATTATTTTATGTTAACGATTATTCATTTATTTCAGCCCTTTGTATTCAGCATGTCTCTATCGAAGTAAACATACGTTTCTATGAAAACTGAAGCTTTTTTTGCGGCCCACATAAATTTAGACCTTGTTTATTTGGCCCGTGTTAGCCTTTGAGTTTGACATGCTTGCTCTACACACTAGCTTGCTTAGTCTACTGATTTCTATCCTGAACCCTACAGTGCTTTCTCCACAAACAGTCAAAGTCACCATTTTCAAAAATTAACCTGAACATGTAACCTCACTCCTCACCCCTACCTGTAAAACCCCTCAATAACATCCCATTGCTCTCTGGATAAAGTGCAGACACATCTCTGTAACCGTAAGGCCTCTGCCTGCCTCTCCTAATCATAGTTGCTGCCTCTCCCTCTGGTTCACTAACCTCCGATCTCGCACACACCCTTTGAATTTCTTGATTATTCCTCCTTGCCTCAGGCTCTAAGGACAAGGTGTTCCCCTAACCAACAAACACCCTCTCCCAGCTCCCTAATTTTCTAGTTAATGCCTACAATTCTTCAGGTCTCAGCTGAAAAGTCATTTTCTCAGGTGGAACGACCCTGACCTTCTAGATTCGGTTAAGGTCCCCTTTTCTATCCACTCAGAGCACTTTTGTACGGGTTTTTATTTGGTATCTCATTTCCCAAAACCCCATTCAATTGTAAGCTCTATTAGGAAAGGCACCCATTTACCTTGTTCATCACTGTATCTTCATGTTCTAATAAGAGCACGTAAAAGGTACTCAATGACTGGTAAAAGTGAGGCAGTATCCAGGAAAGGAAACAGCATGTGCAAAGGCATGGGATGCAAGTAAAGGCTGGAACACAACACAGGCTGTGACGATGGCAAGAGATGGAACCATGCCCCAGAAAATCGAGACCTTTTCTATTGCTTCTATTCATTCAAACATTATATTCTATATTACAAAAGAAAATTTCCCCCATTTTCCAAATTTAATATTTCTTTCTCATACTAGTTTTTTTTTCTTTTTTAAACTACACTCACTCCCTGAAAAGTCTGATACACCCTTCTAATCCATCTCCCATCCTGTCACAATGAATTCTCTAAGATGCTTGTGACCATGGTATTTCCTCTACCCCCAGATCCTCCAATAGCTACCATCAGCTCCACCAGCAATTTACACCCAGGGAGAAAGGGGGTGGGGTGAGAGTCTGAAGAAATCTGTGACTGTCCAGTGAGAGAATGAGGAAGTCTTAAACCAGAGCAGTGAAGAAGGAGAAGTGGATGTTCAAGACATTCTAGAACAAGGAGAACTTGCTTTTGCATGGCCAACATAACCACAGTTTCCCCAGAGTATTTTGACAAAGAAAATAAAAGCAAGAGTTAATTGTGAAAATCTGGACTGTTTTAAAAATTGGTTATGGATACTTAAACTTTCCAAGGTTTTAAAACCAAATCTCTGTTTTAGTTAGTACTTAGAGTACCATAGACTTTAATAATAAAGTGGCCCTTAGAAATGAAACTACTAAGAATTCACACATACATGATGTTTCCCTAACTGTGGGTAAGAACTAAGAAGCCCATCCCCAGATCTCCGTAATCAGAATCTGTGGAGGTCAAACTTGAAAATCTGCACTTTTAACAGATTTCCCCAGTGAACCCTGTGCTCAAATGTAAGAACCATGGAGATTGCCCATCTATAGCAGGCAGCCACCGAAAGAGGTACTGTGTGAAGTGTATAGATAGAGCCTTGGGAAACATCCAAGCTCAATCAAGTTAAAGAAAGTATATCTTCAGGAATGGACTGCAAAATCCATAATCTAGTCCATCTGACTGTAACGTGACTGCCCGCAGTGCTGATGGAACAAAAAGTTAGTCTGCAGGAGGCATTTAAAAGAAGTGAAGAGGAAGAACTTGTAGCGTTCACCCAGTGCAGAGCAACAGGAAATAAAAGGATTTTATCATACTGGTGGGATTACTCTTCTGTGGGACAGAATGGCTCATTTGTTATTTCCGTAGCCTGACAACCATTTATTTTCCTGTACTCCAATGACAAGCTCCTGAAAGACTGTAAGTGAATTTAGTGTGTTGCTATTGTGAAGAGGTGACTCTTTTTAAAAAAATATATATTTTATTGATTTTTTACAGAGAAGAAGGGAGAGGGAATAGAGAGTTAGAAACATCGATGAGAGAGAAACATCGATCAGCTGCCTCCTGCACACCCCCTACTGGGGATGTGCCCGCAACCAAGGTACATGCCCTTGACCGGAATTGAACCTGGGACCCTTGAGTCCACAGGCCGACGCTCTATCCACTGAACCAAACTGGTTAGGGCAAGAGGTGACTCTTGAACTAGTACACAAGTAACCAGCCATTGACGCTGTATTTCTAGTGCATCCATCTCCATAATAAATTAAAGCAGTGGTGTTCTGATTTGTCCAGTGGTCCCTTGTGAGGCTGGTATCTGTACATTCATTTGGTTGGCATAAATCCATCCCCCTCACGACAAATCATCCCTGGGAAGACTGGTAAGGTTTAGTTCCTGGACATGTGTTACTAGAAACAGACCCTTGAAGAGGCTGCACCCAAACTGCATCCCACGAAAGGCCCTGCTTCACTAACTAGCATCTTTCTGATGTATTTCTTTTCTTTAATGAAAACATTCCCCAAGACCAAATACTTAAAGTAAGCCATTTTACCTAACAAAAAATTATATTCTGATACATTTAGTATATAAATCTGCTTTAACCTCATGATACTTCCATATAAAATATTCATATTCAATATTTCAACAGAAGCCAGAGAAAAGCTTCTCACCTGCTATGACTTGGCCATTTGGCTTTCTTTTCTACCAAATGGTCTGGTTTTCTGATTTCAATAACCAGAATGTGCCCAGCCAGCGTGGCTCAGTGGTTGAGTGTCGACCTATGAACCAGGAGGTCATGGTTCGATTCCTGGTCAGGGCACGTGCCTGGACTGTGGGATTGATCCCCAGTGTGGGGCGTGCAGGAGGCAGCCAGTCAATGATTCTCTTTCATCATTGATGTTTCTACCTCTCTCTCCCTCTCCCTCCCTCTCTGAAATCAATAAAAACATATTAAAAAAATAAAATAAAAAAATAACCAGAATGTAATTTTTGGCCCAGTAATTAGAAAAATACTCTCTGAATGCAGAGATGACTTAAACCTGAAGGACCCTTGTAAGAAAAATGCCAAGTAAGAAACCTGCAAAGCACTATTGAAGCACAGAAGGCTCGTCCAAGATAACTCTACCCCAGGAGGCTTCCTTTCCAGCTGGACTGCCAAAGCTGCTCCAACCTACCTGTGAGCCCCCATCAGAGCCTCTGCTGTCAATCAATAGCACCAGGCCGCTTCTGGCCCAGTGCATCCATTCCAAGCCGGACTCTTTTCATCTTAGTTTTGCAAATAGCTCAGGAAATAGTCACTTTGGGAATTTTTTTAAAGTGGATTAAATGGTATGACTCCCTTAAAAAAACTGCCCGTAAGTCAAGAGAGTCAGGTTCTAAGCTATGCATTAATCTGTGATGTTGGCCAAGATATATCACTTCCCTGAGTCTCATTTACATATTGATATATTTAAACTAGATGAGATTTTTCAAATCTCTGAGGGCAGCAGAATTCCTTTTATTACACAAAAGTCTTCCATAAAATCCTACTATACAAATAGATAGAAATGCTTCTTTCCTGGTATTGCTATGTGGGTATCTCCTGGTTATCACAAGCTGAATCTGTTTATAAATGAACTCTTGGCATCTACTTTAAATCTATTCTCTCCCGCTCCTATTTCAATATGTAGCTTCACAATCCAGAACCTGAACATCATTTTCAGTCTTCCTTCTGATTTACTTTCCACATTCAATTCTTCAATCTAATGCCATCAAAGAGGGTAGATTCCAACTCCCATAATCTATCTTCCATTTGTTCACTTCTTTTCAATTCCATTGCCATTACCCTACCCTAAAACATCATCATCTCTTGCCTATCATTCTGAACTAGACAGCCCACTTCTCTCACAACACTCCAAACAGTAGCCAGAGTGCTCTTTGAAAAACATAAATCCAATCACTTGACCCTGGCTTTCAAACAGTCATAGATTTCCTCTTGTACTTGGACCAAGTTCAAAATCCTCACCAGGAGCTAAAGCTTTGCATGATCAGATTTCCTTCCTTCCTCCAGCCTCTTCTTAAGACACTCTCCCCTCTCCCCTTCCAAGCTCAGCCATTTTGGGCTTTATTAACTTCCTCAAACACACAAAGCCTTTTCTTTCGTCAAGTCCCAAAAAAACCCCACAGCTTTATTGAGATATAATTCACATATCATACAATTCACCCACGTAATCCAATAGCAGTTACTCCCCATTTTCCTCAAATCTCTCAGCCCTAGGCAACCACTAGTCTACTTTCTATCTCAATAGATTTGCCTATTCTGGACATTTCATAAAAGTGGGATCTGTGATCTTTTATAATTGCCTCCTTTCATTTAGCATAATGTTTTCAAAATTTATCAATGTTGTGACATTCGGTCTTTTACTAC
>NW_005371274.1:766194-772168 GCF_000412655.1 Myotis brandtii
AAAAAGAGAAACAAATAATGTAATAAGAACAATAAAGATTTAATAAAAAAATAAAAAAATAGCTGTCTTATAATGTCTGGAATTTTCTTTAAAATACTCGAAGGGGGGAATATATGAAACAAAATTGGCAAAAATGTTGATAATCACTGAAGCTAAGTAATGGGTATATAGTTCATTAAGCTATTCTATTTTTGTGTATGTTTAAAAATTTCCATAATAAAAAAGTTTAAAGATAGCTGTCTTTCCATCTTTTCGGTTTTAGTTTAAATAACATCTCTTCAGTGAACACCATCCTATGTTGGAGGGAACCTCCCATTTTTCCTGCCTAGTACTTATCATAACTTTTGACTATAAAAATGTTTCATTTATTTATTGTGTGTCTCTCTCCTACTAGAATGAACACTTAGCAGAGAGACAGAACACATCTAACTTCTAGCCCAGCATCTGACCCAGAGTAAGCACACAAACACGTAATGAATGAAATTAGGGTGGCCCACCAAGAGCCCCTCCTTCATTATTTCTTTAGACACCTTCTTGCAAAGGTGAAAAACTAGTGCTATTCCTCATAATATGTCCTGTGCTCAAAGTTTCCTATTACAATAAACAGTAACATTTCAGAGATTTTAATCATGAGCACTCAGAAATTTCTTTAGCTGTCCATGTTTCACTATAGAACCAACCATTCCTTTAGACAAGAAAGCTCACATAATCAGATTTGAATAAGCAGGGTGGCATGCTTGCATTATGGTTTCACTGCTATAGCTGATCTCTCCTCCCTTGGGCAGGCTTTGGCAGAAAGACCCAACGCCAACTTGGTACACAAGTTTGTCTTATTGACTTTTTAGAACCCCTGTTATCAACTAAGCCATCCATTAATGTCAATAAAGTTTTTATGGGTTTAATATACACAGAAGTACATTTTACAACAGCAACTCCAATAGAAAAGTAACTCCAAACATTACTTGTATTTGCTCATTTACATTGTTTAAAAAGATCTTATTTTCCTTGCTGCTCTTTAATTAAGAAATGCTGTTAAGCAGAGCATTGCCACACACCCAACATGTCTACATATGGACAGAAGTCTCCCAGAGTCAATAAAAATTCATATACAATGAAAAACACAACATATATTTTGGTCAGGGGTGCTGCTAAATGTAAGGCAAAGATCCTGTATACCACCTGTTAGGCTAGTTTCTAACAGGGGGCGCAGTTATATAGGAAAACACATATCAGAGCTTGTGAAAACCAGAATACTCCTAAGAAAAAAGAACAACAGAATACTCCTAAAAGAAAATGCTACAATGCTTTGGTGTCCTTTTGATTCCACAAGGGAAATCAACATGTGTCTATTAAAACACATTTCTACAGTAAAAATGAGTATCAACAGAAAATGTAATTGGATGTGTAAATACTTTATATACAATCAATAATCATTTTCAAATCCTATTCTTTCATATCTAATTCTTCTTCTTCCCTAACCACTGCCGCTTCAACTACACTACTGGAAGCACGTGGCTTGTCAAAGAGTCTACCCTCCAACACTTGTTTCCCCACCTAAGCCTTCTGTTGATGCCCAAGTTCTCTCTGGTTTTCATTATTTGTTTCGTGAAACCCTCCTTCTAAAGCCTGGCATATCTGTGTTTGGGAGTCTTCCCCTCTGTTTTACAACCATTCATCAAGGCAGCACAGACCATCTCATTGCTAACCTCGCCTGTCCAGCTGGCCCCCACTGCACACCTCAGGGACATATCTTCCAAGCAACTGGTCATGCCAATCTCACCTCAAAGCTTTCTTTCAAGTTGAATCACATACCTAGAGTGCCTTGCCTTCCCCTCCTCTTCCATTATCGAAAGTGTTCCTGAAATTCTACCTATTCAAGGCAGCTTTTCCAGGTTCAGGAGAGGTGAAAGATTCTATTGGCCTAATTCTTGCTGACAGATCTCAAAACTGCGAGGTAATTCCCTTTGCTTCCTATTCCTAAAATATTTACCGACATATATAAAGTGGGCAAAGGTAGGTTTATAGTTGTGAGTACCTGAAACACAGAATTTATTCTTGTATTATTATTTATTATTTATTGTATTATTTTCCATACAAACGATAAACCTACTTTTGCCACACTCTGTATATGTAACACATAGATTATGAGTTATAGCTAATCTTTTTGAAAAATTAATTAATTTTTATTGATTTGAGAGAGAAAGGGAGATGAACAGGGAGAGAGAAACATCGACTGGTTGCCTCTCATATTCAAGGAATTGAACCCACAACCTGGATATGTGCTCTGACCAGGAATCAAACCTGTGACCCTTTGGTGTATGGGACAACAGTCTAACGAACTGAGCCGCACTGGCCAGGGTGAGTTATAGCAAATCTTAACCATAGGTAGAATAAAACAACATACATCAGCAAGCTTACTTCTTATGCTTTTGGGGTAAGTCTAAATTTTGTTTGGAGGAAACAAATCAAGTATTAATATAATCTCTAGTCACACAAATATGTGAACATGAGAAAACCTGCCAGTTCATCAAATTTATATTATGCAGCATTGGCCCAGATGAGTATATTTCTGAGAATGAAAGTGGATATGAGGTACACCTGCCCCATCTCACCTAGCTATGTCACTGCATTTAAAGAAGATGACATTTCTTCTTTTATAGCTTTGGGAATAGAAGACCAAATAAAAGTATGGAACAAAGACTTTCTTTCCTCATTACAGAAAGTCAACATTCATCTTTTACTATTCCCCCTATGTACACACTCACATTCTCTCTCTCTCTCTCTCTCTCTCTCTCTCTCTCTCTCTCTTCATTTACAACTATCAAACTGCAGACTTACAGAAAGTAGGGATCAAGTCATCTAGGCCAGAGGTCGCCAACCTTTTGGACCTCACAGACCACTGGTGGTCTGCTGATCTAGGCAGTGTTTAGCTTAGCATTTGATGCAAAGATGATCATGGCTTCTGAAAACGATTGAGTCAAAACTTACAAATAGATACCGAGAAGGTAACATGGAAATAGGAAGAGTAATTCTTTTTCATGAGTTTAGAAACTACAGGTGATCTTATATTTAATATACTATAACTTGTAAAAAATAATTTTTAAAATATAATGCCAAACTCTGTTCTGCATAGATGTGGGTTTACTTTAAAGCAATCCTCATCACTAAGCATTGTTAAGTGCTAACTATATGAATTACCACAGTGTCAGGGAAAAGAGACAACTATCCTCAAAGAACTTATCTCCAGTTGAAGAATCAGGGCACCCAGAAAAGAAAGGAAGAATGTAAGGCAGCAGAAGCAGAGGAAAACGCTGGTGAAACGGGGAGAAGCCAGATGATGGGGATCCTGAATGGAAAGGGGTGTGTGACATGGACACAGTGGCATTTCAGAAAGGTGAAATAATACAAATGGAAGGAGAGAGGCAAAGCCTGAGAAACCAGTCGGAAAATATTAACAAGATCTGGTGACTGATCACTGTGTAGTCCCCACCATCGACCCTCCAGATGGTGTTTATCTTACATGTAAAATGGTCCATTCCCTATTCCTTCCTGAGAGTGATCATTTTTCTAGCAGCCGAAGAAAGAAATGGTACAAAATGATTTCTAGTAATGTTATTTTCTATACTTTAAATTTAAAAATAATTTACCCCAGGCCCTGGCCGGATAGCTCAATTGGTTGGAGCATGGTCCCGACACGTCAAGGTTGTAGGTTTGATCCCTGGTCAGGGCACATACAAGAATCAGCCAATGAATGTGTAAATAAGTGGAACAACAAATTGATGCTTCTCTCTCTCCCTCCCCCTCTCTCTCTAAAATAAAAACAAAATAATAATTAATTTAGGTTAAAAATGTTAAATGGTATTTATTTCCAGGGTTAAAAATAATCAACAACACAAATGTTTTTCTTTACCATGAGGTGAAAACAGATTCCACCATGAAAGAAGGTTTCAATGGCAACTCAAATACATATTAGGCTCTGCCAATATTCATCAATTCAACAAATATTTACCATGAAATAAATAATAAAATATGAATTTAATGTTATCTTCTCTTCAGGATTCAACAACAAAGTCAGAGACAGCCAATGAAGGGTAAACAACACCCAATAAGCAGCCAAAAGACAAAGGTAGCAGATTTGCCTCTGATCTTAACTTGAGATCACATAGTAAGTAAATTATCTCATTTCTCCCAGTTTCTACAAATGAGTTGAGTCCCAAAGCAATTTATATTTCTGGAATGCTTTTAGTTGACATGGATAGGTTTTCCTTTCCCATTTTTTATACTATAATTTCATTAATACTCTTGAGGTTGAACAAGACTGGTTCTATTACCTCATAATGTACAGATAAGGATACCAGACTGAAGTGATAAAGCAATGATTACAATCTAGGTCCTTGATCCTAAATCTCATACTCTTTCTACTACATTAAGCTTACCTACTTCCTAAAATTATTTGGACAAACTACAGATGTGGGAATACTTTAGAAAGGCTAAAGCATTATACAAGTGAGAGCAATATTATTTTGTTTGGGTGTGACCAGGAGAAAATGCAAGTTCTATGGGGCCTAGCAACTATCCAAGTTGGGGATCCCTCTTTAACAAAAAGAACACAAAAATAAAGATCGTGGAGGGGGCTCATGAAAGTGAGGTTCCCTGAAACTAAAGCTTCATTTAGCTTCAAGGTAAATCTGCCTCTGGATATGACACACACAAAAATTCACCAGTCAACCTACTAAGATCAAGAATTGCCTTCTAATACCCAACTTCTGCTTCTAAGTGGTAGGAGAAGAACACAGTGGATACAGGACAACAACAAAAAAAATTTTTTTTTCGTATTCCCTCAAGATCATTCACGATAAATCATACAACAAAAACTTCCCAGCAGAAATAGTCTTTGCTATGTCTTTATTAGGATTAAAGAACAAATTACCAACTAACAACAAAAAATATATAATGAACATATAAGAGAATTATGTCACTAAAATAATTAAGATAGGACATCATACCACACATTAACTGTTTTACACACACACAGAGATATAAACATACACACAATCATATTTACTCACAATTTGGCAAGCAAAAGATCTCATTAAAAAAATTTTTTTACCTCGTCTCCGCCCATAGCTCCTGGCTGCATGTAAACACAGAAGAAAACCATGGGTATTTGTATCAAAATGATGAACTTAGAAATAAAAAAAAACATTCACACAAACCTTTCCTAAGTATTCTCAGAACTGATCTGGAGATACTGTTTAAATGGACTGCAGACATATTATATTTAAAAATCCTTTATGAAACACAAGTTAAATCACAACCTTAAAGGGAAAAGGGAAGGCAGGAGAGGGTGGGTGGGAAGAGATCAACCAATGAACTTGTATGCATATATGCATAGCCCATGGACACAGACAATGGGGTGGTGAAGGCCTGGAGGGAGGAGGGAGGACTGAAGAGGGGGGGGGGGGGGGGGGGGGACCTATGTAATACTGTCAACAATAAAAAAGATTTTAAAAAAACAAGAAAAAAAGAATAGCAACCCCTAAAAAGGAAAAAAAAAAATAAATAAATAAAAATAGAAGTGTTCACCAGCAAAAAAAAAAAGAGGGGAGGGGGAATTCAACTGGACGTGGCAGCCATTTGAAAAGACACACTAGGTGCTTAAGTTTCACACTATTCATAAAGATTTACATTGTGGCCCATTATCTATATCAGATATAGAGTTCTTTAAATTTTTTCTAATTTATACATATTCATTTATACTATATATATTTTTTAAAATATATTTTATTGATTTTTTACAGAGAGGAAGGGAGAGAGATATAGAGAGTTAGAAACATCGATGAGCTAGCTGCCTCCTGCACACCCCCTACTGGGGATGTGCCCGCAACCAAGGTACATGCCCTTGACTGGAATCGAACCTGGGACCCTTCAGTTCGCAGGCCGACGCTCTATCCACCGAGCCAAACCAGCTAGG
>NW_005371274.1:772303-801178 GCF_000412655.1 Myotis brandtii
CCAGCTAGGGCTATTTATACTATATATTATTGCCATCAGACATCACCTAAAAAATTTTCACTGGTGGTCATTCTGAATTCTGAATTTCTACATATGCGCACACACATGCACACACATGCACACACACACACACACACACACACACACACACTTCCTAGAGTCCCCTGAAAACTACATAGAAATTTTACACAAAATTAACTCTTTATAGATGTTTCTATAAAATTTTCAGTCACCAAGTTTCTCTTGGTCTCCCCATACTTTCCATACAGTATCATAGATGAGGGGAAAACATTGTATTTGTCATCTAGAAAGTGAACTGGAAGAGTAGAAAGGGATTAGTGTACTGGGTATACCCCAGGTCATGCTGAAGAATAGAGTACTTTGAAGATTATCTTCCTTAAACCTCCAGGCCCACAGAATGCACTGTCACGGTGTTTAATAGAGCGAGACTGTGGTATCATACATAAATTGCTAGGAGATCCTGTTATCTAAAATTATTTTCAAAGTGGAAAGTTTCTCAAATTGGAAACCCCAGGTTCTATAAAAAATAAATGAAATCTTTAATCAATTTTTTAAATCATGGAGTGTCATAATAGCTTAAAACCAAGAAACAAGGATAATCTGGGGTTGTATTTGCAGTATAAGACAGTAATAAAGAAAACTATTTCTCTCCTCGGGAAAGAATTCAGACTTTGCAGCTAGAAATTTAAAATACCAACTGGCCCATCTCATCTTCTGTAAGTTTTCACTTTTCTTCAGACATTCTCACGCTTCCCCAGTTTAAGCTCTACTTCCTCCCTAACTCCTTCTCTCACTATAATGTTCAATTTTTTAAAAAAAATCTCTCTCGCACTTACAAAGCAGTTACTGTTTACATCACTTACAAAGGAAATGCATTCCCCCCAAAATTTTTTTTTAACTTTTCCACTTTTCATTTTTTGGAAGCTGGAATTCATCTTCCCATAGAATGTATAATAAATGGTAGTTAGTTTCTTAGCTTGGCCTCCTGAAAAGCCTACTTCATTTATAATAATATGAATGAATTAATAACAGATAACATTCAAAAGAGATTAAATTCGTTTTGACATCCTACCACTTATTTTTTTGTCCCTTCCCCCATTCCCAATGATGTCATGCTACCCAACACCCCCACTGCAAAACCTCTACTTAGAGAAAAAAATAAAGCATTCTGTATGTCAAAATGACTCATTTCTCTTCCAAACAACAAATTTCCATTCTTTCATTATATCTAATTTCTAACCAGATACTCAATGAAAAAGAATATGATTACAATACTAAGGTACAAATGACTCATCAGACCTAAAGGACAAATGAGAATGCTGATCAGTTAAGTCTTTATCTGCTAAATATTCAGTAATAGAAACAGATCCAGTGAACAGATCCAGACCGGTGTGGGGACAGGAAGAGCACTCTGAATTGGGGAGTGGGGAAGATTTGGAAAAGACATACTGGGGAGTTTTAATCAAAACTTCCTTAAACATGATTTTTATATATTCTTTGCTTTTTCTATTCTAATCAAGGAAAATAAATTGATTCATGTCAGCCTAGGGACTCACGGAGTGAGTCCTTGCCTTGTTTCATGGAGACAAGATGGCATATGGAATAGGCAGCCAATTCAGTAATCTCAGATGCTTCAACTTGCTTTCTTCATTCACAATGGAATTTAATTATGTGCTACCTTGGTTCTAATTTCAGTGTTTTATCTATGATCTCTATGATGATGATTATTATAGCAGCTAAAATTTAATGAGGTACTTACTGTGTGCCAGGAACAGTTCAAAATGCTTGACACATATTAACAATATTCCCCATGATTTTATGACATAAGTATTCTTAGACTCTTCTCTCAAATGAGGAAAATGGGACACAGTATTAAGTATCTCACCTAAAATCACACAGCTAGGAAGTGGTGAACTTGGAATATAAATCTAAGCAGTCTGGCTCCAGATGCCACAGGTTTAAACACCACACTGTACTGTTAAATTCCTAGAGAGCAAGGTTGATGTCGTCTACTACTTTTAATATCTTCTAATGAACCTGGTAGAACGCTCTGTACCAAGCTGGTATTCAACAAATACGGCTTGTTAGCTGAGTATGCAACTGAGGGAGGGAGGAATGCATGCCTTGATGGCCTTTAGAATGTAGGCCAACCCTGTTGGTGATTAAAAATGTGCTCATATGAGGGCCATTTGCAAATAGACTAATTAGATTCAAATGCTTCCCTAAGGGAGAGGTAATGACATGAACACCAAGTAGAGAAACTTGGGAGCACAAAGGCAGTGCTTTCCCATGAGAGCAAATAGGAATTTTAAACAAGAAGAATATTGAACATATAAATTTAAATGAGCCAGCACAAAACAACCCCACATAGGCGAAAGGGGGGGTAATGTGACTAGTTTCATCTACATGACATATTCTATGCTAGTGTTGATTTATATCAGCTATAATAAGATCTGATATACTTTAAAAGTCATATCTACTTCCTCTAAGACCTTTAATTCTTGGTTATCAATCATCATAGTCATTACAGATAAAATTCTTTTATCATTTCATATGTATTAAATAATTTTGCACCTCATAAAATTACATTTAATTTTTAGGAGTCAAAAGTAGTGGTTTCCCCTTGGCCAGGGAAGTATTCACTGGAAGGGAGCCTAAGAGGGGTTCTGTGGTATTGGTAATGTTTTGGTCTTGATCTAAGTTCTGGTTATAGGGCTGTGTTTAATTTGTGATAACACATCAAGCTATGATCTGTGCATGGTTTGGTATGTATATTATACTCCAATAAAAAAATAAAAACATTACAAATATTTTAGAATGGTTCACTGGGAAATGCTACCATTTTTGTAGTCTTTGAATCATAAACCTGAATAATCCAAAATTGAAAAAGAAAAGTAAAGAATCATTTTTAATCCATCGAAATACGTATAAACGGCCAGATGGAGGTGTCTTTGCTGAAGGTCACATTAAGCTACGAGCTGCTTCAGGGGCACCTTTAGGAGTCAGCAACAGGGCAGAAGACATCAAGACCAGAACCAATAACTATCAGACTGCCCCTTGACACCCGCTTCCCCAACTAGAACCAGAGCAGGAACTGCTGGCAGAACTACCTGGACTTGCACTGCTGTGAGAAGGTAATGACCGCTGAAGGGGGTGATGTCTCCGTGTGCAAATGGTACCAGTGTATGTACAAGTCCCTCTGCACCAGGCAGAAAGCGTGTTCCCTGGGAAGATCTGAGCTGGCTACACCCACCTGTCCTCTGCCCTCCAACCTTCTCCCAGGGAGGTGAAGGGGGACCTGGATACATCTCACTCTGGGATCCTGAAGTATGGCTTAACTAATAATAAAAACTTGTTGAAAAAGTATAAAAAAATAAAAATACATATATACACATATACAGAGTGGAGTGAAAGTAAGTTTACAGTTGTGAGCACACGAAATACAGAGTTTATTCTTGTATAATTATTTTTCCGTATGAACAACTGTAAACCTACTTTTGCCCTACCCTGTATATATATAAAGGTCCAGGCAGTTGGCAGTGGGATAGGCCAGAGTTATTCTAAAAATAAGTTTACATGATCAATGACTAATACATTGTGAATGGCACTCTCACGCTAATGGAACGGTGCCTTGTTAGCCATACGAGAAAACGCTGTAAAGGGATCATCTGTTACTCCTTATGACTTGGCCCATAATTGGTTTAAAATAGCTGTACTCATACATAGGATTCCCCAAGGGCATGTTATGATCTGATTTAAAAATCTAAAGTAATTCTTCAATTACATGGATTCACCCAAATTTGCTGAAGTTTCTCTAAGCAAAGTAACATTATATACAGGTTCCACTATAAAGGCTCAAAGACAAGGGGTCGTGGGGAGACTGAGATCTCCATTCTGTTGTGGATCAGGAGAGCATGCACTATTTCCAGGAACTTAAGCAGAGTCCCTGGGAAGCTGTATTGATGAAAACCAGATGAACAAGATACAAGAACTTAATATAACATTTTATTAACTGGCTTGGAAATATCTGTCAGGACTAGTAAAAGTCAACTGTAGAAAGAAATTGTTTATTTCTTTCCTTGCAATAAAATCAGTTTCTTAAAAACACCTTGCAAACTTATTTTTTGAATTCCACTTCAGTAAGCAAAATTAAATTCTATTCAAACATCTAATGGCCCCTGTCCAGCTTCCATCTAAGTATTTATTAGTCATGCAAAAAATTCCACCAAAAGATGAGTTAAAGATCTTAAAGTTACTAAAAGAATGTCCCCTTTTCCCTAATTAGATTGTAAATTCCCAAAGAGCAGGAATGATGGGAGTTTATCTCATAAATGCTCCTCTTCTATCTTTGTCTTTATAGTGGTAGGTAACATAGTTTTAGGCCAGTGATTCTCGATCTGGCACACTGTAATTTGAAAGATCAATTTCTCTATAAACAACATGAGCTTAGCAGGTAAAAATGATGCTTGAAGGGATGGGGTACATTTTCATCTGCTACATTTACATAAAGTGTTTGGATGTTTTAAAGCCCCTTCTTCCTACCATTCTCTCTTTGACTTTTCATATTTTTCTCAGAAAAATCTTTCCATTTCATTTGCAAGCCTAGAAAGTAACACTAAACAGTAAATAATACTAGTGTTACTGACATACTTTACAAAAGAGAAGAAATACCATGAAGTAAAATGTAATAACCTATTGATGATTTATCATGCTCCGGGCACTATATGCTAAATGTTAACCAAATCTATTCTAGTTGCAAAGCAACTGCCATAATATACATTTCCAGATGGACACACTGAGGCCCAGGAAGGTGACTGGCACCAGGTTACTCAGCTACTAAAACAGGGACTGAGTCCAGGTCAACACTGGCTCCACCGCATTTATTCTTTTTTTCCCTTTAAGTTGAGGTATTATTTACATTCAATAAAATCCAACCACTCTAAGTGTACAGTTTGATCAATTTTGGTAATAATACAGTGAGGTAACCACTACCATTATAATCAAGATATAGAACAGTTCATCTCCCTAAAAAATGTCCTTATGCCCTTTTGCTGTTGAACCCACGGCCCCTGGCAACCATTAATTTGCTTTCTGTACTATAGTTTGTGTACCCTTTTGACAACTTCACATTAATGGAATAAATGTGTTTGGCTTCCTTTATGTAGCACACAGTATTTTTGAGATTTATCCATGATGTTGCCTGTGTTAATATATTTTTCTTTTTTCTGTTTTGTTAATCCTCACGCAAGGATACTTTTTCCATTGATTTTTAGGGAGACTGGCAGGGAGGTGGGGGAAGGGAGTATGGAGAGAAAGAAAGAGAGAAACATCAATGTGAGAGAGACACCTCAATTGGTTGCCTCTCACATGCACCCCGACTGAGGTCGGGGACTGAACCTGCAACCCAGGTACGTGCCCTTGACTGGACATTGAACCTGCAATGCTCTAACCACTGAGCACGTTGGCCAGGGCAATATTTCTTTTCTTTTTATTGCTGAGTAGTATTCCATAGTACTAGTATGGAAATACCACAGTTTACCCATTCCCCAGTGGTTATGAAATGAAATATGTCCCCCCCAAATTTATACACTGTAGCCTTAACTCCCAATGTGACTGTTTTTGAAGATAAGGTCTTTAAAGAAGTAATTAAGGTTAATGAGGTCATAAGGGTAAGGCCCTGATCCAATAGGACTGGTGTCCTAATAAGAAAAGGAGATACTGGGACTGCACAGAGAAAAGCCATGTGAGGGTCAAGAAAGAAGGCATCCATCTGCCAGCCAACGAGAGAGGCCTCAGGAGAAACTGACCCTGCTGGTACCTTGTTCTTGGACGTTCAGCCTCCAAAACTGTGAGAAAATAAATTTCTGTTTTGTTAGGGCAGCCCCAGTAAAGTAATACACCAGTCGACAGACATTTGAAAGCCTTTACTCTTAAATCCCAACACTGAAGAGCCAGTATTTCAACCTATCAAGTCCTTGAAAGTACCCAGAAATTTCCTTAGAGTTTCCACAAACTTCATTCTCTAAGTGTTTGCTTTTAGTAGCATCATCTAAGATGAATGAAAAATAACTTTGCAATCAAATTTTATTTTATTTCATTATTACTACCATAGCATTAGTTTTTATTCATCATTATACTTAAAGCTGTTATTTTATGAATTAAAATCAGTGTTTTAATAGGTATTTTTAGATTCCACATATAAATGAGATCATGTGATACTTATCTTTCTCTGACTGGCTTATTTTATTTAGTATAATACTCTCCAGGAATATATTCATTTTAAATAAAAAAAAAACCAGGTAAGCTGCCCAGGTAGCAAATCAGTAATGGATCAAGGATTTAAACCCAGATCTGTATGCCCTTCCTCCCCCAAACTGCATTATTTCCACTATACTAGGCGGAAGAAAAAAACTTATGCAATTATCAAAGGTATCTGTGTGGGAAGAGCAACAAAGAAAAGAAGGCAAAGTTTCATCTACTTCAGTTTACCTAGGGATCCTGTGCATACCAAGTCCTGGAAAGCAGACTCCCAGTCTGCGCTGACTAGAGGCCTCGTTGGAAGTATGGTTAAAATTCCTGCCACTAACATGGAAGACTATGTTCTGAAAGTAAAACTGATCCTTCTGGAGGTGCACTAAATCTCCAAGATCAATAAAGTATTCTTTAGCTAACTCTTATAAAGGAGCTAAATGCAACTTGAGTGATCTTTCAGGGAAAACCCAAGAGTAGAAATCACACTGGATTAAGAGACTGACTGGCAGAATAAAGTGTGTGTCCAAGCCACAGATGACGATTTGCTGGCTGCATGACATCAGCAAGTTCCTTTACCCTTTTTAGAAAATGAAAACACTGCCATGTTTTAAACAAGATTACAATAAAGATGAGATGAATGAGCATCATTTTCAATTTTCCTATCAAAGTGGCCCAATGGCAAAGGAAAAATGAATCAAAGAGCTTTTTTAAAAAGATTCTTAAAAAATGTTTTAGAGGGACAGGGAGAGAGAAAGAGAAACATCAATTGGCTCCTACCAGAGCATGTGTCCTGATCAGGAATCAAACCGGCAACCCCTTCGGTGCACAGATGGTGCTCAACCAACGGAGCCACACCAGCCAGAGTGACCCTTTTGATGTTTTAAAATATATTACAGAATCATAGAATCTTCTGCATGAAAGCAATCATTAAGATGACCTAATTTCAGTCCCCTTTTCTTAAAGATGAGAACATTTAGAGGCTAAAGGGGGCAATTTAAGTCACATGCACCAAGTAGAAAGAACATAAGCAAAATCTTCTTTAAAAGCAGAGAATTAAAGAGAATCTAAACAAAGTATCAAAACCTTTTAGAAAGAAAAATGTCTTCTAGCTTCATTTTTACTTTACACAGAAAATAAAAAATTATATCCTCTCCCTCTTGCAAAAGAGAACTCACATCATGTCAGATTCAATCTTTCCTCAAATACACACTCACTCCTTCAGGCAGACACACTACCATGCTGTCCTTTCCTTTTACATTCGACTCTACATCTAACCACCTGGCTGAAGTGTTTTCACAAACTTTCACAAAATCGCAGAAGCTCAGCAAGTTAAGCGTGCCTATTCATCTTCACCCCTATGTACCTACATCTAGAAAAAAAATTAGAGGTAGCACAATCTGAATGTAAAGTGACCGTTCTTTTAGAAATTAGAACATAGAGATGAATACTGTGGAGTAAATTTTTATTGTTTCTAAGACCCTCAAAACGGGGATACTAGCTCTTTAGAACAAAATGTGCCCACAGTGAATGAGAACCGCACTGTCAAGCACTGTCATGGGTTCTCTGCAGAGCTCACTAGGAGGTAGACTGCATGTTGGAGCCAAAAGAAATATGAAATATATATTTTAGAGATAACCTGAAATCTGCCCTAAGGAACTCCACTGGCATTTTAACATCCCTACTCAAGAGGGAAAGGGGCTATATTGTACACAACCCTAGATTTAACCAGGATGTCCCCCAGGTGTATCAAGAGTTAGCTTGTATATCTGAAAGGATAAGAGTGTACAACCTGATATCACTCACTTGACAGAGGAGAAAACTTAAATCAATGGCTGTATAGGTCCTTCTGACAACTGATAATTTCAGTTTAGATGACCTCAGCAGTGGTAATTCTCAGAGGAAAAGAATGTACTAGGAACGCCAAAGAATGGGGAATTGGCCCATTCACACTTAGGAAGTAGTACTGAGAAGTGAGAATGCTCACCAGGATACCTATCTCTCTCATCAAGTCAGGATTGAGAATATGATGTCTTCTTCAAAGTATTTATTTGATCCATAGACACTTGGGAGGAGAATTGATGCCAGCCAGGAATTTCTTCCAGGATTAATTAATACAATGACTTTCTGGTTAACAAGGTTTTGATGCTCCAGAACTCAATCCAATAATTATTACTGACAAAAATATTTCTAACCTAAAAAGCTGTTGACACCTATATACTACGTAAACTCTATTAATGGGATGTCCAGTTTGAACTGTGGCTATCTACCAAAATGAGAAAATTCTGAGTTATGCATAAATAAGTTGACTTAGTCCTTCACATTATCTAACCCACTCCTCCCTCTGTCCCTTCACCTCCCTCCTTTCCTCCTCCTCTTTCCTTACTCCACCTCCATGGTATGCAGCAGGGTCAGCTAAGTTCTCTGTAAAGGACCAGATAGAAAACAGTTTAGGCTTTTTGGGCTCTACCGTTGTAACACAACAGTAGCCACAAGACAATCCATAAATGAATGGGAGTGGGTGTGTTTCAATAAAGCTCTTTATAAAAGTAGGCAGTGGGCTCACAGGGCTGTAGTTTGTCAACCCCTGGCACACTGTAGCCATTCCCAAACTTTAGTCTCCATCACAATCACCTACAGGACTTGTTAATATACAGATTTCTGGGCCCCATCCTTAAAGTTTATGATTCAGCACATCTGGAGTGGGACTTGAAATTCGACATTTTTAATAAGTTCCCAAAGGATGCTGATGCTCCAGGGACCACACCTTCAGAACCACTAGTATAAAATAATGGTCTACATTTTACTCATTAAAATGTTGAAATGTAATAAACAATTAAAAAGTGGAAATATCCCAATAAATCATCACTTAGTTATATAATGTCTAATCACTGGGGTGTACACCTAAAACTAATATAATACTGTATGTCAACTGTAATAGAAAAATTTAAAAATTACTAAAAAGAAAAAAAACATGGAAATAACATGCTGTAAACTTGACTGCTAATTTTATAGGATATTTCACATGAAGACTTACTGTTAAGTGCCATAATATTATCTGTTCCTGGATGATGGAAATTTATTCCCATGCGTCCTAAAAAATAAAATAATTTTATTTTAAGCACAAAGAAAATAATGCTTAATATAATCATTTCAAAACATTGTAAAATACCAACATTACAAAAAGCTAAAACAAATTAATCGACAACAAACAATGCTATCAAAGGCCATAGCAATCACAAAAGTTTTTAAATCAAATAATAAAATATACACATGAAAAATTTTAAAACAAAGCCAAAGTCTCAATAACAACAAACAAAACAAAACAAAACAATAAGCTCCCATTATAATCTTCTGAAACTTTAATGCATCTCTGCATTCCGATTTAAACATGCCAACTCCCTGAATTAAGCATTTTATTTAAACAACCATTCACAGTGCCCTTCAAATTCAAGCAGAAAAATAATGAATTCAAGAACTATATAAACTTGAAGCTAAGGAGGAATAAAAAGATAAAGTGCTCATAGTGCCTCAAAAATGCAACGATTACCAGAATGGCAACTGGAAGAAAGATGGTGAAATTTATATGATGAATTGGGGAACAATGACTAGCTAAAAACCTGGGGTTCTTATTGCTGCCCCTATCACTAATTAGTTGTATGACCTTGGGCATAATGTTTATCTTCAGACCTTTGTCCTTATAGTAGTTACAGGGGTTGCAAACTTCTGCCCACACTGGCTGGCTACCTGTGTTTGTTCCCCTCCTTGAGCTAAGAATCATTTTTACATTTTTAAAGGGTTATAAAACAAAAATTAAAAAACAAATAATGTGTGACAGAGACCATGTGGCCCACAGGCCTAACATATTTACTTCTGGCCCTTTACAGACAAAGTGACAAGAATAAATCAGATATTTCAACTAACAGCCTTCAAGGTTAAGAGCAGAAGATGTAGACATTTGATTTGCTTTTTCATTATTTATTTAGGAAAAGGAGGCGGGTGTTTCAAAACAAAAATGAAACAGAGAGAGTTTTATATGAGAAAAAATGTACTTAGTAAGTTTTCTTGACCAATTCCCGCAACAAAATCATTACTGAAACAATGCTTTTGTGTAAAGCTAATATCTACGAACTTGGCTCTGCTAGGTGTTCATGTCCAATTGTGTCAAGAGTTAACATGAAATTCTCAGAAAAATGTTAATTTCAGGTCACTACCATTGTTTAAATAAATGTCAACAGCATTTGGGGGGAGAGTGGTGCAGAGAAAGCTGGAGATAAGGAAGTGATTGACTCTTACAACAAATACAGTGTTATAAACAACTGCAAAAGGCCAGTCAACATTTGGTATTGAATTCTGTTATGGGGTACTGAAGGCAAAGAGCATTATCAAACTCTTCTGGCCCAAAAGGGAAAAATCACAGTATTTGCCTCAACTAAAAAGGGGGAATCATGAATTCCTTGTGAAATCAAAACCATCGTAATCTCTTAAAGACCCTCATCATAGTAATTTGTGAAAGGTCATTTCATATTAAGGCATAAGGAAAAAACAAAACTCTTAAGTGTAATGTTGCTTGCATTGATGTGTGTGTATGTGTGTGACAGAGAGAGTAATTAAGAATGGAAAAATCATCAACAGTTGATGGATTCTGCTTAATTAAGAATAGAAAAATCGCCCTGACGGGTTTGGCTCAGTGGATAGAGCGTAGGCCTGCGGACTGAAGGGTCCCAGGTTCGATTCCGGTCAAGGGCATGTACCTTGGTTGCGGGCACATCCCCAGTAGGGGGTGTGCAGGAGGCAGCTGATGGATGTTTCTCTCTCATGGATGTTTCTAACTCTCTATCCCTCTCCCTTCCTCTCTGTAAAAAATCAATAAAATATATATATATAAAAAAGAAGAACATCCTTAAAAAAAAAAAAAGAATGGAAAAATCATCAACAGTTGATGGATTCTGCTGAAACTGTTCTAATTTTATCAAAAAGCATTAAAGAACTTTCCGAAAAAAATTATTTTCAGTTTTTATTATTTTAAACTTCCTTATTCGGAGGAAGATATTACATCTATCTCTAATTTTGTGGAAACTATTTTGCTAACATTTATATTATGGTAAAATTCTTTTTAATAATATATTTGAATGTTTTCTACAGAAAAATCATCATATTAGTAACAAATCATCTCTTAATAACTGAATTGACTGTTTTATTGTTTTTAATGAATTTTTTAAGATCTTTTCATATTTACCAGAAGCTAATAATTAGGAGTTTCAAAAACTACCAATTGTTAAAAGACAAATTTAACAGTATCTATGTGTCATATGTTTTTCCAGCTCCTAAGTCAAGTTAGAGTCCCTAAAAATTATAGTCTGTACCATATGCTGGGAGTGCTATCTCCTACCACCACCTTGATCAGAGCCTATTATAGGAAAATTTGTCACCAGAACAGACTTTGACTCAGTAGAGAGAATTTCATTCTGATTTTAGTTAGCTATATCAATATTCTCCATTATTTTCAGATAACCAAGATACTCTATGGATTCATTACCACCAAATACTAACAGTCATGAAAACTAGATGTGATTTACACATATTCTGAGGTATTCACATTTAACAGTAAATAGCCCAGTCACTGCAAAGTCTGCCTAAAAACGCAACGAGAGTTCAAAATCACTGCCTATCCGAACTTTAGGAAATATTATGTAGAGAAGGTCTCTCTGATCTTTAAGCAAGGAATATTCAGAGGTAAGTGTGGTTCTTAAAAGCTAGGAATGTTCCCTAAACATTCCTAGAATAATAAAGGGTTACCAAGAAAGCAAAGTAAACCCAAATTTAGCTGATCCTCATTCAACTTCTTTTATTTCTTGTGCTAAGCTCATTAATGGTAAAGAATTATGTAGTTTATGCCTGGCTCATGTGGCTCAGCAGTGACTGAGTTGAGTGTTGACCCAGGAACCAAGAGGTCACTGGTTTGATTCCCGGTCAGGGCACATGCCAGGTTGCAGACTAGATCCCAAATAGGGAGCATGCAGGAGGCAGCCAATCGGTGATGTTCCTCTCTCATCGATGTTTCTATCTCTCCATCCCTCTCCCTTCCTCTCTCTAAAAATCAATAAAGACATTTTAAAAAGAATTATGTAGTTTACAATCACTGCATCAAATAATAGTTATTGTATGTTTCTGCATGCCCCTCTCTGCAGTCTTCAGAAGTTGGATCCTTTTTGGACGCTTTCCATGAAGTTTTAGGACTTTTCAGCCAGGAAAAATGAAAATGAAAAGAAGCTTGGTGGCTTTCTAATTAATCATCCTCCATCTCATAATGATTTCTTCTGATTCAATCTTTCTAAAGATGCAGCAAAAACAAGAGCCTTGGGCAATGTTTTGTAGACAAGGCATTACTACTTGCTAAGAAGCAGAAACTTTTTTGTTTTTCCTGGTATCCTCCCTAATTCTGTTGGCCTCTTTGACCCATGGATCTCTGGATCAATATATTCAATAAAATATATTATAAAAAAACTCTGGGTCAATGCCAGACCCACCAGAACCAATTATTTAAAAATAATCTATTTTTTTCCCAACTAAATGCAAATTATTTTTAGTAAAACCACTTATGGCTTCTTTAAGCTACTTTCTTTACCTCTTCAAAAGTTCACGTTTAGATTATAAAGTGCAATATATCTTCGTTGGAGAAAAATGAGACAATAGAGAAAAATAAAGAAAACAAGATCACCAATCAAAGACAAGCTCTGTTAACTCTCTGATGTACAGTCTTCCAGTTTAGGAACAGCATATGACCAAAGGTTTCTTTTCTAAAATTGGGGATTATTTTATAATTTTATTTTTTATTTAATATTTTGAATGCCTTAAGTCTTACAGTTATTATGGCATTTTGGAGGAGAGACAAATATATAACAGCAAAAGAAAAACTGATTCCAAATTCAGATGAGGCCATTTCTTTTTCCTTTCTTTTGTCCAACAAACACTGCTGTTTAATCAGCTGTGAAAATAGAATCAAGTGTGTGACATCTGGTGATTTTTGTTAATTCAGTCTGGTGCTGCCAGCGTGACATTTTGTCACCTGTCCATGGTCTGCTATTTTTAAATTGTTCTTGTCAGCTAGCTATCTTTTAAGTATAGTGTAAAATATAAGGTTTCGAAAACTGGAAGGCCTACTTGGTTTTGCTGAGTTGAATGATGCTGTGGAAATCTGAGGCTGTGTCCCACTTTTCCCACTGCACGGGGCCTGGTAAATGGGGGTCAGAGGGGATGGAGGGAGAGTTTGGAGAATAGGGTTCCACATGGTTATTCAGATTGTAAAAATCAGTCTCGTAAGCTCAATTCACATTCATATTTAAGAGAACAGTTATTCTTTTCAAAAACTACCTCTACTATTATTCAAAGTGTCAGAGCCCAACTAAAGCTGTACTTTTATATGTCCAAAATTAAAATCAGAATTTTTATTAATTCATACTTAAGTATGCAAAGTCACCTCTTCACTTCTGCAATGTTATGTGATAGGGAACAACTGCTGTATCTTCCCGCAATCATCCCCATTTGCTCTAAAAAGTCAAGTCCTTCAAGAGACCTTCCCAGAACAGAATGTGAGTGCCATGTTCTAGAAAAGGTTATAAGACAAAATGAATATTCTACTGGACTCTGTTTCCTACCACTTTTCTCTATAAAGTTGAAGGTATATACCTTCAGAGAAAGTATCCACAAAATGTAATAATATGATATGCAAGAATACAATAAAATGGTCTTTTAAATCCCTTTCAGGGAAAAATGATTAGAGACTGGTACTATAATATTCTAAATATGTTCCAAAGAACCAAGAAGCAAAAGCTGTGAGCGTAGACCTGAGGTCAAATCCTAGTTTCTTTGCATACCAGTAGTGGATAATTTTTAGTATGTGCCTACATTTCCTCATTTCAGGCCATACTCTGGAACAATTAAATTGGAATTTCTGGAGGTAGTACCCAAGATTAAAGTACTCAGTCTTTTTCTTTCAAAATTCTCAGGAGAAAAAAACCACCTCTCAGGTGATTACATTGCTATATTGAAAGGATCATTGGGCAAATTAATGGGAGGTACCTATAAAAAGATCACTCAACTTCTATCTATTGTGTCTCTCCTCCCGCCACCCTCACTCCCAGTATAGAACAATCACTTTTTTCTAATTTAGAACCTGTGCCCTAAAACTTTGTGTAATCTGCTAACTTTTATACCAGATAAGCTGATAGAGCTTAAGGGAGGTAACACAAAATAGAACTGGAGTAATGATTCAGGTTAGTAAAGAGACAGTATGTTTTTCTGAACAAACTAAGTGTAATGACAGGTGCACTTTTCCTGAAACAAGGAAACCTCCACACGCCACAAAAAGGGCCAATTTTGTGAAAGGCTAAATGCTACTAAATACAAATCGTAATGAATAAATAAAATGCCCTATAACACCAAAGGGGTGGCATCTATGCCTTCCAAATTTCTGTCAATTTAAATTTTAAAGCACTATTATCGGAAGATAGCTATTTTTTCCCCAGTTTGAGTATATATTTGAAAAGCAAACCCTTCAAGATCAGTTCTCAACTGACACCTGCTCTTTTCATTTCTCAAATTTCAGTTCCATGAATGGTGAAGAGAAAATCTTGTCTCTCAATGTCACCTCCACTGCCCAATGTACTGTGGTTGGTATTTCCCTATTCTTCTCTCTCAGTACTTTGTCTTTGAATCTTAATCCTAAGGGAGGGTATGATTAATCAAACCTAATGACCCTGGGTTTTCATAGGGGTTCCCCAGCAGCTGAACCCTCGTCATTAGCAGCAAGTCAGTGGACCACTGTAAGGAGGGTATAAGGATGAACCTTTTCCCTTATCCCTTATTCCCAATGCCAGAAATCCCATTAATCCTCACAGTTATGAGAAGCGTTGAATATCCCTTTAGTCCACTAGAAAAGAGGGCAGAGAATAATTCCTCCCACCCAGGCCTCACTCATACCTAGACCAACCCAAGGACTTTTGTACTTAGAAAAGAAATAAGGAACCATTTTCATTAGTTCATCACCCATCTCAAAACTCTCCTTCTCATCTCTTGGAGGCATTATCTCAAATGAACATTAGGGAAAGTCATATGTAAGATGTGGTAAGAGGCAAATATAATGATGAAATGTTTCTCTGTTATAACCAAGAACTGTAATTTGAGCTCTTTAAGAAGCCAAAATTCAGTCTAAGTTTTATTTAAATAGGGTTCTGTGATCTGATCAACACTGCAGAAGACATTCCTGAGTGCTGTGAAGAAAGACCAATTTGACTTTTTCTCTACTACTTTACTACTGGGGGGCAGGGGGGTGATGGGCCTTTTAAAATCTCCTACAAACACTTTCAACGCTGACCTAGTATTACGTATAAACAAAATTGAAAAACTGTTAAAGCTCTTTACTGAAGCAGAAATCTTAGTACTTCCTGAACTTCCTATTTCATCATTTCTCCCACTAACCCTTTCTTCCCGCTGAATCAAGAGAACAGTTGAACAAAGGAATTTCTTACTCAATACATTTCTAAGATGAAATATCACTGTGAACATATTTTCACCACCTTCACTTTAAGTACATATAAGGTACTTTATTTTTCATGACTGTGATATCCTATTTTATTATACTTTCTTTACATCATTCAGATATGCAATTTTGGAAAGCCAACATAACTTAGGAGGATTCTTTTCCTTTCTCCTTTTGGTGGTTTTTGATCATGACAATCATTATTTACATATGGGAAACACAAAACTTTGGCAACTGGCATTTGCAAGCTTTCAGCATTTAGCTGCAGCCTAGCTAGAAGGAAACACTGTAGGAATATAAAGGTTTAATTTATTGCGCAGGCCAGGCTGTAGGCATACCATTACCACTGCCAGCAAAAAAAAAAAATTATAGATACCATTTGAGCAGTTTCTAGTGTCAGGAACTTGATCTGATTCTGTGAAGTAGGTGCTTTATTTTAACAATGAGGACACTAAGACTTTAAAGAGGCTAACTAATTTATCTAGATCAATAGCTAACTAGAGGCAGAGCCGGAATTCAAACACAGGTTTGAGTGACTGCAAAGTCAGAAAGGCCGAGTTGGAATTTCATCTCCTCTATAGAGAATATAAAATGTCTGAAAGAATCTTAATAAACAATTTTTGTTATCTCTAGGTAGTAGGTCTCAGGTGATTTTTTCCACTTTCCTTTTTGTTTTTTTATGTACTACTTGAATTCCTTACAATGAGAAAGAATGTATTATTTTCTAAAGAAAATTGAGCTTCGGAGGAAAACACCAAAACAAGCAAGCATATAAAAAATCAAGGACTCTATCACTTGAGTGTTGAGATCCTCAAAATAGTGTTCCCATGTTCAAGTGGGAGAAGAGGATACTAAAGAGAAGAGGGAAAACAGAATGGAGTGGAGGGAAGTGTTTCTAGACAGACTCATCCAGAAGCCACCGGGTAGGTCTCCTAGCCCACCACCTTTCTCTTAAAGCACAATTCACCTAGATGCTTACATATTTTGATTTTTAATTGACTAGATGTTTATATCTTTTGACCCAGAGACCCTCTATATGAATTTTCCTTGAGAAAAAACTATGTGCAAGAACTCATCCATGGCAGCATTACCGACAATGGAGGAAAAAAGCTGGGAACAATCTAAGAGTCCAAAGTTAAGGCCTATCAATAAATTATAAAGACCGGATAAAAACATGGATAATGTTTATCATGTGGGAAATAGAAAAATAAAGGTTATGCCCTAACTGGTTTGGCTCAGTGGATAGAGCGTCGGCCTGCGGACTCAAGGGTCCCAGGTTCGATTCTGGTCAAGGGCACGTACCTTGGTTGCGGGCACATCCCCGGTGGGGAGTGTGCAGGAGGCAGCTGATCAATGTTTCTCTCTCATCGATGTTTCTGGCTCTCTGTCCCTCTCCCTTTCTCTCTGTAGAAAATCAATAGAATATATATTTAAAAAAATAAAAAATAAAAAAAATAAAGGTTATGCCATCACAATGTTTCTTTTATTTTTTAATGACCTTTTTGTTATTATAATTTGCTCCTTTTTAAGAGTCAAACGTTACTTAAAATCTTTTCTTTAAAATACCAGCATCATAATTATGTTACTAGAAATAATAAGGTTCAAACACATGATGCTGTAAGTCAGACCTAACAGTCTCCCAGCTGGAAAAGGGAAGCAGGAAGCTCAAACACCCTCACCAGAGGACGCTGACGCGATGCTGTAATTGAACATGGGAAGTGGTCCCCTCATAAGGAAATCAATGTGGGTGGTATGATGAACTAAGAGGTTGCAACTCTATTGAGGCTGTAAAAAAGTACATATTAAATGCCTTCCAATTTCTGAGGACATATAAGTACAGTGCAGAAGGCTTTTGTAGGTGAAACCTCACATTTGCAAGTGTAGTGAAAAAATTTACGCACAGGCAGTTAGACATGCAATATTTAAAAAGGCCACCACAACTGGAATAAGGTATTTACATTACACTGTAGTGAGGTACCCTCCTCACACTTCAACAATGCTACGCTCAAAAGGCAGGGCACAATAGCACCCACTTAAACAATATCCACAAAATTCTGGAAAATTATTTTACAGGCTGTAATCTAATATCCTCTTATATTTTATTGCTGAATGAAAAGAATACAGACTAAGCTAAAACAAATACGCATAAAGAACAAGGCCTGAATATTTTAGGTTAGGAGAGACTTCTAGCTGTTCGAGGTAGAGAAGGCAGACAAATGCAGCCTTTGAAGATATTAAAAACACAAAAGTCTGTGAATATCACGGGTTTCTTTTTTAACATCATTCTCACTTCTAAGTGAAATATGCTTTAAATGGCCATGTACCTAATCTCTCAACTGAAGACAGACATGGAAACAGTGACTAAATATAACAATGAATCAATGAGAGATTTTTTTTCCCTACTTCTGACGGCTTTAAAATATAGCTTTTCTCAAAGTCCTTTCTTTTCTTTATAGTCTGTTAACTACTCTCTTTTCACTGGCAATTGAGGACCGCAGCAGAAAATCATGAGTGTGACAAGAAAAGGATGAAATGGATTCCTGGTGTGGCTGGAGGAAATGGCTATCAGGTGTTCACAGTCATTCCTACCCTCTATAAGAGCCTGCAGAGAACCAGAGGGGATCAAATTCCTCCCCATCCAGAGGACAGGAGGGTTTGGACAAGATGGACATCCCTGTGGCCAACTCTTTACAATGTTCAGATATTAGGCGCTGAACCCAAGCACTGTAGATACTTCAACAGAAAATTTCCATTACAGTATTCAAAAATACCTTGGGGCCCCTAAAAATTCCTATAACCCATAAAAAGAACTAGCTGTAATTATGAATGTAACATCAGCCTCTATCCTGAATTTACATGGGTTGTAAAAGTAGGAAATCCTAATATTGCTGACGCTGGGACTTTCTGCCTTATATTTAAGCCAAAACGTTGACACATTTTAAGACATTTTCCTTAATGTTTTAGCCTGAGAGAATGCAAACGGGTCGCTGGCTGCTCTCAAGTCTGTGTGGTGTTACCTCTCTATACTAGGAAATTGATCATATTTTAATAAAATGAAACCCTTTTGTATGAAGTTTTCTGAAGTAGTCTTTGGAGACTAGTTTACTAAATCTCCTATTTCCTTGCAGTATGCTTGGACTTAAATGAATTATCCAGGTTCGGCTGTGGATTCCAAATGCAAAGCCCAGAAAATGTGGCTTCTGGTCTCATGCCGTAACTGCAACTTCAGCTGCCCAGCACATGCTTCTGCCAGACATTATGATTAAAGCCATCAACCTTGAAAATCATAGGTAGCTGAACCCAGGTTTTAAAAAAATCAACTTTAAATACATTCCACAATGCTTTACAGAAGCAAACAAAAACAAACAAAAAACAAACAAACAAAACAAAACAAAATCACAATTATTAAAAAGCTGATTTTTGTTTAAAACACCAAGCAAGGAATGGACATATGAATATTCCTAACCTGCAAAATGATTCCTCCACATTATATCAGCGAAACTCATTGGTGGGCCACTGGGAGGGTAGTGTTTACCTTTCAGAGGCTCATGATCAGTCCTTATCATATCCATTAAGGAGTTCTCCAACGAGTGCAAGTTAAAAGTGTCATAGGGCCTACTCCGGTCCTAAAAATAAAAACACAGAACAATAAGACAACACATAAAATCACTCCATAAAAATCAATACCATAGCATTTGCTTCTTGCCATGTACTGATGACGTGAATCAAAGTTCCAGATAGTTCTAATAATAAACACACAGTCATTCTTTGCATTAAGAATAATGGCTTATTTCAGAAGGACACTAAACTTACATTAATGCTGGAATTTTAAAAAAAGAATAATGACTTGGCAACATTACGTTGAATACAAGTTTCCATTAATTAATTAAATCATTACCCTTTTCCCCTAATCGTCTTTTATGTACATGTCCCACTCCTTCAGGCTGACTTTTTCTCAAGTGAACTAAAAAAGTAAATTCAAAGGTTAAGAGTCATGTGAATTGGCTCTGCCCTCTGCCCTTCACCCCCTGCACCCACCGTTAAGTGAAGATTCTACTCAAATGAACAGAGGTGCTGGTTTTTTCTGGAGGAAGACCATAATTAAAAACTCTTAGTATAAAATTACTTTCCTGAAAAGCATAAAATTACTTTCCTGAAAATTACTTTCCACAAAAAGTGACTGTAGCTTCAATGTAATTTTATTGCGTATCTTTCATATTTATTACTGATAAAGTCCATATGATAAGGTCTATACATTCGGTATATGTTATAAAAATTACAGCATGTCCAAAGTACTAAAATTACCTTCTGAAAAGCATTCACATGAAAAAAATTTAACCCAAGGTAGTGTTTTCCTGTTAGATTCAAAAACATTTTGCAAATAGAAAGCTAACGCAAAAGAAGTGAAGAAAAATAACTGTTCTGCCACATTTCACTCATGCCCATGGGAGACCATCACCTACCAATTATTTTTAGTAGTCTGAGTCTAAAAGGAAGTGCAGTCCATGGCCTAATTTATTACTAGAGAACAGATTTAGTTAGTTTTTGTTTAAGAAAAGCAAGACAGCCTGGCTGGTGTGGCTCAATGGTTGAGCATTGACCTATGATCCAGGAGGTCACGGTTCAATTGCCAGCCAGGGCACATACCTGGGTTGCAGATTCAATCCCTAGTGTGGGGCATGCAGGAGGCAGCTGATCAATGATTCTCTGTCATCATTAATGTTTCTGTCTCTCTCTCCCTCTCCCTTCCTCTCTGAAATCAATAAAAAAATACTTTTTTTTTAAAAGAAAAGCAAGATAAACATACACCTAAATAACCACACAAAACAAACCATAGCAAAATGAGAGATTATTCTCAGGATCTTGAACAGTTTATCCAGCCTTGCAAATGATCACTTATCCTCTCCTATGAATAACAGAATGACATGATGAGTACGATATAATACGACAGGTATAAACCTCAGCTACGATGACCATTTCCAGGTTTGTCTTCAACTATTGGAAAGCTGTTTTCTTCTGGTCTCTGGTATACAGCCTAGCTGTATACCTATCCAGGGAAGCAAAAAGGGAGGTGACATTTCGGCAGTGAACATAAAGAACTCAGAGGATTACTGGATAAATGAATGCAGCATGAACGCATGCAGGTCCTAGGAAGAGCCCTGAACTAAGAACCAGGAGGCAAGAGTGCTAGAACAACGCTAAACAATTGGGGCTTTGGGGAACATTATGATCCACTGCTCCAGTCTGTGCCTGAAATTCCTCCCTTTATACAAATGAGAGGATTGAGCTACATTATTTCTAATATCTCTGCAACCCTATCCTTTAAAAGAACAACAACAACGCATAGATGAGGAGTAGGAGTGGGGGACACAGACTTTACAAACCTTTAATGCGCAAGTTGAGGGCCACTGCCCTACTAGGCCCTGGCAGTTCAGAAGTAAATGCTGTAGCCTAGTCCAGTGGTCGGCAAACTGCGGCTCGCGAGCCACATGCGGCTCTTTGGCCCCTTGAGTGTGGCTCTTCCACAAAATACCACGTGCAGGCGTGCACGTACAGTGTGATTGAAACTTCGTGGCCCATGCACAGAAGTCAGTTTTCGGAAAGGATATAGATGAAACAAGTATACAAGACGAGTGTGGATGGGAGAGTTGGAAGGGGTCGACCTCAGCGAACGTACCTCAATCAGATTGAGGACGTTTTTAGCAAAGGCCAGCTTAGGAGTACCCTAATTAAGTTAATAACAATGTACCTACCTATATAGTTTAAGTTTAAAGAATTTGGCTCTCAAAAGAAATTTCAATCGTTGTACTGTTGATATTTGGCTCTGTTGACTAATGAGTTTGCCGACCACTGGCCTAGTCCCTGTTTGCAAGTAACTAGCAGAGAGGGACATAACCAATTAAAATAAGAGTATGACAGGTGCTTTGACAGAGGAATGTATGCAGTACAACGGAAACTAAGTCACATCTGTTTCTTAAACAGCGCATATTTGTGTATGTGTGTATTGTAATTATTTTTCAAACTCCCATTCTATAAAGCCCTAGGTGTCTTGAATATGGACCTGTCATGTGACCAGATGTAAGGCTTGTCTTAGTCATTCTCAATGGCCGCAGTATTCTCCCTAGTAAAATAGGATCCTGTTAGAATTAGGTTGAAATTACTTAGTATTTATTTTAGGCACATTGTGTGTGCCAGAGAGCAAGTAGTCAATATTTCTTAGTTTCCTGATGCGTTCCCCCACCCCAGCCATTTTTTTCTTTTAACACTCATCAGTTATCTGTTCCTATTGTTGGATAAGAAAGAGACATGGAATATTTTCTTTGGTTCTCCATTTTGGTCTCTATATAATTTAAGAAGGTCCTTTCCTTTACCTTTCCGGTCTGCCTGGAGATCATTTGTTTTGCTTTGGGTTAAAGTTATCAGTGGAAACTTGAATTAGTTAAGGAATAAAGCTGAACTTCCAGAAATGCAGGCTTATCTTTCTCCATAAGAGATATCATATTCTTTGCCCAAAGAAAAAGCCAGAGGTAATAAAAAAAAAAAGTGTGCTGATGAAGAGGCAAATGACAACCTATTTATGGCACTGATGATCCCATAATAAATGTCTAGGAGTCTTCTATCATACCCATCCACACCTCCCACCGGACTGTTTGAAGAGAGGCTGCTAAAGTGAAGGGACTATAAGAAATGGCTGTTTTAAAGCATCCAAGAATCTTTCCAGCCAGGACAGTTTCTTTTTTCCCCATTTAATTCTTGGTATAATCTTCAAGGTAGATAACATACTCATTTTACAGAGGGAGATGAGGTTCAGAGATGATGCAAGTCTGGATCTGACCTCAACGCCAATACCAAGGAGTATAAAAATCTGTCCAAGAAATTAATCCAATCCATTTGGGATATTACATGAAAACTCTTTAGAAACACAGCGTTGCATCTAATCACTGATGAAATGATCTTCCTGTTAAGGTGGTAGTGAGTTCCTGTCAGAAGATAATATCAGATGTTAGGTGACTACCTGTCAGGAAAACTGGAGGGGATGTTTGGAGAGGGTTCGTATACCTGAAGTGGTTCCCAAACCGGTCAGAATGTCAAAATCACATGTAAAACAATTTAAACGTAGGTTCCTGGTCCCCAGCTAAAACCCACTTAATCATAATTAAAACAAAATAAATAAATGTCCAGGGTGATTGCATAGATTTGAGAGCCACTAGACTGGATGATTCTTCAAGTTAACTAAGCCTTTAACACTCATGAATCTGATTTGTAAAATGGGGCAGTTAAATAAGGGAGGGGACTAGAAGGACAGCGTCAGCAAATAAACAAGCCTGGCTGCTTTGCCAAAAGTCAGCTTTGCAGTCTTTCAGTGGATTGTGAATTAGAGAAACAATGGGTGGTCTGGTTTTTTAAAGCCCAAACACTGAAATCCGACATCTGATTTTCAAATTCTGGCTCTGCCACATGCTGGCATGTCACTCTGCACAAATTTTTAAGGCTTGATTATCTTCATCCATAAAATAGGGGTGATAATATTTCTCTCTTTATAGCTGTCTTCAGTGCTAAAGACAGAATGTACTGCAAAGCATCTATACAGTGATGGCTACTGGAATATTAGGGAGAATACATAGAGACTTCTGTGATGCCAGGTCATGGTACTGGGGCACAGATTAAAAGACTAGAGGTGCACAGATGCTAGCCTAGCAAGGCCCACTCGTGCTCCGCAGTGTGACGTGTGAAACGCATGACAGAATGTGCCCGGGCTTCTTTAACTGAACAAACTTCAGTGCTGAGAGGCTTAATTTCTCACTAAAATTAATTCTAGCTATGCCTCATCAATTTCTATTTGCTGTATCCTTTTTGTTTTACAAGTAGTAAACATGGCTGAAATAACTGATTAACCAGGAAGCCTGAAAGAAGCAGAGAAAGGATAGAAAAACTAAAAACTCTGCAGTGAAATTCCACAAAAATTATGACTAGAACAAACTAACCACAATTTACCCTTCCACAACAAAGGTTACGGGTGGCAACTAATCTTCTTAATCTTTTTTCCATACATTTTGTTTCCCAATATAGGAAAAATAAGGAAAACATCTTTTTCATTTGTTTTTAACACACAAACACATCAGGAAGTATTAGGACATTTATAAATAATGTATCCCATTATTGACTCTTTTCCTCTGAATATAACCAATGACAGATGTTATCAGTTACTTGTACACAAAGGCAGTCCACCCCCACTATACAGCTCATTAGCCCTGCTTTCTTTCTTCCCCCAGCTTGACTTAATATATTAATAAATTATTCAAGTACTTAATATGTGCCTGGCACTGTTCTAAGTATGCTAAATGCATTACCTTACAACTCTACAAGTTAGGTCACTTTTATCCCCATTTTATAAATTAAACTATTAAATCTTGGAGAGATTTAAGTAACTGGCCCAAGGTCACAGGGCTAGTAAGCAGCTGAGCCAGGGCTCAAACCCAGTCAAATCCAGACTGTGCTCTGAGGACATTCATTGTACTGCCTCCCTGCCTGCCTCCCGCCTACTTCACCTTAAATCCTTTCATAAACATCCCCTTCAACCTAATCCTGGCACAATCAGAGAGAGGCCTCTTTGACCCCACCCTGCCACCCTTACTGGCCCTTGGTCAATAATCCTTGCTGAACTGACAACTAGTTAAACTCAAAAAGGAGCTTGATCTATCCTCCAGCCCAGGCCTGGGCCTGCCTCTACCGGCCTTATCCCGCACACCTGCCTTTTCCTTAGCAGAGAAATCCAGAACACATTCTACCCTTTCTGGCTTATCTCCAGACATTTTCTCTCTGATAGATACAAGGGGTCAAGAGCATCTGAAAAAAAAAAAAAAAATACTGGCCCTTGGTCAATAATCCTTGCTGAACTGACAACTAGTTAAACTCAAAAAGGAGCTTGATCTATCCTCCAGCCCAGGCCTGGGCCTGCCTCTACCGGCCTTATCCCGCACACCTGCCTTTTCCTTAGCAGAGAAATCCAGAACACATTCTACCCTTTCTGGCTTATCTCCAGACATTTTCTCTCTGATTAGATACAAGGGTCAAGAGCATCTGAAAAAAAAAAAAAAAGCAGCTCTGGAACCAAAAGATATAATTAATCATGGTGCCTACTCTGTGCTAGGCACTGGGTTAAATGCTTTATAGCCATAATCTCAAACCTTACCACACCCTGCAGGGTAGGCATTATCTCCATTTCACAGAGGAGAAAACTGAGGTGCACAAGGTTATGTAACTGCTCAGACTTCAACTGTCTGTCAAGTTACAAAGCTGGTCAGAAACCAGGATGTGAACCCCGCCTGTCCAGTCCACGCTAGTAACGTGCCAATGTTCCTGCCCTGATCAGTTGCCACGTGTGCAATGAACAATGGGGGCATGGCTGGGAAGAAAGGGACACAAACATGGTGAAAAATCGAAAGGTGGCCCTGGCCGGGTTTGGCTCAATGGATAGAGTGTTGATCCCAGCACTGAAGGGTCTCGGGTTCGATTCCTGGTCAAGGGCACGTACCTGGGTTGCAGGTTCGATCCCGGCATGAGTCGGGGCGGGTGCAGGAGGCAACCAATCATTGTCTCTCTCTCACACTGATGTTTCTCTCTCTTTCCTCTCTCTCTCCCCCTCCTTCCCTCCTTTCCACTCTCTCTGAGAAGCAATGGGGGAAATATCCTCCAGTGAGGATTAACAAAAAAGAAAAAGATGGAAAGATGTTTGAAAGGGCTAGGAAAGGATCAATGGGGTTGTGAAATAACATAGAAAACAAAAGAAGGAATTCTCAAAGGAAAGTTTTTCTGTTTATCATATAGCTTTAACGTATGTATTGATAAAACATTTCAAAGTTAAATGCATTCAACACATGAGTTTGAAGCCAAAAAACTAGCCATTTCTAAATTTCTACACTATTGCTCTTGTTTTCTAACTAGATTACATTGAGAGAGAGAGAGAGAGAGAGAGAGAGAGAGAGAGAGAAACATTGATGTGAGAGAGAAACATCGATCAGTTGCCTCTGGTACATGCCCTGACCAGGAACCGAGCCCACAACCTGCAACCATTTGGTGTATGGGATGATGTTCCAACCAACAGAGCCACTCTGACCAAGGCAAACATTTTCTGATTTTGAGATATCTTTCCCATCCCCCAATTTTCTCAACATTTCTGCTCTGGCCCTTTAACTGCATTTCTTCCATGCTTGGTCTACTTTGGCACAATGGTTTCCTGACCCCTGCTTTCTATGAAGGAACACCACTAATACTGAAACATAAGGATATATGAAACTTGCCAGCCTTTGTAAAAACCAAAAAGGCTGTACACATCCAAAAGCTCAACATGTAGTGATTTCAAGCACAGAATCTGCTTAAAAGTACCACAAGAACAGACAGGACATTTACTTAATGTTCTAAACCAATCACTGCTGTTATTTGTCAGAACCTATCAAAAGCATGAGGTTCCTATATCAAACTGAACTTTCCTATAGTACTGAACAGCTTGACACATAATTGCCCTAAGATTAAAACCTTTTCCAAATAAAGAAAAACCTATGTTGTGAACCTCAGGGGAAGGGGAAAAAATAACTTTCAAATGCAGATTTTCATCCTGTCTTCAGTAAGTATTAAGTTCTTTAGTCAGTGGTAAATTTTAATCATTCCAAATAAGACTAGCACTACATGTGTAACCCTTTGGAAAACATGATTGTAGGCTCTCCTTCAATCACTCAATAGCAAGCAAATGCTCCTTATATCTAACTCAAGGTTCTTAGGAAGTTGAACCTTTCTCCCTTTTCTGCCCAAAGAAACGAATAATTAATTGATCACCACCTGCTGTGAATTTTAATATTCTTTAAAATTACTGTTAAACCCAGTCTTCCATACAAGAAATTCTCAAGAACCCTCAATATAACCTGGAATAAGATGACAGTGTAATAAGAAAGTATAACTTCCTTATCTTTTTCTTCTTGAGGATGACTAATTCCAATTACTTTAACCTTCTTATCAGATTGTATTTTCCCTTGCTATAGAACAGCAAACCAAGCAAAGGTGTTCGAGAAGTTTATAAAACAAGCAAGAGGATAGATTCATCTGCTCTGAAAGATGCACAAAAGTTAGATGAGCATGACAGCCTAAAGCACCACCCAGCAATGTTCACCTAGTCTCTTCTTGTTCCCTACCATCCCCAATCTTCCGTCACAGCTCTTCTCATTGGTTTGCCATGCAGGTCAGATAAGAGGCCCAGTTCATCAGACACAGGGAAAGATGGCCCTTGGAATCATGTATTCACCCGAAATGACCTACATTACTGAGGCCAAATCTGGCCAGGTGAATGCTGAAGGGGTCAACTGGACAAACAGTCCAAAGCCTGTTGCTACAACTTCTGGCTGTGGTAAACAATTCCGAGCTAAGTACAGATGCACTTAAAAAAGGAGGGATTATACAGTTTAGCAGTGTGCCAGGTAAAAGACAGAAAGTGAGATGGAGGTCTGAGACAGACCTAGGAAGGAAGAAGGATACAGAAGAGTAGGCTTCAAGAAATTTCACAAGCCCAGCCGGCATGGCTCAGTGGTTGAGTGTCGACCTATGAACCAAGAGGTCACGGTTCAATTCCGGGTCAGAGCATATGCCCGGGGTTGCAGGCTCGATCCCCAGTGTGGGGTGTGCAGGAGACAGCCCATTGGTGGTTCTCTCTCATCACTGATGTTTCTATCTCCCTCTCCCTCTCCCTTCCTCTCTGAAATCAATAAAAATATATTTTTAAAAGAAACTACAAAAATTAAAGTTGCCCTTTCCCTGGTTATTATGCATGAGATTACCTGGTGTTGCTCCAAATCACAAGGTTGTTAGGCAGCATATTATTCCAAGCAGCTTATGAGGCATTGATTTATTAGACAAGATAATGTAAGGGAAGCTTGACCTTTGCAACCAAAACCTATCCTGGAACATTATGCAAAGGTACATGCAGCTCCTCATACTGTTTTCTTTTTTAACTGATCATAAATGTCAAAATCCTCCACAAAGCTGACCACTTCTAGGTATAGTTGGACTCTCCCTTCCCCACCCCAATATTTTAGCTCCAGTTATAGCAATGATTCAACCTATTATAATTTCTTCTTTATATCCCTGTCATCCTCAATAAACTCACTTCTATGAGAGCAGAGATGTGTCTTATTTCTTCCATATTCCCATCATTTGGCAGAGGGCCTGGCACATAATAGGTATTCAGTAAATAAATGCCTACTTTACATTTAAATTTTCCTTCTGATGGTTTCATATTGCAAGATTTTCACTTGAAACTAGCAAAGAACTGCACACCTATTAGAATTACTAAAAACAACAACACCACAGAAAACCCCTGACAATTCCAAATGCTGACTAGAACAAGGAACAACCAGAAATCTCATAAATTGTTGGTGGAAATGCAAAATGGTATAGCTATTTCAAAACAAAACAAAACAATTTGGGAGTTACTTATAAAGTTAAACATACACTGTTACAATGTAGCAACCCCACTCCTAAGTATTTACCTAAGAAATATAAAAACACACGTCCAGCAACTACCTCATTGCGATCTATTGAAAGTCAGCCCTCGACACAATGGTTTGTAAATTTAAAAAAAAAACACAAGAAAAAAATAGAAAAAGGAAGATCAAAACAAAACACGTCCATACAAAAACCTGTACACAAATGTTTATAACAGCTTTAGAAAACAACTTTATTCATTATTTCCAAAAATGAGAACCTACCCAAATGCCAATGAACTGGTGAATGGGTAAACAAATTGTGGTACATCCATATAATAAAATATTATTCAGCAATAAAATGAAATGAAGTACTAATATGTGCTGTAACATGAATGTACCTTGAAAACACTATGATAAGTGAAAGAAGCCAGTCACAAAGAATCTCATGTATAATTCTAATTATGTGAAACTAGAGGCCCAGTGCACAAATTCGTGCATGGGTGGGGTCTGGCCAGCACACCCCAATGAGGGCCAATAGGGCCGGGCTGGCGGAGGGGAGGGGATGTGGGAGGTTGGCCAGCCAGTCCTGTA
>NW_005371274.1:801263-837668 GCF_000412655.1 Myotis brandtii
CGGCCGAGGCCAGCCAGGGGGAGGGGCCGCCCTCCAATCTGGCCGGTTGGCCGGCCACAGTGCCCATCATAGCGACCGGTCATTCCGGTCGTTCCGGTCATTCTGGCGTTCCAGTTGCTTGGCTTTTATATATATAAATGTCCAGAATAGGCAACTTATCCATAGAGACAGAAAGTAGATTGGTCATTGTCTAGGGCTAGGGAAATCAGGAGGAAAATGGAGGTTGACTGCTAACAGGCATGGGGTTTCTTTCAGGACGATGAAAATGTTCTAGAATTAGATAGTGATGATTGAACATAAATTTGTAAATACACTAAAAGCTACCGCACTGTATACTTTAAAAGGGTGATCCTGCCCTAACCGGTTTGGCTCAGTGGCTAGAGCGTCAGCCTGCGGACTCAAGGGTCCCAGGTTCAATTCCGGTCAAGGGCATGTACCTTGGTTGCAGGCACATCCCCAGTAGGGGGTGTGCAGGAGGCAGCTGATCGATGTTTCTCTCTCATTGATGTTTCTAACTCTCTATCCTTCTCCCTTCTTCTCTGTAAAAAAATCAATAAAATATATTTTTAAAAAATAAAAATAAAAATAAAAGGGTGATCCCATCTAAAGAATACAGTGCATAATTCACATCTTGGTATGTGAATATCTCAACTAGAGGCCTGGTGCATGACATTCATGCACTGGGGGAGGTGGGGAGGCAGGGTTTCCTCAGCCAGGCCTGCACCCTTTCGCAGTTTGGGAGCCCTCAGGGGATGTCCGACTGACAGCTTAGGCCTGCTCCTTAGCGCTGCCGCAGAGGTAGGAGAGGCTCCCGTCACCGCTGCTGCGCTCGCCAGCCATGAGCCTGGCTTGTGGTTGAGCAGCACTCCCCCTGTGGGAGCGCACTGACCACCAGGGGGCAGCTCCTGCATTGAGTGTCTGCCCCCTGGTGGTCAGTGCACATCATAGCGACCGGTCATTCTGCCATTTGGTCGATTTGCATATTACCCTTTTATTATATAGGATAAAGCTATTATTTCTTTAAAGTGCTTTTCTAAGGTTTTAGCAGGAACTATCACATCACCTGCACATCACCTGTCTACTTTAGGTAAAGGACATAACACCTAAGAACTTTCTTGAACTATGACTCAAGGATGGCAAAGTCTTGACTTCAACTGTTCCATTCAGGAGCCACTAAAAGATCCAGCCACTAACTACACCTAACCCAGGGAGCAGTAAAGCTCGAAAGACAACCCTAATGAGTTAATTAGTCAAATAACTAATGCCATCCATTGTCACATGTGTCATTTACGTTTCTGTGAGTGTCTTTAATCCTCCTCTGAGAGTTACAAGCAGTTATTGGCCATATTACCCACAAACACCATCTTCTCATGTCACCCACTGTTTCTGATGAGTTTTTTTAAATCCCAGAGAGTCTTGTCTTACAGTCCTTCAGAGACCCAACCCATCCCATTTATAACCATGACACATTTTAAGAATAATGTGCTCCAACATCTACCTAGAAGCATTACTAGACCATAAAAGACACCTATATGCATAAACACCAAACTCTGCCCTAACCCTCTTCATTTCCATTGTGGTTTGACTTGAATGGTTAGGTGAGGAGACAGATACACAGCAAAATTCACAGATTCACCAGATTCTGATGGGGACTGTGATGTGTCTGCTGAGGCCCCCTGTTATCCTCTATGATCCTTGTATTTAAAAACTGAGCAGCAAAACACAGCTGCTTTTAGGCAAATAGTCCTCCAGCAATGAAAGCGATAAAGCAACAACACTGTGCCGATTTGGACTAGCAGCTGTCTAGGGCTCTTCTCCCTTTGAGAAACCAACAGACAATGCCGTGCCCAGAGGACACACAGATTAACAGCTATGGACTGTAGTTCTTCACAGTCCCTCCCTGGCCACCACTGAAGCGGTCACAAATGTGTACGTATGTCTACGTGAAGGCAGGGAACCTGGTGAGTACCAAAAACAAAATTCACTCCACGTTGATGGACTGGGACCAGCGGGAGAGGAGCACAGTATTTTTGTTTGTTTGTTTCTGAACCTTTTTTTTTTCCTCAGAGGAGAAGGGAAAACAAACAAAAAACCCTGCATCTCAGATTTATTGTACAATTCTGATTCCAGATGAGACCAATAAATTAAGTAACCTAACAAATGTAATAGAATCATACAGTCAAAAGCCCAAAGTGTCTTAACCATTTCTAAAGTTTTATTATTTTTAAATTTAAACAGACTTACTCCTTAACCCCCTTTGCTCAACCCATCTCTGACATAAAACAAAGTTGGTTTATAAGATTAGCTACCAATCTGTCTCTGGGGAGAGGAAAATGGATGTCTCCATTGCTTTTCATAACACGTCTCATAGTCATATAACAAGTCACAGCTACCATATGACGGATGATTAACATGTGCCAGACCCTGGGCGGAGTACTTTGCTTGGATTACCTTATTTAACCTTTATAACTCTCCTATGAGGTAGGTAATTACAACCTCTACTTTACAGGTGAGGAAAACTTTAAATTCAGTTCTTAAAACAAATCAGGTGTTCTTGAAGAAGACACAAATTATTTGTTATATAAGCATTCCAGGAAGAAAAGAACTTTATATGTTTATAAATCCTTAACCCAATTTTCCATTTAAAATGTTATCGCTTTTCTCTTTTAGATGTTAAAACATCTAAAATGCAAAGCACCTGGCCAGTGTGGCTCAGTGGTTGAGCATCAACCCATGAACCAGGAGAGGTCATGATTCGATTCCTGGTCAGGGTACATGCTCAGGTTGAGGGCTCAACCCCAGTCAGGGGCATGCAGGAGGCAGCCCTTGGATAATTTTCTCTCAGCATTGATGTTTCTAACTCTGTCTCCCTTTCTTTCCCTTCCTCTCTCTGAAATCAATTTTTACAAAAGAATATTAAGAAAAATAAAATGCAAAGCATCTGCATTTTATTAAAGCAGTTGGTATTTGGGAGGTTAAAAAATTTTACTTCAAAATGAAGCCTGTGTCATTCTGGTAATGCTACATTAAGGTACTTTACAGATCATACAGTAAAGTAAAATGTAATAATTTAGATGATGGGAAGTTCAATCATAATTTAAAAAACGTCTGTAGCACAGAGTATTTTTTAGAACATCTTTCTTTAATACTTTCAAGTCTTGGTGCTAACAAAATTCTGCCAAGTGTGCCAAAGGCTGTTTTTACTCTTTCTTCATTTATGCCTCATATATTTTTGGGGAACTTTAATATACCAGGCCATTAAAGATTAAAAAGTTAAGTGACGCACAGACTCTGTCCACAAGAAGCCAGCTGTCCAGTTTATAGCTAATTACTACATAATGCAGGAAATGCAATGACAGAGCTGTGTGCTTAGAACTACGGGAGCACAAAAACGGAGAGATCAAAGGCTTCCAGAAAAAGAAGGCCAGGGCACAGAGACCTGCATAGGTGCCGAGGGCCCACTTCCTCAAGAAATTGGTAAGGACCCAATAAGAAATTCTACAAAGGACAGATAGGCTATAGGCTACAAATAGATAAGACTTAATTTGTAAAATACTATTAACATTAAGGATGTGGCTTAGCAAACCCTTTCTCCAGGACCAATCATGTATAGATAATATTCTACGCAAGAGAGTCCAACTTTCTTTTTAAAACTTTTTTGTGTGTGGCTTTAAATCTTTCCCCTGGTATTCAATTTTGAGGATCTGGAGGGAAATAGTACCATTATCTATTGGAGCTAGATCTGTAAATATTCACTTTCCAGCATACTAATCTAATTTCCTCATATTACTTGTTATTTATAAAGAGTACTTCACATCTCACAAAGCATTTTCATTCACAGCCTTGCTCATCTGAACCTCATTAAGGTCTTCTTTTGAGCTTTACTTAGCATGCCCTATCCACTTCAACATATCCCAGAACCTTTCTCCTCTTATGAAATCAACAACAGGCTGTCAAAAATTCTTGGAATTAAATAATAGTAGAACTGATCGATACTGGCTGTGTGCCCAGTACTGATTTAAGCACTTTACATGTTTTATCTCATTTCCTCCTCACAAAAGCCTATGGAAATAAATACTATTATTATCCCATCTTACAAATGAGAAAACTGAGGCTCAAAGATATCACACAAAAAGTATCACACAGAAGTCACCCAGGCAATTCAGAGCCTTAAAACCATTGTGCTCTTCTGCCTCTAGGATAAGAATCATTCCTAGTTAATAATTCTCATTTCTGTTACTAACTAACCATTATTTTTCTACTCATCCTGATGTGTGGGAGTGTGGGGGTGAGAAAGAGCAATGTACCTTCTTATATTATTGTTTCTTATTCATTAAGTTGCATTCCCAGGGACAATGGAAAGGAAAGCAAAAAGGTAAATAATTCTAAAGTGTGGGGTTTTGTTTTGTTTAGTCTATAATTTTAAATCTCTCTCTCATACCTATTAAAAAGACTAACAAAAAAAAAAACCAGAACACCTTTTTTTTTTTTCTTAACTTTAATTTGTGTGTCAAACCCTATTTGGGGGAAACAATTTACTTAAGTTAAAAACTTGAGTAATAATTTGCTCATAAAAAGTAATTAAAGTAGGACCTCCTGTTTGAAGGTTCTTAAAACTGATTCAATTGACAAAAATTAATTTTATTCCCAAAGTGTTGTGGAAACATGTATTGCCTAAAGAGTGAGGTACCAAAGTAAGAAAATTTACACACACACACACACACACACACACACACACACACATACACACACACACACACAAATACAGCCATCCCCTTATCCATGGTTTCACCTTTGGTGGTTTGTTATCCGCAGTCAACTGCAGCCCAAAAATATTAAATGGAAAATTCCAGAAATAAACAATTCATATGTTTTAAACTGCTCGCTGTTCCGAGTAGTGTGATGAAACCTTGTGCTGCCCTACTCCATCCCGCCAAGGGCATGAATCATCCCTCTGTCCAGTGTTACCTGCGCCGTATATGCTACCTCACTAGGCAGCCGTTCTGGTTATCAGATTGACTGTCTTGGTATCACAATGCTTGTGTTCAAGTCGTCCTTATTTTACTTACTAATGGCCCCAAAGCAGAAGAGTAATGATGGTGGCAATGCAGACATATGACAGAGAAGCTGTAAAGGGTTTCCTTTAAGTGAAAAGGTGAGTACAGTACAGCAAGACCTTTTGAGAGAAAGACTACATTCACATAACCTTTATTACAACATATAGTAATAATTGTTCTATGTTATTATTAGTTATTATTGCTAACCTCTTGCTGTGCCTAATTTATAAATTAAACTTTATCATAGGGAACAAGCATAGTATATATATGATTTGGTACTATCCACAGTTTCAGTCATCCACTGGGAGTCTTGAAACATATACCTCAGGTATAGGGGGGATTACTGTAAGTATATAAACATAAATACATAGTATTCCTCTCTCCATGGGCTCTACTATCCATGGGATATATTATGTCTTCTGGAGGAAGAGCTAAATACAAGCAAGCAGACTGGCAGTGTTGTGGTTATATTCTCATTCAATGACACTGTAGTGTATACACAATATTCTAAAAGCAAAGACTCAAAAATGGAATTTCAATAAAGTATTTGAGGAAGGAAAAAGGAGAGAAAAGCCAAGAAAAAATGAAAAGGAAAAAGCAGACAGAACTTGCTATTTGTTCAACTGTATACACAAGATAATCAGTCTTTTCACAGGAACGACCAGTGGTAGCCAGAATTAGAATGCTGTGTTGCTCTGCAGTAAATTTTTAAAGTAAAATTTCATAAATCAGAGCACATCATAAGCACCCAAATTTTAATAGAATTGGACTAGTTAACCTCCTTGTGGATCAGTTTTCTCATATGAAAAATGTGGATAATAATATTCTCCTTATATGGATGTTAAGAAGATAATATTTGTAAAGCACCAAATAAGCATTAAGAAAATAAACAAATGAATGCCAGCCTCCTCTGTTAGCACGCAGCAAAGTGATAGTGGTCACATACCATGGTATGGAAGTTCAGCATAAACCTCAATTCTGTTTTCATGAGGTAATAATGAACCAACATAAAGTCAGGCATAATTTACAGGGGGCAAACTATGGGATTGTGAAAAAGGCAAGTGGCAAATAAACTGCATTCAATTAAGTGGCACTGAATGTATATATTGACATGTGAAAAATCTACAGCAATTATTTTGAAATAATGGAAAATAGGAAATTTGTTGAAGGCCAAAAGAAATGAGGAAAAATATCTCTCTCTCTCTCTCACACACACACACACACCACATATACATTATAAGGAGTAATACCTAAACTTTTGAACACTCTGTAGTCACTTGGAAAAACTATAGATATGAACAAAACTTCAATGGATATAGAGGGCTTTTAAATATACTTTTCATTTGAATAATTTTATGATTTTGTTGACAACTCATCTATATAAAAGCAATTTTATTTAAAATGTGAAAGACTATCTTGGAATATCTTTAAGGGATAACAAATGAGAATATGAAAAATGCTTTTGTCAACTAAAGAAAGCACCACACAAAATTAATAGAAACACTGGCACTACAATATGTACACTTAGCCATTTCTGGGAAGTATTTGTTGTTCAAAATATCTGACAATTTTAGAAAATTTGATGAAACGTCCTACCTAATGGAAGCAAAGGCTTAAGCATGTCAAACTCAAAGGCGAACATGGGCCCAATAAACAAGGCATGCGGCCCACGGGCTGCAATTCTGACATACTTGCTCTAGGAGATAGTTTATGAAGCATACAAGAAAACACTTACATTCCCCTTCTGATTATATATTGTATCTCTCTACATGTTTATTAATAATGGCATGCTAATAAAGACTACAGATTTATACATAAATGTGAGAAATGAAACAGAAATCACAAGTTATCAAACTATACCATTACTTTCAGTACAGATAAACTGTGCCAAATCATGACATAAAACACAAATTAAGATCAAACTGTTTTAAACAACAGATCCTTCAGACCCATTTATTCTAAGATAAGACTAAATACATGCATGAGCTAATACAAAAAAAATATATACAGTGGGGCCTTGACTTACGAGTGTCCGACTAACGAGTTTTTTGAGATACCAGCTGTCTCTCGGAGGATTTTTTGCATTGAGTTGACAGAGTAATTTCAGTTAATGAGCTCCTTAACGAGCTCCTTAACGAGCTCGGTCTCGGAATGAATTAAACTCGTAAGTCAAGGCCCCACTGTGTGTATATATATATATATATATAGAGAGAGAGAGAGAGAGAGAGAGAGAAAGAGAGCGCAATTGAAATGTGGCTAAAATGAATTGAGACATGTAGGTGTAAAACACACTGGATTTCGAAGACAGTTCAATAAAAATGTAAAATGTCTCCATAATTTTTATATTGATCGCATGTTGAAATGATATTCTGTATATTGCAGGTTGAATAAAATATATTATTAAAATTAATTTCACCTGTTTCTTTTTACTTTTTAAATGTGCCACTAGAAAATTTTAAATTATCCTGTGTCTTGCAGTTCATTTCTATTGGGCAATGCAGACAAATAAATAAATGGGAACTCGGCCTGAATTCCTGTGTTCCAAGTTGAGACTACTGATTATTCCAGCAGAGACCAATTTTACAAATTTAACGAATCCAGGCCCAAACTTGGCTTACTAATTTCTATCCTAAAACCACCCTGTGACTAAGCTCAGCCCCCAAAATTTTAAATACTCTTAACTTCCCTCCTTCGAAGAATACCCTTCTGAAATTCTGTCAAGGTGGTGCTTATGAGCAAGTTTAGGAAACCCAGCTTTGTATAATCAACAGATTCCTCTGGTAGTCTTGGTACAGCACTTTCACAGTCAATAAATAAGAGTTGTAAAAAATGCAGTAAGTTGTGTTGAGGATGCATAACAAAAAGGAACAGTTAGAAAAAACAATATAAACATTGTTTTGTCTAGTGATGTAAATTACCTAAATTAAAATCAACATTTGTAGCAATCTACCTTGTTTTGGAAGAGTGAACAAGCAAATCATGTAGGCACTAGGTTCCTGCTGACAGAGTAGAAAACAGCATTAAGTTAGAAACAACAGGAATAACATATATCAGTTTCATTGAGGTTTCTGAGCCATAGAGAATGACTAAAAACATCTAAATTTTCAGACTTTGTAGAACCCTTACTATTCTCATGCTTTGGTAACCAACTCCTGACTGGGTCTTTAAAATAGAATTGGGTGGGGTTCTGTGGGAGACATAGAATAAATGTGGCCATCTCTACTACTTCTCCTCCAGTCTCAGGACTCAGCGGAACAACATTTTATAGCCCAATACCCAGGGTAAACCCCCTAGTCTAGAGCTGATTATGATGTGGCACAATAGCTGAAGTCCACCAAGTCTCCCCAGGACAGACTAAATTACACCCTGCCATTTTAATTCCCAACAATGGCCACATTTGATCTCCAGAATTATAGCTACTTAAATAAGCCATATTTATGAAATCTAAATTTATTCCCAAATCACTAAACAGAAAACCATACATATGACTCAATTTTCAACTTTTTGCACATATATTAATCTCAAGCAATGCAAAAACATTTTCGCTTACCCCAAAATAGCCATCCCACTCAAACTTATTCTAACCATTTCCCTTCAACTTTCCCAGTGTTCTCCACATCAGTAAAAATAAAATTTTAATAAACAAAGACATCAGATACCCTCCAAATTCTATGGCAACCTAACTACAGAACATCAGAATAAAAATATTTCCCCACTTGGGAACCATACATTGATGACAAAAACCACTGTGGTGGCATCTAAATATTAACACATCTACCTAATTTACCAATGATGACCCACAATCAATTTTGCACCTTTGGCAGCTTTACTTTGATGTTTGGCATTCTTCTTAAGTCTTTCTTCTTTATCCATGAATGCTCAAATCAAATTAAATTTGTATTAACAAAACATGATTAAGAATGACCACTGAAAAAAAAGTATTCCAAAATCAAAGAGAATTTTTTACTTTTAGACCATTAATACTACTTCACAGCTACAGGGTCTACTCAAATGTCTCACACTCAGTTCCACAGGGTACAGATGTATGCGTGTACATATGTATATGAAAGAGAGAGACGTGCGTATGTGTTTCATTGCAAAAAATTACAGACACAGATCCTGTTCTCCTGCCTACCTGCAAGTGTACTAACTACCCACAGTGAGCCAACATAAATTACTGAGCAGATAAGATGGCCCTTTTGCGAAATCTATGGAAGAAGAGCAATAGAGGTTGTTAAGGGAACACTACAGCATAAAGAGATGCTCTCATTCACTCCCAGGGCCTGACTTACATCAGTTCTTCCTCACTTGTAATTTCATGCCTGCTGCTCATTTTTACTTGAATGGCCCCTCAGCTATTATGGCAACAGGAATTTAAGAGTGGAAACATTCTTATTAGTAGTTTAAAAAATGGGAATAGGCAATAGCAATTTTGACTTTGTGAGCTCCAAATGAAAGTCAAAGACAGCAGTTGGATACGCTGGGCATGTCAGAAAGAGAAAAGGGAAGACCATCCTTTTCTCTTCTCCCTCAATCCTTTTAATGGATAGGAACCTCCATGGAGAATGATGTGGGAAACTGTTCCCAAGTGTGAGCTGAGGCAAAGCCATGTAGAAAAAAATATTTTAAAAATAGCCTATAAGTAGGTACTGTTTTAAGCCTAACAGCTCAGAACAATCTTGCATTCCGTCATATCCTCTACTCCATCAGTCAGCACTCCTGACATTTTTTATTTTGAAAGGTTTCTCAGTTATACCTTCCTAGATTTGTGCTAAGCCCAAGATAACCATCATGCCCCTACCACCAAACTGCACTGTGGCAGGCACACACACTTCTCCAATCCACCTGCCTGGTCTTTCTAAACATGATTCCCATGGTGCCACTGCTCCAATCTTAGTCCTTCAGGGCTCCACTGTCTGTACAAGAGTCCACATTCCTAAGCCAGATATTCAGGATTGCCACTATCATGATGAGCATCATCAGTATAGTCTAATTCTGGACTCCATTTTGCATCCTCTTATTTTCCCTTATTATCTCATTTTTCTCCCCTACTTCTAATCTAGGTTCTCTTGCAGTATAGTGTATACAAAGATATCTTAAATGCTTTTCAAACCAAGTGGTGTCTAATAAGTAAAAATTTATTATTATTTTTAATCCTAAAACACAATCAATCCATCCTTATTTCCCAGGAAGACCTAAAGTCCCTTGCTCTAGTCAGGAAAGTCTGTTCATAATCCCACTTATGGTTCATTTTTCTTTCTTTTAGACTCCCATTCTACCTAGCCAAATCCTATCTACCCTTCAAAATGGAGTTACAGGGACCCTCTCTATCACCTGTTTTCCCCCCTAGGCCAAATTATTTCTATTCCTCCTTGACCATTCACAGCAACTAACACATCACACAATCTGGTACTTGCTTACAAATAATGCTCTAATTTTTAGTTCCTAAAGACAGGATTCAGATAATTTGTGTCATCCACAATACCTAACATAAGTCCAAGAACACAGTACATGCCTTATAAATACTTTCTGAACTCAAACTCCAGTTAACCACATTGCCACCTATAACACATGTGAATTTCTATAGATTTATGAATTTTGCACAGCAGGGATAGTTTCTACAGCCGTCTCTATAGAACACAGATCTACAGAACATATCTTTTCTACATAGGTTGTCTTTTCATAATACTGACCACTGTGAGAAGTTATCAGGCTAGATTATTAATAATATACAGAATGCATATTATGCTGAACACACAGTTTAACTTTCTTTGATGGTTTAGAACAAACACAAAGTGTCTTAGAGGCATCATGAATATTACGATTATGCCACAGGAGATTAACATTGGGTTTTGAACTTGCTTATGACATTCCCTAGAAGAAACTTCTCAATATGATTCCCTGATGTCAGCCTACTTGCCTCTGGCTTGCTTGCATAAAACTGGAATACAAATGGGCAACGGCTTGCCTTCCAGGACAGGATAAAATGGCTGCCTTTTTGAATATTTAATTATTGTAACAAAAGCCGAAGCATCCTTTTATCTAGCTTTGTCCTCTTCGTTGAAATCTTCTTCACTGTCTTTCAGTGTCCTTTGATGTCTCAGCATTGAATACATTCTTTATTATTTATGTCCCTCTAACAGAATGTGTCAGTCCAACCCCCTTGTCGGCTTCAGCCCTCCATTATATCCCTCCGTGTGAAGGAATATATTCACTATCAAGAGATTTTTGTTTCCTTTCCTCTTCACTCCAGGCCTTGCCTTTTTTGACATTAAGTTATAATTTCCTTTAAGTCTCTATATTTCACATTTAACAGAATCTAGGCCTAAATTAGAATATCAAATATCCCATTGGATTTAAAAATCAAAATTTGGTGTGACACCTGCATGAGTCACCAGTTTTAAAATAGCTACTCTGGAATAACATTTCATATACTTGATCACACCAAAGCTGCTAGGTCAAATAGAATCACCTACATTGGCAAGTAAGTAGGAAGTAGGCAGTAAGCTCTAATGTTAACTAAATAATTTGGCTCCCTTCAGTGAGCTCATGACTTTGGAATGTTGAGGAATACAAGGTCAAAATATGATAAAAATCATTCTCCCCGCCCGGTCTCCAATCTTCTAAAATGCTAAATTCATAATGCCTTTGAAAGTCGAGTTTAAAATTTTCCATTCACCACAGTTTTACTTTGCAACAGCCTGAAGCATTGGCACAATTCGCCTATCTTTATTCTGCTTAAAATAAGCACAAAGTTGAATTTGATAAACATTGCAAAACAGTGTTTCATCAGCAGTATAAAATGGTTCAAGGTATTTAAATTGTTTTTGCAGCTTAAAGACCAACTATTTTTTAACCAGATTCAACCATTTTGATACTGTCATGACATATATTTAAATAATAAAGACTTTTTTGTTGTTTGCCTCCAGATAATTTTTGCCCTTTGAATGAGGTGCCTGGTAAAGCTTCAACTTAAACTGTCATATTAAAAACAACAACAACCCCTCCCTAAACAAACAAAACAGGGTCTTTCTGTTTTAATTCAGATACCTGCAGAGAAAGAGTTCAGAACTGGCAAAATCTGGTCAATTGTTCTTACCCAGGCCTTGAGGTCGGACATCTTAAATAAACTGTATTCCAAAATATTGCTGTTAAAAATGGCTCTTAACCAAAAAAAAAAAAAAAACCCAAAAAACTAAGTGAGAAATGATGGTTAAGTTTCCACACTAGCCCATAAGTAGTTAATTGGTTACAAAGCTAAACAAAGGACCTGCTTCACGTAGCCAACACTGTTGTGACGTAAAAACCTCAAGGTCTGGTACACTTCTCTCAGTGAGTTGCAGGTCTATCGTTGAGATCTAGGACAGCTACCCCTCTGCACATGCAGGTATCACACAAAATTTTCATTTTTAAATACAATGGGAATTTGATATTCTAATTTAGGCTTAGATTCTGTTAAATGTAAAATATAGAGACTTAAAAGAAATTATAACTTAATGTCAAAAAGGCAAGGCCTGGAGTGAGGGGGAAAGGAAACAAAACCTTCAACTTCTACCCCCTCCCCCAATTCTACTCTCTTCTCTCTCCTTTAGGTTACAACAGTAGAAATGGGCCTTCTAAGGCTGTAGCAACAAAGAGGTGTATGGGAGAATGGGAATGTCCCTCTGAGGAGAGAAGGTCCTATGAATATTACCAATTTCTGAAAAATCTATATTTATAAGTTGTACCTCCTATACCAGAAATGAAACAACATCCCTCTCTTGAATCAAAAGTTTCTAATCCATTTATTCATTCAAATATATACTACAGTTAAAGCTTTCACTTAGCTGACTTTCCAGATTAACCCATGAGTTCCATCTCCCCTATTTAAAAAAATGCCCATAGCACACTCAATACCTGTGACAAATAAATCCGTGAACTTCTGCCCTATCACCTGAGCTGCAAGCTTACCTAGAGATGGTGGGTTCATCCTCATACTTTTAGTAGTATTGTAATTATGTAATTTAATGAACTATATGTAAATCAATGAAATGATTGCCAAGAAAGTATTTGTATGATGAAGAGCAATGTGAATGTTCTAGAAAAAACTAGATAAAGGAGGAGTTAGACCCCTTTATTAGAAAGTTCTCAAATTAAAGTTAGGAAGGATTTCTCTCAACTATGAAGAGGAAGAAAGAAAACTTTTATGAGATGTCTAAGTTTTTTAATGTTTCAAAGGTTTATTGGGTGCCATGTAGTAGTGCTTTTATTCCGTATCTATAATTATTAATCATTTTTTAGTTATTTAATGGAGTTATAGCCCACCTCTCTCCCTAGAAATACAAATGAATAAACAACATACAATTCTGGTGGTTCCTATACCTCGTTCCTATCTCCTCTCCCCTCTATCTTCCCGCAAAGCTCATCTCCTGTGGCGCTATAAATCCTAAGCTTCAAAACATTTCATTATATTTACACTCATTTAAAAACTAAGCATTGTATTAGCAGAATAAATTTCATAGGTCTAATCTCTACTTTGCTTACACCTTATTAATGACTAGAGGCCCAGTGCATGAAATTCATGTACTGGGAGGAGGGTGCAGTGAGGGGGGTGCAGCCTGCACCCTCTCGCAGTCCGGGAGCCCTCCGGGGATGTCCGACTGACAGCGGGGATTGTGCCTCAGCCATCAGTCGGACATCCTTACTGCTGCCGCGGAGGCCGGCAGAGGCTCCTGCCACAGCCGCTGTGCTCGCCAGCCATGAGCCCGGCTTCTGGCTGAGCAGCGCTCCCCCTGTGGGAGCCCACTGACCATCAGGAGGCAGCTTCTGCGTTGAGCATCTGCCCCCTGCTGGTCAGTGTGCATCATAGTGACCGTTTGTTCTGCTGTTTGGTCAATTTGCATATTAGCCTTTTACTATATAGGATATTTCAAATTGGTTAATAACATCTACCCAACTGAGTTTATTCAACTTATATAATAAAGGGTGCCAGCCCTGGCCAGTTTGGCTCAATGGATAGAGCGTCGGCCTGGGGACTAAAGGGTCCCAGGTTCAATCCCAGTCAAGGGCATGTACCTTGGTTGCGGGCACATCCCCAGTGGGGGGTGTGCAGGAGGCAGCTGGTCGATGCTTCTCTCTCATCGATGTTTCTAACTCTCTGTCCCTCTCCCTTCCTCTCTGTAAAAAATCAATAAAATATATATTTAAAAAATAAAGTGTGCCAGATTTCATTTCTCTTATTGCTGATTGGTTAGCAGTTCCTTATAATTCTTTGCAACACCAGGCTGTAACCCACAAACAAGATGACTAATCAGCTAACATATACTCTAATTCTCAGGATGCAATGAAAAAAATCAGGCTAGAATCAGCAAAAGCTCTTGACTTAGAATAGTAGTTATTTCTTCTCTCAGATTTAGTGTTCTAATAAGTAGTCCACAAAGTAATCTATCTTAATAAGGTTTTCCTTCCCACGCATTAAGAGTCACACAAAAGCATGGGTGGATAAGAAATGTCAAATCACTTGCTCAAATATTCCCAACACATAGCTTTCCCTGTGAAGTTCCCCTACTCTAAACCCACCTGGCTTATGAGTCATGGAAATTCTAATCTGCCACTATTAAGCATTTACCCCTGTAGCTCGTTATCCCCAGCTGTGAAAACCAAAACCTGGAGTCATTCTAAACTCCTCCTTCTCCTTTATTCCCTGCATCCAAGCAATCACCAATCCTTCCAGTTGGCCACCTGATTTCTCAATTCTGTCCCTTCTTCCCAATCACTTAAGGTCTCTACATGTTAACTGGTTTCCCTGCCTGTGTTTGGTTCCTGACAATCTATATGCCAGAATAAACGTTCTGAAACAAAGATATGATACCTTCACTCACCTATTTAAAAACCTTATAATGGCTACCTTTCTCAGCTTAAAAATCCTTCAGTGTCCCTAATGGACAAAGCTGAAGGCAGAGAATGCTGGAATGTCCTTTATAATCTGCCCCCTACCTACTTCTCCAGCCGTATGTCTTACTTGTCTCACCTCTCCCCTCGATCTGCTGCTCTCTCAGCACACCATGTTGTTTCTTACCTGTGTACCTGCTTTCCCTCTGCTTAAAAACCCAGCCCCTGGTCTGCCTATCCAGCGCTAAATAAAGCTTTAAAAAGCCTAAGATGTTTAAGACAGCATTGTGCTTGATAATAGTTAAAAACTGAAAACAACCTAAATCCTCCAAATACAGAAATAATTTATTAAATATAATGAATCCCTGTAATGGAATATTTATGCAGTAAAAATGTTTACAAATTTAATGATATAAAAAGCTAAAGTATATGACTATAAAATTGTTACACAGAGTTATCTCAACATATAAAATACATCATATATACACATACAAAAGAGATAACTGGAAGAAAATGTACCAAATCATTAAGAATACTTATCTCAACTGACCAGTGCGGTTCAGTGGTTGAGCATCAACCTAGGAACCAAGAGGTCCTGGTTACATTCCTAGTCAGGGCACATGGCCGGGTTACAGGCTTGATCTGGCGTGCAAAAGGCAACCAATCAGTGATTCTCATCACTGATGTTTCTATTTCTGTCTCCCTCTCCCTTCTATCCTGAAATCAATAAAAATATATTTTTTTAAAAGAATACTTATCTCTAGATAATAGGTTATAGGGAAAAATTTCCCCTCAAGTTTTAAATAGTGACTAAGTATTACTTTCAAAAAACTTTGAATATATTTTAAACTTTGAAGACTTTCCTGGAACCTTTCCAACCACACACACACATACACACACACACACACACACATACAAATTTAATCATTCCTTCCTCTGATTCAAGAATACACTCTCTTTGTTGTGCATGTCACACAGTTATAAACTTTATCATCTTATATTTTAATTCATGTCTGCCAGGGAGCTGTCTCAGGACAGGATATAATTCAGTTTTTTAAAAAATATATATTTATTGATTTCAGAGAGGAAGGGAGAGGAAGGGAGAGAGTTTCTATAGAAATATCAATGATGAGAGAGAATCATTGATCAGCTGCCTCCTGCACGCCCCCTTACTGGGGATCGAGCCTGCAACCCAGGCACGAGCCCTTGAACCGAATGGAACCTGGGACCCTTCCATCCACAGGCTGACGCTCTATCCACTGAACCAAACCGGCAAGGGTGATATGATTCAGTTTGAATCCCTAGTGCCTGACTTCTGGTGGAGGCTAGTTAAATGTTTATCAAAGAAATTATTCTTACATTGCTAGCTACATGCAAATGACCAATAAGTGCCTAATCAATCATCTGTAAATGTAAATCATTAACTCACCCAACAAATATTTACCATGGGCCTAAAATACCCCAGGTACTGTCACAACCCCTAGGAACACTGCAGTGACAAGGTCCTTGCCTCGTGGAACCTACATTCTTGTGGAGAAACAAAACTAAATAAACCAGCTCATTTCAGAGGGGGACACGTGCTATAAAGAAAATGTGGGATAGGTGGAGTCACGGATGACCTGGGGAAAGAATGCAGCATCAAAGGCATATTGAAAGATGGTGGCCAGATACGAGGCAAGCAGATGAAGAATAGGACTGGACATGGAGCCAAAAGACCTAAGTTTCCATTTCTACTCTGTCACCTCATTAGCCAGGTAATATTCTGAGTCTCAATGAGGATGATAATCCCTAACTCACAAAAACATGTCAGGATTAAATAAAGTAACTTATGTGAAAAAGGTGAGGCCAGGGCGTGGCACTCAGGGCCTGCTGTATTTGTTAGCTGTATCTATTTGGAGGACACTAAAAGTAATATAACCCCCAAAAGCTGAACTACATGGATTATGACTGTAAGTGAAGATGCCAAAAGAAACTTAACAATGCAAATCCCATCCCTTTGACCAGATAATTCTGTGATATGTGGCTAACAAAAAGACTGCATATGCTATCCTGAACCGTTTATCTGAACTGAGGATTCTACTAATTACAACTGCTTGAAACAACAATGTGGTAGAGTTGAATAGTCTACCCGTAATACCAAGTGCAAACACACGAAAAACACAGATTCTGGATCCAAAAATTCTCTCTCAGCCTTTCCCTAGTATCTCATAAACTTTATTGGTCTTCACGATTTTTAATCCCCTGCATATGTAGGCTATATTTCTCTAGTCCAAAAGAGGAAAGGAAATTTTCCATGGCGGATTACACAAGAGAGGTGCTTCTGGGTACATTTACTTCCCATCCTTTTTACATGCTCCTTATCTGAAACCTAAGAACTAGGTCTCCTGGACTTTGAGTAGGAGGTTAGATTGTCAGATCACTAAAATGTTTCCTCTGAAGTATTTTCATCTCTAATCAGTCCCCAAACCCTACCATGTATTTAAGATAGACAGCCTTTTGCCCCTTACATCTCTGCTTTCCAATCTCACATTCTTCAAAAGAATGACTGGCTGAGTGGGCCTACTATAACCTATTCTCTGTCAAACTCTTAGACCTGTTCTCTCCTTAATATTTTTAAGTGTTATTGTCAGAATTATTCTGACCCTTTCTGATCAGTTCTAATATTAATATCTTGATTTGTGAAGACAGGAACAAAACAGATCATCATGACAGAGTAAATTAACTCCACAAAAATTAGATGAGTAACAGTGACGAGGTAAAGAAAAAATTAACTCATAGGATGTAAGCTATCTAGGCATGCCAAACCTACAAATACAGAGTCACAGCTCAGAAACTATGGAATGGTCATAAAGTCTGGAAACACAAATAATATTTTCTATTTTTAACAAATTAAAGGTGTCCTCTATGACATTATGTACATTCATCTGCTTCCATATTCTATGTACATCTTGCAGAGAAATGCTATGATGACAAATCTGTCTCAAAAATGTTTTAAATATACTGTATTGTAGAAAAGACAAAGCTATAGCAGCTTGTGTTTAAATGTTTACTCGTTCATTTAATGAGCACCTACTAAGTGTCAGGTGCTCATGAACTTCTAGATGCTGGTTCATTTGGCAGCACTGACCACTTAATTTAGTTGCATTGTATTACTAAAGACAGGGAGATACTTTTTTCTCTTGTACTTTGAAATAAGTTTGAATGCTTCAGGAATGAAGATATTTGGCTGTACAACTGTCTTATGCATACAAAATCAGTACACAATGTTTCCTTTCCTTCTCTTCATGTACATTAATTCTATGATCACTCCAAATGATATAAAGGCTGTTTGGTGCCCATTTCTATTTTTCTCCTTTAAAGTCTGCCAACAAGGATTCATATCGTATTTATTATTCCTGAGGATTATATAATAGTGCTTCTGGACAAAATAGGCTTGATTCCAAGATGCCAATTTATTGTATTATTTTAATTCAATAGTATTTTTCTATTTCAAGTTAAATCAAAATGCAAATATTAGAATGATTTCACATGAAGAAGTTCACATGCTCAGCACCTGTAAAGACCAAGAACACTAAAGGCTAGGAAAATAAATGTAAGAGAACTGAAGCAGAACCCCTCAGAACAAGCCATCTACAAGATATAAGAACCAGCTGTGGAAAATTCCTTGCAAGGCTGGCTACTGCAGCCACAGCACTCTCCCAGGGAGAGCCCCTTTGAAGCTGTGGCTATATTCCTCAGCTCTCAAGATCCTAACTTGGGGCTGTACACAGAATTCTATCTCTGCGAGCCACATTGGCCCCTACAGAGAGCCAGGTATTGTCTTCAGGGAAGCAGTAATAAGGAGCTTCAAATTACAGACCTTGGAGATTCACAACTACCAAAAGCAACACTTATGGCATTCAGGAAATTAAGAGTTGAAGCATTTCTCTCATCACCAATTAAAATAGTCACAGAGCAAGGAAAATTCTTCCACTTGCATTGGTGAGTCAGCCATAAGCAGCAGCAGGTAGCTAAATGTAGACATCCTATGACATAAGCCTGCACTCCCTAGCCCTGAGCGCCAGACTGGCTTTCCAGGACAGGCAGTCACCATAACACACAGCATTCCAGCCCCTCTCCACTTCCAGGCGCCACGAACTAGTGTTTAATTCTGGACTATTGGTCCTCTGTATCCACGGGTTCCGGACCCGCGAATACAACCAACGGAGGACTGAAAACGGTATTTTCTCTCCACCTTTTGGAATCAGTGGATGTGGAGGGCCAACTATATGCTTTGTTCTACACTATTTTACATAAGGACCCCGAGCATCCACGGGTGTTGGTATCCACAGGGGTCTTGGAAACAATCCTCCATGGATACTGAAGGACAACTGTAATTACCAGTAGTTAAGCAGGCATTGACGAGCCATACCAGTATCTAATTTTTCTGAACACTTTGTTCTCATCCTCTCATAAAGCACACCCAGAAGAGAGGCTCGCTCTCGCTCTCGCTCTCTCTCTCTCTCTCTCTCTCTCTCCATTTTTACAGACTGGGGAAAAGCATCATTGGCTAAATGCCTTGACCCCAATCGCCAGTGACAGAGCTGAGGCTTCAACCAGGGTCTTCCTCACTTCAGGTTTCATGAGCCGTACACTACTCTATGTCTCCTCCATCTCTTTCCTCAGTAAATCCACGCGGCTTAATCAAACCTTTCACATTGCAGTAAACAGAGCTGTGGGTGGCTGTATTCCTCATCCTTCTGACACTAGCAAAAACCACCTGTGCAATGATAAGTTGCATGTGGACAAAAATTACCCATATGCGGCCCTTGAAAGACAGAAAGATAGGCTGGCCAATGAGGAAAACTATTTAAGTAGAAAACTGTCTTAGAAAATATCTAAAAACATTACATTTCTGAGAGATCACTTCTGTGTCAACTTACTGAAAGATCATAAAAAGTTTAACACTAACTACTTTTCAACACGCAATTCTGAAGTATACAGTTTATATTATTATTGCTTCCAGTAGCATAAAAACCTTCTAATATTTCCTAACCAACCCCTTTTTATCCAATAGAATATAGATAATGTGGCTTTGCTGGCATTCATATTAACCATGCCATAATACGTTCTCAAACAGTTTGTGGGGTCGGGTGGACTTTAAGTGGCTTTGCATTAGAGCGGTAGTTAAGAAACCAACTACAGAAGAATCTCCAGTTTTAAATCTAGGTCATACTATCCTTATTTAAGAGCAAGCATAAGCTAGATAATTTATATTACTTCCTGAAAATATATTTTTAAAAAGGAACATGGACAAGTTGAAAAAATACTGTTTCCACAGGATTTATTATAAATAGGCACATTTAGTTTTAAAATAATTCATAATCCCATGAATTCATCATGTAAGGAACTTCTCCCACAGTTATAGATAACCCACCAACAAAATTAACACTAAATTACATTTAACTAGACTTATGTCAGAATATATCAAATCAACATAATTACTTTTCAATTTGGGGTCGGGGAAGAGGGAAGAGATAAAGGTAGAGATGCAGACAGATAGCAGAAAATTTGAATTTTTCCCCAAAAAATACAATATTCAAAAATATATAAGCTAACTAACTAAATAAATAGTGGAAAATATTGGCTACTGTGAATTCCAGTGGTGGTGTATGTATGGGCACTGTATTTTTCTTCCTATATTTTTATACATATAAAGATTTTTTAGACACAATTTCCAGGGTATATCACAAGGTCAAGTACAGATTCAGCCGATGCTCCTGCTTCTACCCTGCACTGTTAACTGAAGTCCAAGAGGTATCATAGCCAAAGTATTAATGCCTCCCCTGGCTCAGAGGCAGACTGCCTAGGTTCAAATCCCAACTCGGCCAGTTTCTGGCTGTGAGCTTGAGCAAATAATATAAATGCACGAACCCGCAAGTCATCAGTATAATGAAGATAATAACAGTCTCTACTTCAAATGAGTTCCAATGAAAAACTACATGTAAAGAGCTTAGCACAGGGCCTGGCTGACAGGTAAATCGGTAGTTTGCCACACTGTTATAGTAACCAGAGTGTATTTTCAGACAGAAAAAAAAAAAAGACTAAATGACATTACACAGAAGTTTGGGGTTATTCAGATTGCACTGTATGGAACAATTGGCAATCCATACTATGATAAGATCATACAGAGCCTCAAGTCACCATTACTATAACAATAACCATCACCCAACATTGATATGGTTCTTACTTACAGGCCAAGCACTGTGCTAAGCATTTTCTATGTAGTTTCTCACTTGAATGCATAGGAAGCAAGGAATTATTATTCCTCTTTTACAGATGAAGAAATTGAAGGTCAACAATTATAATTTGTTCAAGATTATGATGGCAGAGAGTTGAGATCTGAACCTGGGCAATCTATCTCCAAAGCTTGCTTCTGACAGCAACTACCCACCTGAACTTGGGCAAGTCATTTCCCACATTGGGACTTCGATGTCCTCTGGAAAATGAGCAGAGTGGTGGGATGGGTGCTCTCAAAAGCCCCTTCTAGATTTTTCTGGACAAAAATGCTACTTAACCCAATTCACTACTGTACAGAAAGCATCTCCACTCTAGTCCTTTACATGCCTAGGCGTCTCTAGTCTTGTACAATTCCCTCGGCAGAGTGCCTCCATGTTCTTGAGCTCTGTTTGGTGGGAGGCATCGGTCAGGTAGGGAACCTCACTAGAAAGTTCCATAACTAAGTCTCTTTGAATTGAGTTCAAAGAAAACCTGACTTAAAATGAATTCTACCGGACAGCACTATTTGCTTGCTACAGGGAAGTTAAGAACATACATCAACAAAATTAGCCAAAAGCTCTAAGACCTGAGTTACGTCACTCTACCTCTCAGGACCTCAGTTTCCTTATTTATAGAAATGTAATGGCTTACAGATACAAGTAATCCCTAATGAAGCAGCCATCCCAATCCAGGGAAACCAATCAACCTTGTCAGAATTGAGAGAGCATGTGCACTTTGAAAAACCACATTTGAATACAGTTATTGCTTTTACCATATAAACTACAGAAGTAAAGCTCCAAAAAAAAAATCTATTGTGTTTGGCAAACGAAAGTGAAGCAGCATTGGGGAAGGGGAAAGGGAGAGGCGCATGGATTTTTTTAAAATATTAAGATACATCAGAGTAGATAACTATTGAAAGCCCCTTTTAACGCAAAGTGTCTGTGAAATTTTAAAAAATCAAGTTAGCACTCTATGAAATAAACTTTCCAATTCAAAGAAAAAAATCCTATTTGTCAAATAAACATTTAAAAAAAAAAGTCATTAGGACTACTTAAGATATTTTCTCCCTTTTGTAGAAAAATTATTTAAGTAAATGCACAAACATGTAAAGTTCTCCACACAAGACTCAAACACACTTCAAACATACTTTATATACTTATCAACACAAACCAAGTCTGATAATATTCCAAGCCAAAATACATCCTAGTTACTCCTACTCTGATTCTAATGCTGCTTCAAAACCCGGGAGCTCCATTTTAAGAAACAAAGTGAGACATAAAGTCCATGCAGTTCTTTCTCTGGTCAAATATATAAAGCTCAATTTTAAATCAAATCTCTTCACCTACAAATCTTTCGGCCATCGTTGCCTATTTAATAGCACCATTAGGTGAAAAGACAAGGGACCAAACGCAATCCAGTGTGTCTGGCTATAATTAGCATTGCTGATAAATGGTCTGCTGAGAAACAACATACTACTTGTCAATATCTGTTTGGGGGAACTTTTATGGATTTAATCTCTCCCCAGATCCCATTTCCGGAGATAATTAATCAAAAGCTAGTTGTATTCAAATTCAACTCCTAGAAAAAGATAACTGATGTCTACATCGTCAGCTCTCAATTCCTAAACCTCCTTATTAGATTTGAGGTTATCCTCTAAGACTTGGTTCGGGACTTGGGTTGGGAGCACCAAAATAAAAAGAGGGCCTATTAGAAAAAGAATACCATGAAAAAAGTGGACAGCTTTTAGAAAAAGAGCTCTCCTACCAAATGCAGCCTCCATCCCTGCCCTACCCCACCCCACCCCAAATAAATGCAGAGAGAAATTCCAGAAAGGGGATTCCTCCTTTTCTCTACCTACCAAACTGATCTCATCTTGCAGTGTCTTTTCATTTTTTTTTAATAAGCAGACTTTAGAATGGCACAAAATAAATGTTACTATTACAATCTTCCATCTCTGAAGAAGCCTGTGAAAACTTGTTAAGATCCTTTCTCATTAAAAACCCTCATACACACAACTGATGGGTTTCATGGACCTCCTTCAACTATCAAGATTAAAAATCCTTGCTCTAGCCGAGAGAATCATGTGCTTCTCAATAACCCTACCTCCTCCTTCAGGGATGGGAGGTGCCCAAACATCACATCTGAAACACAGAACAATAAAATGAAGGCTCCAATTGCACCTGATGTGTTAAACTACCGCTGTCAAATGCTGGTTCTGCCATTTTTCAGCAATGCTCAATGGATTTGTTTATTTTTTTCCTTGACCACACAAAGTGAGTCTCATCCAAAGCCCTCCTCTCTCCTTTCTTTCTTCTTTTCCTTTTTAACTGAGCCTAGAATGTTATGGCCAAATCAATGTATAAGTGAAGGACAAAGGTTTGCCTGAGAACAAAAGCCCCCAGTGAGCACTCACCCTCACCACCCCTTTCCAACTCAAGATGTTCAGGACACTGTCAACCAGTGTGGCCGAGGGCCGGATCAGAAAGCAAGAACAGAATAAGGACACTCCATTCAACCTTTTTGTCTGGGGCACTTCCTGGGTTTTTCATTGGCATTTAACACCAAGACACAAGGCTCGTTTTTCATTAAAGTTGCAAGACTTTCACTTTGCCCAGTTTCAAATGGTGTAATTGATCTGCATTGTCTTCTTAAATAACCCAACTGAAGGACACTGCAGCTTTAAATATTTCAGTGCTAACTAGCAAATAGACTCCATTGCAATATGGCTCTGAAGGTCGCGTCCTATTGTCTCTTTCCTCTGGAAAAAGAAATTTTTTCTAAGTCCATCTTCTAGGTAACATAGGAAGGGTTACCCCTAGAATTTCCACTCTTCATCTCGGTCTCTGATAGAGTTCCGATGGTGATTGGAATCTCACACTCATAATTTTCCTGGCAGGGGCAATATGCTGATTGCTATTAAAGATGCCAGCACCTTTTAGCAAGACATAAACACATGTGTTCACATTAGTTTAATTGAGCGTATGCAACTGTCTGAAATGGCACCACTCACGGGCTTGTTCATCTCTTCCAGGGCAGGGCCAGGGTGCTTTAGGAGTGGACGGCAGCCGTAGCCCGCACTCTGCCCCCGGAGCCCCAAATTGCATAACCTGAAAAGTGTAGCTACTTAAACCGACCGGAATCTCCGCCTACTCATCCTGGGTCGATGCAGGCACCTTGCCACACACTTGCCGCTTTACTTGTCAAAGGAGGTCAAAATAAGAGGCGTAAGAACGGCGAAGGGAAAAAATAAACTAAAAGAAAAAGGCCCTTTTCTATCTTGTCAGGGTGTATAGACACGTATCTTTGAATAGTCATAGTGTTCCCCCATCCCGGGGCTCGGGAGCGGAATGGCCCCAGTGAACTGGGGGCTTTGGGAAGGGGGCGAGGGTAATCAGTGGACTATTAAAAGGCAGGGAAGGAGGGGAGGAGGAAGCGGGGTAGGAGGTAGGAGGAAGGCGAGTGCAGGTGCACTGGAGCATTACCTGAAATGGCAACAGATTGTTACCATTATCGGTCCGGAAAGCGTTATCCTCCATCCAGGACTTGGAGGTGAGCGGGGCCGCGCGGGGGAACTTGGGCGGCGCGATCACATTGCTGGAGAAGGGTTTTTTGAGCGGCGAGATGGGGTTGAGCGGTGAAGGCACCCCGACGCCCACGCCCACGCCCACGCCGACCGCCACAGACCATGGAACCTCAGAGGGAAGGCAGGGGAGGGTGGGTGGGAAGAGATCAACCCATGAACTTGTCTGCATATATGCCTAACGCATGGACACCGACAATGGGGTGGTGAGGACATGGATGGGAGACAGGCAGGAGCAGGATGGGGTTTATGGGGGGAAAGGAAGGCCTATATAATACTTTTAACAATAAAGATTTTGAGAGAGAGAGAGAGAGAGAGAGAGAGAGAGAGAGAGAGCACATCCTATATAATAAAAGGCCAGGGACCATAAGCGTAATGACCAGAAAGACCACTTGACCAGTCGTCATGAGGTGTATTGACCACCTCTCGGTCCCTCCCCTCCCCCACCTCCCCATCCTCCCAAACCCGCCCGCAGGCAAACGGGGAACCACAGGGAAGCGGATGAGTGGTGGCAGGGTGGGACTGGGGACTGGTGAGCGGGTGGAATGGCTGACTTCTTGGTCCCTTCCCCCAGCCCACAGGCTCCAATGGATCAGCGATGGGGAATGGGGGAACTGGGGTGGGTGGTGGGAGGACATGGCTGGCTGTCAGGCCATTGGGATCCCCAGCTCACCCCTGGCTGCTTGGGGGCTCAGGCCAGTGGGAAAGCAGGCGCTGGCAACTTCACCTTCATGCGCGTGCACTCAGCCGGCCGCTGATGTAATGCGCTGCCTGCTCAGGGCCACTCATGCGGGCACCACCGATGATGCTGCTGCTGCCGCTGCTGCTGCTGGGGCTGGGGCTGGGTTTTGCTTTTGTCCATCAGTAAATCATCCTGCATGGTTTGCGCAGCTGAAACGGGAAAAAAGAGAGACGCGTTATTGTCAATGTGATCGTTAATGCCCCTCGCTGAAGCGGGCGGGTGTTTTACTTGCGAAAATCCAGTGCCTCCGCTACTAGCCAATTGCAAAGCAAATCCATAATCTCCCATTTAGAAGAACAGGTCGGGCTGGGGTGGGAGGGCTCACGCACGGTCTCTAAAAACACTGTGAGAGCGTCTTCACCCTTTCTGATGTCTTGGTTCCCTTTCTGGATTAGTGAGAGATGTGCTTATAAGACAGAAAGACAGCAATTTCGCCACGTCTCTTTTCCCTTCACCGGAACTAAGAGCGTTCACCCGGCAATGAGAAACTGATTCTGGTTCCTGTTTTTTCCCAAGCACCACCCTCCCCTAGTTATTTGCATACGTCAATAAATACTGCTGCGTCCTTCAGCAAGGTTAAAAAGACACCGCGCACGACCCTTTCTCCCCCCTCCTCGATTCTGACACTTTAAAGAAACAGCAGCCTCATCCCTCTTGATTAGCAAACTGCCTTCTAGCGTTGATAATTGTTTCATTTAGCAGCAGCGAACCACGAGGGAGGAAATCCTTGGCATTTGTGAGGAGGACTCAGCTGCACAATCGTTCTCTGGCCTCCCAGTAGCTGCAGCACTCCATTTTGTTAGGAGACAGAAAAAAAAAAAAAAGAAAAAAGAAAAGAAAAAAAAACCCCACACCGTTTTTAAAGAGGTAAAAATCTCCTGAAACGTTTGGAAGTGCTTGCTTCTTGTTACTCTCTAAGGATTAAGGATTTTCTGCTTATTCTCCAATTTTCTTGTCTCCAGTTCTGCTGCACAAGAGATTTTTGGCATCTCAGTGGTTCAGGTCTCAACAGGAGCCTGAGAATTTCTCTGCAGAGTGAAGAAATGTTCTAGTTGTATTTGAGGTCAGAGAGAGAGAGAGAGAGACACTCTGGCAGACACTGAGTGTGAGATGGGGTGGGGCTTTTTTTTAAAAAAAATCCTCTAGGGAGGAAAAAAAGAAAAGTAAAAAATCCTTCTGGGATTTAAGTAGAAAGTCAAGATAATTCTGGAGTTGCCAGATTGTCATTTTTGAATCCTCCTGCTGCTGCCTTGGTCACAAGACTTCAGCAAATTTAGAATACACTCTCTTATCACTAGTATTAGCAGTGAAAGATTATGGTTTGAAGACCCTGAATTACCATATGCTAGCAAAAGTGTTAAAAATAGCAGAGTACAAAGTCTCAAATTCTCATACATTGTAATTATAGTGCATTGCCATCACTGCTTCATTTAGCCATATAAGGAGAGTATGGTATTTTCCATTTCGAATAGGATTATATTCACCCCTGCCTACTGCCTATTTTCTCATTCACGGACTATTATATTCACCTCTACCTACTGCCTGTTTTCTCATTCACGGATGAAAATAGTAATCACTCAAAACCAGATTGCCATACATATAGTTACCACTGAGCTAGTGTGTCCCTTGGAACATGTTAATTGTATTAACTATATTAATATTACAGTGCTGAGACCCTGGAAACAAATATTTTGAAATTTTAAGGAAGCATATGACCAAACATATAATTATTTTAGATGAGAATTCAGTATAATTGTAACAAAGTTATGAATATATTTAATGCAGTTAATTCAGATACAGAGAAGAATTTTCTCAGGACACTTGTGAAAGGGCATTCAAATACAGGCAGAAGCTCGGCCTTTGGGCATCCTCATAATAACAACTGTTGTAAAATAAATGTATTGGAAATGGAGGTGCTCCTGCTCTTAACTATTAAACAAAATTATGTCAAACCAAGAAATAGGATTAAAAATAGTTCCATTTTATTAAAGACTATCTTTAAAATGATTACAGTATGTCTAATCATGGGGTTGTACACTTGAAACTAATATAATATTGTACATCAACTTTTTATTTTGTTATTTAAAAATAAAAAACACGAAATGGTTAATCTTTCATTTTAAAGTTCCATACATAGACAAAATAGCGGGCTCAAGAAAATGCTTCACAGCCACCTTACTCTCCTTTTCTACTCCTTTCTCCCCTATCTCCCCCCCCACACCCCCGCAAAAGAACCCAACCCAGTATGACATACATCACAAATGGCCAGCTACTACCAATAAAATCTACTTAAGATTGATTTTATGTTCCTCAGTTCCCTTGGTCTAAAACAATGCTTTGATCAGTATTGAAAAATATGACACAAAGAGGCAAGCGAGGCTGGGATTCACAACACCAAGTTCTATTGCTACCAAAGGAAATGGTGATAGAAATAGACATTTTCATACTTGGTTTAAGCAGTGCTGCAGTAAACCATTATAATCTGAGATTTGAGATGCTTCCAGTGGGTTAGAATTGTCTTTACAATAGCCATATCATCATGGCTGAAAGATGCAGTTGCTTCTAATTTCAATCTCACAGCTTTTCTGATGCTTGTACAAATGCTTTTTGTTAATACTTTCAGTGTAAACTACATGCTCTTGGTGGAAAAAATAATGCTGTACTATAGCAAAAAAAAAAAAGCCAAAAAGTAAGCTGGACTCAGAATATTTTATAAAGGCTGTAATTAATATTAACATATTTATTGAATTTAAAGATTTTTATCATACCATGAACACCCATTTCTCTTCTCAATACCCTTAAAGATATACATTTCACTTTCTGCATAAATTCACTCTGTCAAGGTCAAGACCCATCTTTAATAAATAAGACCCTTTAAACAAAAGGTAAACAATAGATTAAGATAACATTTACAAAGTTAATATGCACTCTCTTTCGGTGACTGCTTGTATAGTTTGTTTGTTTGGATCAGGGTTTTTCTGTTTTCTTTTTTTCTTATTTACAGCAAAGTCCGAGAAATAGATACCTCCTCCTTCCCCTCCCCCCACCACACACACACACAATAGATCTTCCTTTACATGCAATCACCCAATCTCAAGTAACAAATTCTTAGTAGCAGTTACCTTTGAGGGTCCAGTTTTTAAGGATCGATAAAATTTAAAAGTGTACAGTATTTATTTTCTTCTTTCAGGTTGATTATGTGACCGCTCTGGCAAAAGCACTTTGACAACTGTAAGAAGAAAGGGCATGCGCAAACGGGGAACTGTGGGGGCTGAAGTCCTTCACAAGGTACTCTGCCCGACTGAAGCACGTTCAGCCAGAAAAGGAGGAAACCTCGAAAATAACTGATTCCAGGGGGAAGAGGTTGTCCCCGGTGCACATTATATCTTCCTAACCAATCTACATCACGAGTTGTTGAAATGAGAAGGAGAAAAAATAAAATGGCTTGTCAACTTGATTTAGGAAGCCAGGTTAAAAGAGAAACTGGATTGTAGGGCTCAAAATAAATAAACCCAGCAGAGCTACCTTAAATGGTATTAGAATGGTAATGACTAGATAGCCAGCAATAGGAACCCTACCAGAGCAAAAGAGACTGGGGTGGGGAGGGATGAGAAAAGGAGGGGACTCATGGGGGAAGATAAATACTTAAAATCTGACCATATATAAAAGAAACATTTTTAACATTATAGAATGAAAAGTGCCTCAGTGTGAAATGTGATATTAAACTTGGAGGTCAGGTGAAAGTAAGTTTCAGTCACAAATTTCTGACATCTTATCTACCCAGATTTCTTTGTATTTGAGTTTTCAGTAAAGGCACAAATCGTTTATTTTACCTGATAGTCTCTGAATCCACTCACCTCCTTATTTTACTTGGCAAAATGAAAGTTTACCTTGCATTACTCATACAATGCTCAATTAAATAAAATTCAACTCTTTTAAGCTAAAGTAATATTTGCTGAAATATTTAAAATATTAAAAAAACATATTTAGTGTTTCACTGCATAGGACAGTGACTTTTTTATTCGACAGACAGTAGATACAGTTTCTATTTTTGTTGTGTTTTTTTTTTAATGTTCAGTGTGCCGGGCCGGTGTGGCCCAGTGGTTGAATGTTGAGCCATGAACCAGGAGGTCACCATTCGGTTCTGGTCAGGGCACATGCTCAGGTTTCAGGCTGGATCCCCAGAAGGGGGAGTGCAGAAGGCAGCCCATCAATGATTGACTCTCATCATTGATGTTTTCTATCTCTCTCTTCCTCTCCCTTCCTCTCTCTGAAATCAATAAATATATACATATATTTTTTAAAGTTTCAGTGTACATTTTTCCTAGTTTAACATCATGACTCCAAGGCTGGAATCTCACAACATATTAACATCAAACGCTATTATCTATAGATTCTGAAAGCAATATTTCAACTACCAGTTTGCTCATGTAAACAGAAGATATTATTTCTTGTGGTATTTGGCTCAATGACATTCACCCAAGGGGTTCAGAGTAAATGTCAGTTGATGACTATGCTGACTGAACTTAGAACTAAAAATGTTAAGCAGACCTGGCCGATTTTGTCAGTGGTTAGAGTGTTGGACTGTGGGCCAAAGGGTCCCGGGTTCAATTCCTGATCAAGAGCATGAACCTCAGTTGCAGCCCTGGTGGGGACATGTGTGGGAGGCAACCAATCAATGTGTCTCACCTCTCTCTCTCTCTCTCTCTCTCTCTCTCTCACACACACACACACACACACACACACTCCTCCCTCCCTTCCACTCTCTCTGGAAATCAATGGAAAAAATATCCTCCGATGAGGATTAAAAAAACACATTTAATTTTTAAAAAAATGTTAAGCAAGAAAGAACTATATGCATATATGCATAACCATGGACACAGACAATAGTGTGGTGAAGGCCTGGGGCGGGGGGGGCCTGGGGGTTGTGGGGTATATGGGGTTAACAGGAGGAGGAAAGGGGACTCTGTAATACTTTCAACAATAAAGATCAATTTTAAAAATAAAAAATAGAAATAAATAAAAATAAGATAGTCTTAATTTTCTATTTCCCTTATTCACCAATTAAAACTAAAGTATTACCAGAGACTATCAACTTATAGCAGTTAGTAGTCTTTGTTTGTAGTTATTTCTAAGGAAAAAAACTAACAATATACGAGGAAAAAATCATTTTTAATCAATCTGCCAAAAGCTTTTTAAAAGAACTGAATGATCTTATTACTACTATAAGCTTAATTTATATTCCCTGTTTTATTTCTCTTCCTCTAACCTCCTAAAGAAGCGTCACCTCTGCCAAGGTGCTTTACTTCCATTTGCATTCCAGAGCCAGTAAGGATCACCTCAAGGTTAATCTTATTTCTGAAGACTTCCTAACCTACCAAACTTCTATTACATCTTCAAGTATTGGAAGTTGTGTGGTTTTTTTTTAATCCCTCATAAAATCCTTACAGGGACTTGATTTTTAAAAATAATTTGAAATTAATTTCAATATTGAATCGGTAAAGTAGAAATTCTTACGTTAGTTAGGTGTACTTGAAAATGGTTTACTTAGGCATTTATTAATCCATTTGACCCTTAAGTACAGATCTATTACTACTTTGCACCCTGGAGAAAAAATAAACTTTGGTTCTTAAACCTTGATAAATGATAATAAAAATTAGTAATGTACATACTTATTTTTTTTAAAAATATATTTTATTGATTTTTTACAGATAGGAAGGGAGAGGGATAGAGTTAGAAACATCGATGAGAAAGAGACATCGATCAGCTGCCTCCCGCACACCCCCTACTGGGGATGTGCCCGCAGCCAAGGCACATGCCCTTGACCGGAATCGAACCTGGGACCCTTCAGTCCACAGGCCGACGCTCCATACACTGAGCCAAACCAGCCAGCAATTAGCTGCCTCCTGCACGCCCACATGGGGAATCCAGCCTGCAACCCAGGCATGTGCCCTGGACTTCCTGGTTCATAGGTCAATGCTCAACCACTGAGCCAAGCTGGCCAGGCTTAATCTAATCTTATTGTATCAACTAATTTCTGTTCTTCCTTCCCTAAAATGAGCATTCAAATCTAAAAAAAAAAAAACAAGGTGTAAATAAATACCAAGCAAACAATAAATTATAGGAAGGCTCCCCAAAAAGGACAAATAACTTCTGTACTAAAATCCTGTTTTTTATTTAACCAGAAAGGAAGCACTTTATGAAATTTTGTCTTCAGGTTACAGAGCTTAACCATATACCTCCTTTGAATAGTCATGGGAAAATATAAAAACAGAGATTGCAGAGCTGACTCACTGAAATACAACTTTCTAGGCTTCCTTCCTTCCTTTCCTTCTCTACTTACATCTTTAGCACAATGCTTATAAGTCCTAGGTAGATGGTAGTTGTTCCATATGTTTACTGAATGAATGAATAAATGGATGGAAGAATGAATAAATGAATGGATGGATGAAATATAATTTCTGATTATCTAAAACAGCCAAGGTTTGAATAGATGTTAAATTATTCTCCATGTAGAAGAGCAATTACTTTTTCATCAGCTGTAAGAATAAATATGAAGGGGGGGTGGTATAAAGTAGAAAACCATCTTGGCCCATATGGTATTCAACAGTTTGAAGATCATTTGATTATATCATGAAATAACATTCACTAATTAAACAGGAAACTTTGTTCCATGTAAGAATTCACAATCTAATAAAGACACCCCCCCACCCCCCATAGAAACTGCATCATTAAGTTCTCAATAGCCATAGCCACTACAAGCTAAGTCCACTGGAGGTTTTATCCGGCTTTATCTTGCTTGACCTTGCAGCAACATTGACATAACTGACCACACTTTCTGGATACACCTGCTTCTCTTCTTCCCTTAGCTTCCTTCATGCTGTCCTTTCTTGATTTTCTTATATTTGGGCTCTCTCTCTCTCTCTCTCTTCTTTGCTAATGAACTTTAAATAGTTTTTCAGGGCTCTACCCTAGGCCCTCTTCTCATATCTCTCTACTAGAGGCCTAGTGCACAAATTTGTGTACAGTTGGGATCCCTCGGCCTGGCCGGCGATCAGGGCCGATCAGGGCCGGCTGGCTGGAGGGAGGTACTGTGGGAGGTTGGCGGGACCGTGGGAGGTTGGCCAGCTGTGGGAGCTTGACTGTGGGAGTGCACTGACCACCAGGGGGCAGCTCCTGCATTGAGCATCTGCCCCCTGGTGGTCAGTGCGCGTCATAGTGACCGGTTGATCAGTTGAGGGATCAACCAGTCGTAATGGTCGCTTAGGCTTTTAGATAGATAGATAGATAGATAGATAGATAGATAGATAGATAGATAGATAGATGTAAGTGACTTTCCCAACTATAAGGGAAAGACCAGGCCTATCTTGTTGATAGCTATATTCCTGACATCTATCACTGTGCCTAACACATAATAAATAGGTATTCAATAAATATTTGTTGAATTAAAATTATATTTATATGCAAAGGGCCAAGAATGCCAAAGCAATCTAGGTGGCAATAAATAAATAAACCTACAGGTGACTTATACTACCAAGTATCAATACTTATTACAAAGCTATAGTTATTAGACTGTGTAGCTATTGGCACAAGGATCAGAAAGTAGACAGATGGAACAAAATAAAAAATCCAGAAACATCAACATGATGGTCACCAGATTTATCAAAACAGTAGCACTATAGTAGTGGAAGGATGATATTTTCAATAAGGGATATTGCAGTCAACCGAATAGCTATATGGCAGATTGTAGGTCTAAATGTAAATGGTAAACAACAAAGCCTTTAAATGAACATAGGAGGATATTTTCGTGACATTAAAGTAGTCAAAAATTTCTTTAACAGGTCACAACAGTAATAACCATAAAAGAAAAATTTAATAGGCTAAATCAAGAACAATTGTTTACCAAAAGCCAGATTAGAGTGAAGATTCACAGAATGGGAGAAATATATGCAATATATATATTTTCGACAAAAGACTTATAATCAGAATATACAAAGGACCCTTGCAAATTAATAGCAGAAGATATCAAGACATCCCAAAGAAAAATGGGCAAGAGACTTCAACAAAAGTTATCCAAAGAGCCAAAAAGCATATGAAAAGGTACTCTACCTAACCAATCATCAAGTAAATACAAAATAAAACCAGAATGGCTAAAATTGGAAAAGGCAGACAAAGCCACATATTAGTAAGGATGTGGGAGCAACTCATTCTCAAACACTGCCAGTGGAAGCATAATTTAGTGTTGCTATACAACCACACTGCAAAACCATACAGTAGGATCTTCTAAAGGAAACATTCACATACCTCCTGACCCAGTAATTCTGCATCTAGACCTATGCCAAATAGAAATGCCAACATGTTCACCAAAAGACATGCTCAAAGCATCATTATTCATAATAGCCCAAACCTGGAAACAACCCAAATACCCAACTACAACAGAACATATAAGCAAATTTGTGATAGATTTATATAATGGAATATCAAGATAATGAGTAGACTTCAACTCTATAGAAAGATATAAATGAAATGCATGACTATAATGAAGAGTGAAAGAAGCTGAACACAGAAGAGTACATACTATATGCTTCCATTTATATAAACTTATAGTAAAACTCATTTATGGGGTTAGAAGTCAACATAGTGGTTAACTTTGCCAGAAAATAATGATTGGCAGGGGACATCAAAGGGGACTGCAGGGACGCTGGTGGTACACTCTTACACACAGGTGTGTTTACTTTGAAAATTCAGAAAACCTAACACAATTTATACACTTTTCTGCATTGTGTTATATTTCCATTAAATTTATAAAACATATACATGTATTTGTAAAGGCTAACTATCTTCCATAGGGTAAAGATGGGGGAAAATAGTACAATTTGGCCATACGGGAAGAGGAGCCGTAAGTCTGGGTCATCTAAGCTAGAGAAATAAACTGAGGGTTCCCTATGCCAGGTCTGTGCTAGAGGCACCAAATGCAAAGATGAAGTCCCTTGACTTCAAAGACCTCAAAGCCTGAAAAAAGGGAAGGGGGCGTGGGGGGAGGCCTAACTTTTGTCAGCTATGATAATTAAATAGCCCCTAGGTAACCTAGAAAGATTTTAGATTATTAAAGTCTAAAGTAATTTATGAGCAGAAAGTCTACATCCTCTGAGTGAGGAGGATCTGTTAAGCAATTCTAGATCAGATTAAGTGTGAGAACAGAACCAGAGAAAGGGAGAATGGGAGCAAAAAGGGAGCCCGGTGAGCCAGGTGTGGTTTGGTGGACAATCTGAGAGCATCTGGGGTTTTTTTTATGTTTCTTGCCACTCCATTAGTTTTAAGTTCATTCATTCATTCATTCATTCATTCAACAACTGTATGAAAATCCTCCTAGGCACAAAGTAGCGATTCCAAAATCTCACCTACTTTTCCATTGACCCTATCTCTAACTTCTAAGAGAAAACTGGGCTATTTGACAAAAATGTCAAAATGTTCTCAGCTGCCCACCAACCAACCCCCTTCTCCCCTTACAAACGTATCTCCATCCATACTTTCTTCCTACCTTCCTACCTGCTGAGTTCCCACACAGGTCCACAATTAATCCCTCCATCTGTAGTCTAAAGCTCATTCCTTCTAGTTTCCTTGAAACCTAGTTCATTAATTATTCCCAACTTTGTCCTTTCCTGTTTGAAACAAAACTCTAAACCCTAAATCTACTTTCTCACTTCCAGTTGACAACCAAACTTACTGCATCTGGCTTTTGCCTCTACCATCCTGCTAAAACTGCTCTTGCTACTGACCTTACTAAAGTTACCAATGACCAACTGATACTTTTCAGCTTAATTTATTTTATTTGCCATTCATTGTTCATAAAATACTTGTAGTATGCACATTTCTAAGATGGTCCTCCAAGATTCCAGGATAGAAGGAAAACAGGAACTTTATTCCTTATAATTGCAATTCTGTCAACAAGAATGAGCTTAAAAATGGATTTGACACCCTAAACAGAGAACCCAGTCATGTTGTATCAGACTTTTTACCTACAGAACTATAAGTTAATAAGTGAGTGTTGCTTTAAGCCATAAGCTTGTGGTAATTTGTTACGCTGCAGTAGAACACATAACACTACTCCAATTTTCTTTGAAGACATTGCTTTCCTGGTTCATCACTTCTAAAGTTTCTTCTCAGTCTCCTGGCCACTAAATACAGCTTCCCCCAGGGTTCTCCTAATTTTACACTCTCCCTAGGCAATGTTATGTTCATGAACCAGGAAATTAAGTTCATCACAATCTAGGTTTCCAGATCAAATCTTTTTCTAAGCTCCAAACCACTATTTAACTAATAACTTCTCTATCTGAGGGTCCTACAGCACCTTTTCTCCCACAAATGTGCTTCTGCCTTTATTCCTGGTTTACTTATCTTTATTCTGTTTAATGGCACCACCATCCATCTAGTCGCTCAAGTTAGGAATCTCAACATGATTTTCTCCCTTCCCTTCTCCCGCACTGAGGGACAAGTCCAACGGGTCACTAAAACTTAATAATTCTTCCTCCTAAATTTCTGCTTGACATTACCTCCTCTTCATTCACAGCCAGTATAACATTTCACCTAAATTATGGCAGTAATATCCTGGTATCTCCCATCTGGTACCCCTCCAAATGTGGCCTCTCCATACTAAAGCCTGAGTAATCATTCAAACACAATTTTACCATGTTATGCCCATTCCTAAAACTCTTTTAATGACCTCTGCGCCAGGCCGATCTGCGGGGAGAAGGTGCCTCCGAAGACGGGGTTGACGTGGTGCGGGAAGTTCTGGAAGAGCATGGTCCCGTTGACTGGGGTGATCCCCTGGAAGAAGCTGTCCTCCACCGCGTTCGTGGTGCCCGTGGACCAGGTGCTGCCGAAGGACGGCGACAGCG
>NW_005371274.1:843552-849052 GCF_000412655.1 Myotis brandtii
TAATATATATATTTTTTATTTATTTTAGAGAGGAAGGGAGAGAGAGAAACATCAATTGGGAGAGAGAGAAACATCAATTATGAGAGCGAATCATCAATTAGCTGCCTCCTGCACGCCCACATGGGGAATCCAGCCTGCAACCCAGGCATGTGCCCTGGACTTCCTGGTTCATAGGTCAATGCTCAACCACTGAGCCAAGCTGGCCAGGCTTAATCTAATCTTATTGTATCAACTAATTTCTGTTCTTCCTTCCCTAAAATGAGCATTCAAATCTAAAAAAAAAAAAAACAAGGTGTAAATAAATACCAAGCAAACAATAAATTATAGGAAGGCTCCCCAAAAAGGACAAATAACTTCTGTACTAAAATCCTGTTTTTTATTTAACCAGAAAGGAAGCACTTTATGAAATTTTGTCTTCAGGTTACAGAGCTTAACCATATACCTCCTTTGAATAGTCATGGGAAAATATAAAAACAGAGATTGCAGAGCTGACTCACTGAAATACAACTTTCTAGGCTTCCTTCCTTCCTTTCCTTCTCTACTTACATCTTTAGCACAATGCTTATAAGTCCTAGGTAGATGGTAGTTGTTCCATATGTTTACTGAATGAATGAATAAATGGATGGAAGAATGAATAAATGAATGGATGGATGAAATATAATTTCTGATTATCTAAAACAGCCAAGGTTTGAATAGATGTTAAATTATTCTCCATGTAGAAGAGCAATTACTTTTTCATCAGCTGTAAGAATAAATATGAAGGGGGGGTGGTATAAAGTAGAAAACCATCTTGGCCCATATGGTATTCAACAGTTTGAAGATCATTTGATTATATCATGAAATAACATTCACTAATTAAACAGGAAACTTTGTTCCATGTAAGAATTCACAATCTAATAAAGACACCCCCCCACCCCCCATAGAAACTGCATCATTAAGTTCTCAATAGCCATAGCCACTACAAGCTAAGTCCACTGGAGGTTTTATCCGGCTTTATCTTGCTTGACCTTGCAGCAACATTGACATAACTGACCACACTTTCTGGATACACCTGCTTCTCTTCTTCCCTTAGCTTCCTTCATGCTGTCCTTTCTTGATTTTCTTATATTTGGGCTCTCTCTCTCTCTCTCTCTTCTTTGCTAATGAACTTTAAATAGTTTTTCAGGGCTCTACCCTAGGCCCTCTTCTCATATCTCTCTACTAGAGGCCTAGTGCACAAATTTGTGTACAGTTGGGATCCCTCGGCCTGGCCGGCGATCAGGGCCGATCAGGGCCGGCTGGCTGGAGGGAGGTACTGTGGGAGGTTGGCGGGACCGTGGGAGGTTGGCCAGCTGTGGGAGCTTGACTGTGGGAGTGCACTGACCACCAGGGGGCAGCTCCTGCATTGAGCATCTGCCCCCTGGTGGTCAGTGCGCGTCATAGTGACCGGTTGATCAGTTGAGGGATCAACCAGTCGTAATGGTCGCTTAGGCTTTTAGATAGATAGATAGATAGATAGATAGATAGATAGATAGATAGATAGATAGATGTAAGTGACTTTCCCAACTATAAGGGAAAGACCAGGCCTATCTTGTTGATAGCTATATTCCTGACATCTATCACTGTGCCTAACACATAATAAATAGGTATTCAATAAATATTTGTTGAATTAAAATTATATTTATATGCAAAGGGCCAAGAATGCCAAAGCAATCTAGGTGGCAATAAATAAATAAACCTACAGGTGACTTATACTACCAAGTATCAATACTTATTACAAAGCTATAGTTATTAGACTGTGTAGCTATTGGCACAAGGATCAGAAAGTAGACAGATGGAACAAAATAAAAAATCCAGAAACATCAACATGATGGTCACCAGATTTATCAAAACAGTAGCACTATAGTAGTGGAAGGATGATATTTTCAATAAGGGATATTGCAGTCAACCGAATAGCTATATGGCAGATTGTAGGTCTAAATGTAAATGGTAAACAACAAAGCCTTTAAATGAACATAGGAGGATATTTTCGTGACATTAAAGTAGTCAAAAATTTCTTTAACAGGTCACAACAGTAATAACCATAAAAGAAAAATTTAATAGGCTAAATCAAGAACAATTGTTTACCAAAAGCCAGATTAGAGTGAAGATTCACAGAATGGGAGAAATATATGCAATATATATATTTTCGACAAAAGACTTATAATCAGAATATACAAAGGACCCTTGCAAATTAATAGCAGAAGATATCAAGACATCCCAAAGAAAAATGGGCAAGAGACTTCAACAAAAGTTATCCAAAGAGCCAAAAAGCATATGAAAAGGTACTCTACCTAACCAATCATCAAGTAAATACAAAATAAAACCAGAATGGCTAAAATTGGAAAAGGCAGACAAAGCCACATATTAGTAAGGATGTGGGAGCAACTCATTCTCAAACACTGCCAGTGGAAGCATAATTTAGTGTTGCTATACAACCACACTGCAAAACCATACAGTAGGATCTTCTAAAGGAAACATTCACATACCTCCTGACCCAGTAATTCTGCATCTAGACCTATGCCAAATAGAAATGCCAACATGTTCACCAAAAGACATGCTCAAAGCATCATTATTCATAATAGCCCAAACCTGGAAACAACCCAAATACCCAACTACAACAGAACATATAAGCAAATTTGTGATAGATTTATATAATGGAATATCAAGATAATGAGTAGACTTCAACTCTATAGAAAGATATAAATGAAATGCATGACTATAATGAAGAGTGAAAGAAGCTGAACACAGAAGAGTACATACTATATGCTTCCATTTATATAAACTTATAGTAAAACTCATTTATGGGGTTAGAAGTCAACATAGTGGTTAACTTTGCCAGAAAATAATGATTGGCAGGGGACATCAAAGGGGACTGCAGGGACGCTGGTGGTACACTCTTACACACAGGTGTGTTTACTTTGAAAATTCAGAAAACCTAACACAATTTATACACTTTTCTGCATTGTGTTATATTTCCATTAAATTTATAAAACATATACATGTATTTGTAAAGGCTAACTATCTTCCATAGGGTAAAGATGGGGGAAAATAGTACAATTTGGCCATACGGGAAGAGGAGCCGTAAGTCTGGGTCATCTAAGCTAGAGAAATAAACTGAGGGTTCCCTATGCCAGGTCTGTGCTAGAGGCACCAAATGCAAAGATGAAGTCCCTTGACTTCGAAGACCTCAAAGCCTGAAAAAGGGGAAGGGGTGGGGGGAGGCCTAACTTTTGTCAGCTATGATAATTAAATAGCCCCTAGGTAACCTAGAAAGATTTTAGATTATTAAAGTCTAAAGTAATTTATGAGCAGAAAGTCTACATCCTCTGAGTGAGGAGGATCTGTTAAGCAATTCTAGATCAGATTAAGTGTGAGAACAGAACCAGAGAAAGGGAGAATGGGAGCAAAAAGGGAGCCCGGTGAGCCAGGTGTGGTTTGGTGGACAATCTGAGAGCATCTGGGGTTTTTTTTATGTTTCTTGCCACTCCATTAGTTTTAAGTTCATTCATTCATTCATTCATTCATTCAACAACTGTATGAAAATCCTCCTAGGCACAAAGTAGCGATTCCAAAATCTCACCTACTTTTCCATTGACCCTATCTCTAACTTCTAAGAGAAAACTGGGCTATTTGACAAAAATGTCCTCAATTTCTCAGCTGCCCACCAACCAACCCCCTTCTCCCCTTACAAACGTATCTCCATCCATACTTTCTTCCTACCTCAGAGGAAGCTGAGTTCCCACACAGGTCCACAATTAATCCCTCCATCTGTAGTCTAAAGCTCATTCCTTCTAGTTTCCTTGAAACCTAGTTCATTAATTATTCCCAACTTTGTCCTTTCCTGTTTGAAACAAAACTCTAAACCCTAAATCTACTTTCTCACTTCCAGTTGACAACCAAACTTATTGCATCTGGCTTTTGCCTCTACCATCCTGCTAAAACTGCTCTTGCTACTGACCTTACTAAAGTTACCAATGACCAACTGATACTTTTCAGCTTAATTTATTTTATTTGCCATTCATTGTTCATAAAATACTTGTAGTATGCACATTTCTAAGATGGTCCTCCAAGATTCCAGGATAGAAGGAAAACAGGAACTTTATTCCTTATAATTGCAATTCTGTCAACAAGAATGAGCTTAAAAATGGATTTGACACCCTAAACAGAGAACCCAGTCATGTTGTATCAGACTTTTTACCTACAGAACTATAAGTTAATAAATGAGTGTTGCTTTAAGCCATAAGCTTGTGGTAATTTGTTACGCTGCAGTAGAACACATAACACTACTCCAATTTTCTTTGAAGACATTGCTTTCCTGGTTCATCACTTCTAAAGTTTCTTCTCAGTCTCCTGGCCACTAAATACAGCTTCCCCCAGGGTTCTCCTAATTTTATACTCTCCCTAGGCAATGTTATGTTCATGAACCAGGAAATTAAGTTCATCACAATCTAGGTTTCCAGATCAAATCTTTTTCTAAGCTCCAAACCACTATTTAACTAATAACTTCTCTATCTGAGGGTCCTACAGCACCTTTTCTCCCACAAATGTGCTTCTGCCTTTATTCCTGGTTTACTTATCTTTATTCTGTTTAATGGCACCACCATCCATCTAGTCGCTCAAGTTAGGAATCTCAACATGATTTTCTCCCTTCCCTTCTCCCGCACTGAGGGACAAGTCCAACGGGTCACTAAAACTTAATAATTCTTCCTCCTAAATTTCTGCTTGACATTACCTCCTCTTCATTCACAGCCAGTATAACATTTCACCTAAATTATGGCAGTAATATCCTGGTATCTCCCATCTGGTACCCCTCCAAATGTGGCCTCTCCATACTAAAGCCTGAGTAATCATTCAAACACAATTTTACCATGTTATGCCCATTCCTAAAACTCTTTTAATGACCTCTCCTCTGCCAAGAGGATAAAATACAAACGTAATCTTCTACTCTTCTTCCCAATATACCGAACTATTACAGGTCCCTGGATGGCCCATGCTCGTCTACTTTAATGCCTCTGCACACATTCCTTCTGCCTGAAATACCTTCCTACCTCCTGATGACCTATTCTACTCACCCATGAGAACCCAGTCCAAATGTCACCTCTTTGAAGCTTTCCCTGACCACGTGAGCAGAATTGCCCATTCCCTCCTTCACGTATCTCTGTAACACACACACATACCTCTATTGCAATATTCTTCATACTTTAGTGTAATTATCTGTTTATATATCTTGCCTAGAATAGCTTCAGGATTAGGACTATATTCATTTTTGTAACGCAGGCCTGAAACACAGAGATAAAAGTTTGTTGGTCAAATCATAGAACAAAGTTATCTTCTACCTCAATTTATAGAGGCTGAGAGCACTTCTTTAACATCAGATGAAGAGATATTCTCTTTTTTTTTAAAGAGACATTCTCTGCCGAAACCGGTTTGGCTCAGTGGATAGAGCGTCGGCCTGCGGACTGAAGGGTCCCAGGTTCGG
>NW_005371274.1:849080-863111 GCF_000412655.1 Myotis brandtii
GGGCACATCCCCAGTGGGAGATGTGCAGGAGGCAGCTGATCGATGTTTCTGACTCTCTATCTCTCTCCCTTCCTCCTCTCTGTAAAATCAAATAAAATATATTTTAAAAAAAAAATAAAATAAAATAAAAGAGACATTCTCTTGCCATTAAAGGTATTACAAAAGAAACACACACTATGTTTAATGACACTATATTTCATTTTTAATGAAGATATTCCATACTAAATTTTGGTGTAATTCATTTACCCTGCCTCATGTTGTAGGACATTTAATTTGTTTCCAAGGTTTCACAGGTTTCACTATTTTCCAAATTGATTGTCTCCTTAAGCCATATTTCTAAAGAAAAAAATTACTTGGTTAAAAGGCACAACATTAAAGCTTTAGATACATATTAACAAATTGTTTAAGAAAGATTGCACATTATATACTTCCTTGAGAAATGAACCTCTAATATGAAAACAATGTATGAGTAATTTATACAATAAAGAATAACATATTTACTGCTCTGATAACCTAATGTAGAAAAATATCTCTATTCTTTTGCTACGCCAAATAAGGTTAAGTCCCTTTCGGCATCCTATTATATTTAATACTTTGTCATTCTTCTTCATCACACCTTCTTGTGATAATGAAATAGTGAAGGTAAATTTAAATACTATAGCCTATGTTTATTTCACTATTTCAAATTATGACATGTAAATGTGTACATGGGTGTATTCCATTTGAGAAAAAAGATAAATAGCTTGTATCAACTGTAATTAATTTTAAGTTATTTTAATTCTTTATTGTTTAAAGTATTACATATGTCTCCTTTTTTCCCTCATTGACCTCTCCCTGGCCATTCCCACCCCCCTAATTTTATTTTTAAACCTAATGTTTACAAAGGTGGCCAAAATGTACAAACTTCCAGTTATAAAATAAATAAGTCATGAAGTTATAATGTACAGAATGGTGTCTATAGTTAATATTACTGCATTGTGTATTTAAAAGTTGTTATGAGGGTAAACCTTAAAAAAGTTCTCATCACACACAAAAAAACACCTGTAACTATATGTGGTGATTGATGTTAACTAGACTTATTGTGGTTACCATTTTGCAATATAATGTTTATATAAATTATATTTTGAATTTTTAAAAAAATTAATATTCATATACATTTCTTATATCTGTGTTCATCTTGAGTCTGAATAATGCTCAGATCATATATTTTTACATAAAAAGTTCTATGCATCAAAAATTTGTGAACTTATAGAGAAACTAAATTCATACTCTTTTAAAAAGCACCCCATACTATTTTTAGTTTTGATCCAATAGCAAATTGAGTTCCTTCCCACAATGTCATCTGCTTTACAAACTGTTTTTTGATACACCATACCTCCCTTTAGTCAACGATAGCTGGTCAGGGCATATGCCCAGGTTGTGGGCTCGATCCCCAGTAGGGGGCGTGAAGGAGGCAGCCGATCAATGATTCTCATCATTGATGTTTCTATCTCTCTCCCTCTCCCTTCCTCTCTGACAACAATAAAAATATATTTTTAACAGTTGCCCTCATTAAATTGGAATCAAGGAGCACCTCTCGAGGAGCTGGCCTTAGTGGTATCCCCAGCTTTCACAGTTTCAACTTCCATCCCCAAAGTTTTAGCTACAGTTTTGAGCATTTATTTTCCCAACAGCTTTACCACTGTTTACTGGACATTTCCATGTGCAAGTGTCATCATGTCCTTCATCGTTACTATGAGTCAAAAGTCAAGTACTTACCCTAGTATTTAATATTTAGGGGTCTCCCCTCTTAATCCCAATCTATGTTCCCAGACAGCAGTATCTCCATTTCTCCAGGCAAGCTGGTCTACTAATGGTCCTGAACCTTGCTGGTATTGCCAATCCCAAATGAAATGCCCTCCTCATCCACTCTATTATCCTAACCTCGCCTTTCTTCAGACCCTAGTTCAAACACCAGTTCCCTAACAGTAGCATCTATTTGTATCAGACATTTATTGCTTTGCCTTTTCTGATACAATTATGTTAACTCCCCAACTACAACTCCAAGCTCCTTGGGGGAAGGCATTACAACTTATGCTTTTGTTTTTCCTCAACGTCTAGTCGAATAGCTTGCAGGGAGCTTAGTAATAAGAGCTAACATTTACGGAGCATTTGCTGTGTGCTACATACGATGCTAAGTGCTTTTCAAATATTCATTTAATCCATGTAACAAACTTATGAAGTAAATACTATTATTGTCCCTAAAGCCACATGACAAAATGAAAATTTAAAAAGGTGATTTGCCTACCCAAGGTAGTGTCAGAACTAGGGCCTGTTTGTCTGGTTCTGAAGCTATCTTTTGGTTAGTGACTCATAAAAGGAGTCGCTGTTTGATTCATACAGCCCAGGAGACAGCTTGGGCTTCAAAGGTGTGAAAAGAGGGCATTGTGGTTCAGCCACTTGTCTTTCTCCCATTGACACAAAGCTTTTATACAGTGACCTCTGCCTGAAAACCAGAGGTAAGCTCTAACCAAAGGGTTCCAAATTCCACCGATGGGCAAGACCCAGTCCCACTCCAGGACATTTTAAAAACAGCATGACTGTCATAAAAAATGATGAATCATCAAAAGAACTGATTTTAGTCTTCAGGATTCTAGAAAGCAAGGCTGGCCCAGGCCTGCAAGTGATGGGAAAAAAAAACTTTCTTTGCCACAATCTCTGCTTTAATGGCCATATTAATAGGTGCCGTATATGTTGAGTCACAGGGATCATCAGAACAAATGGAAGGGCAATCAACGGTCAGTGTGTCTATGCAGGAAGCCTTTGGATCCTACTATTTGAAACCAAGCAGTGTTTGTGTAATATCAGTGCCTCACATTCACAGAGAGGGTTAGACATTGCTAAACTTCACCTTTATTATCTCACTTGATGTTAATAGCCCTGGGCAGTGGGTAGACAACATAGACAGGGCCCTGGTGTTCACTTTTGTAGATTGTACAAGACTCCCAAGGGCTGGCCAAGGAGACTAATGGAGACTGAAACCTAGTGCATTCTCTGCTCACCAAGCTCATGAACCTTAGAGCTGCACCCGCCTGGAAAAAGAGGCACCTTCTCCTAATGTCTATAAAGGGATTGTATAAACAGATTACAGCACTGAGGATGACGGTTGGGATCCCCACTTTAAAGATTTGGATGTCGATTTTATACCACAATAAAACTGGAAAAATAAAAAAGAAATAAAGATGTAGAAACCCAGGCTTGGAGATGTTGCAAGATATAATTAATAAGTGGTAGATCCCAGATGAGAATTCAAGTCTTGCAACTCACTAGTTAGTATGCTTTTCCAACTACACTGCAGGACTCCATAGGTTCAGTTTAATGTGGGCTATATCATGTGCCAGACTGGTATTCTTAGCACTTGCTCCAACCAGCTGAACAAGTAGCTCTGTCCTGAGTCACAGCTGTTCTCTTATTGAGGAAGCTGAGAAACACACGTGTGTGCTAACTGTACCAAGAGGGATACTTTAGATGGATCTATTACCACTTTTTGGAAAAACAAATTAGACCATCCACCCTAATGTTAATGGTTCATGACATCACCACAGTGGCAGGAAGTCAACATTATTTATATTATGGGAGGTGCTGTGTGGAAAGGACATAGGATATGAAATCCAAGTATCTAAATTTGACACTAGCATTACCACTTATTAGCTGGATGGCCCTGAGAGATAACAATAACAAATATTTATTGAGCACATCCTATTGGACATGCCATGTACTTTGTTTACATGATGAACAATTTCACACAACCCTAAGAGGTATGTACCTTCATTATCCCCAATTCGCTGATGAAGATATTGAAGCTCTGGGGAGTTCAAGTAACTTACCCTAGGTGACACTGCTGGGAAGAGGAGGAGCTAAGATTCAAATCCTGGCAATACAGTATGACTCTAAAACCCATGTTCTCAATTTCTCAGTCTTTGTTTCTTCTAGAATAAAATAGAGATAATCCATCCTACCTATAAAATCAGCATTTGTGTGTATGAGGGCATTTTAAATAGACCGCAAAAACATTAAAGGTCAATGTATGAAATCCAAAGCCAATACTGACATGCAGATGGGTTTATCTGAAAGATCTCCACTCAAGTATAGATTTCCTTGCCTCCTTTCCACTTAATATTGGGAGTCAACTGAGTTGTGTTAAGCCCATACTTCTTCTGACAACAATGATCTTTCTATTGAGACATTTCTTATCCCACCTCCTTCCATATCCTAAGTTCCTGTGCAGAATACAGTAAACTGCCACAGGATACAGATTGCATTAATAGTTTCAAAATCTGTGGATTAGGAGACTTTCTTAATCATCTGGTGATGATGACTATGATAATGTTTATACTAAGGTCACTTAGTCAATGTAGGCATCTAGCTAAGCACTTTACAGGCCTTATCAGTTAATCCTCACAGTAACCTTAAAAGATAAAAACTATCATTCTTCTCATTTTTCAGATAAGGAAACCTGGGCTTAGAAATGCTAAATAGAAATTCCATAATGGCGGGCAGAGTAATTGGAAGCTATACGGACACTCTCCCAGGACCAAACTGGAAATACAACTAAAATACAGAAAAACCACCCTGAATAATCAACAGAAGACTACCTGGAGAGAACCCTGATAACCAAGGATGGAAAGTGGAGACCACGTAGAGATTGAAAGTGCAGAGGCGCTAAAGGGCTGACTGGGCTCTCGCAGACAGCAGCTGAAGTTCCAGAGGGATATCTCAGCTATTGGGGGTTCCCACTGAGAACTCTTGCACACTCTTAATGGGCCAATGCACAAAATTTTGTGTGCAGCCACTCACCTTGGGCTCCCACAGAGGGAGGGGAGAGTGGACTGGAGCTGTGTGAAGAATGCCCAGAGTTGGGGGTTCTGGGTTGGAGCTTGGAGGGCAACGACCCTAGTTTCCTGTGCTGTCATTCCCTCACCTTGTGGGAAAAAAAACTTTCTCCAGCGGAACTTTGCTATCTAGGCAGTTTTTGCCTAGAGGGAAGGCAGTTGCCCCAATCTGTTGTAAGACCTCTTACCTCACCCTGTGGTCGGTAGCCTAAGGCTAATAAAGTCTGAGTATCAATGGGACTGCAGGCAGAGGTCTCTGGAGGCTTTGAGTCTTTGTCTGATCTAATCCCAGGCCCAGAGCTAGGAAAAGCAGATGCTGGTTCACATCTTGGTCCTTTCCAAAGGCACCCAGCCCCAGCAGAGGGAGCCACAAGCTGTGGATTGCTGATAGCTCCAAACAGGGTACTCAGGGCCAGTCACAAACAGTGTCTGACATTGTCCTACACGACAGACAGGGAGTCATAGCAGATCTACATAATACATTTTCACAAACCCAAACAGGCAGCCAAAATGGGGAGACAAAAAAACAAGCCCCAAATGGAAATAATAGAATTCTCCAGAAGAGCTAAGTGAAATGGAGATAAGAAATTTATCAGACATAGAGTTCAGAATAATGATGGCAAAGATGCTCAACAGCATGAGAAAAAATACAGTAAGTATAAAAAATGACATAGCTCTAATAAAGAACACAGTGGAAGGAATACACAGCAGATTAGGGTAAGCTGAGGATTGGATCAGTAAATTAGAAGACAGGGTAGAAAAAAAATCACTCAGTCAGAGAACCAAAAAGAAAAAAACAATTAAAAAACAGAAGGACAGCCCTGGCCGGTTTGGCTCAGTGGATAGAGTGTCGGCCTGTGGACCAGAAGGTCCCAGGTTTGATTCTGGTCAGGGGCACATGCCTGGGTCGTGGGCTCGATCCCCACTAGGGGGCGTACAGGAGGCGGCTGATCCATGATTCTCTCTCATCGATGATGTTTCTATCTCTCTCCCTCTGTCTCCCTTCCTCTCTGAAATCAATAAAAATATATATTTTTAAAAACCAAAAACAAACAAACAAACAAAACAGGAAGACAGCTTAAGGGAGCTGTGGGACAACATGAACGTAACAATCCTAATATATAAAAACCCTGGGTCCATCACATCGTCAAAAAGTTTGCCCACCCCTGGGTTAGGGGCAATCAGGCAGGCAGGCAGAGGCAGTTAGGGGCAATCAGGCAGGCAGGCAGGTGAGCGGTTAGGAGCCAGTGGTCCCAGATTGCAAGAGTGATGTCTGCTGGTTTAGGCAGTCGGACATCCCCCAAGGGGTCCCCGAGTGGAGAGGGTGCAGGCTGGGCTGAGGGAACCCACACACCCCTCCTCGGTGCACAAAATTCATGCACCGGGCCACTAGTATTCACATAAAAGAAATGCCAGAAGAAGAAGAAAGTGAGCAAGAGATAGAGAATGTGTTTGAAAAAATAATGGTAGAAAAAGTCACACAAGTTCAGAAGACACAGAGAGTCCCAAGAACATAACAGGCCCATGCCCAGACACATCATAATTAAAATTCCAAAAATTAAAGACAAAGAGAGAATCTTAAAGGCTGCAAGAGAAAAGCAATTTGTTACCTACAAAGGAGCTTCCATACATCAGAAACTCTATAGGCCAGAAAGGAATGGCATGAAGTAATTAAGACAATGAAAAGCAAGGATCTGAAACCAAGTTACTATATCCAACAAGGCTATCATTCAAAATAGATGGTGAAATAAAGAGCTTCCCAGATGAAAAAAGGCAAAAAAAAAAGGCTAGAGTTTATCACCACCAAACCAGCACTGCAAAAAATATTAAAGGGAGAGCTATAATGGGAAGAAATATATAGAAAGAAACATAGGCATAAATAATTTAAATGGCAATAAATAAATAAGTACCTATCAATAATAACCTTAAATGTAAATGGATTAAATGTTCCAATCAAGTGACAATAATAAAAAAGGAATGCTAAATAATTTGTCCAAAGTGACATAACTAGTGGGTGAATAAGCTCAGGTCTATTTTGACTCAAAAACTCAAGCTCTAAAGCTTAGCTCTCATCCCCTACCATATGCCACACCCAGGTACAACCTGGAAGACTAACAAAGCCCACTCTTCTTTACAATTAAGCTTCTGCTTCTTGTTGCCTCTTCCTTTAGTGACCATATTTTTTCTAAACCGAAAGTCAAAGGGTGTGGTCTGACAATCTGAAATAATCAAACTTCAGAAAAATCCAGGACCTGTGGTTGCTGGGCCTTTCTTTACCTTTCTCTCTTTCTTTCTTTTTTTTAATATATTTTATTGATTTTTTTTACAGAGAGGAAGGGAGAGGGAGAGTCAGAAACATCAATAAGAGAGAAACATCGATCAGCCACCTCCTGCACACCCCCAACTGGGGATGTGCCCGCAACCAAGGTACATGCCCTTGACTGGAATCGAACCCGGGACCCTTCAGTCTACAGGCCGACGCTCTATCCACTGAGCCAAACCGGTCAGGGCCGGCCTTTACCTTCCTACCCCATACCTGATCGCCTACAAGTCCTATACAGATTGTTCTCAGCTTCTTTTTTGAGCCCAGGCCCAGCTCTTCTTAGTGTTAAATCCATCTCCCAAGCAGAGGCCTCTCTACATAAACTTTTTTTTTTCAAATACAAGAAAAAGTTTATTTAGAAAGTCACATAGGTAGAAGGAGTGATCAATGGAAGAAGTGAGCTAGCTGGGCTGCGTGGGCTCAGGAAACAAGTCACTGAGGCAAAAGAAGGGCCCTTGGATCTTAGGAGAAAAAGGCAAGGATATAAGGCCAGGGTGAAGGAAAGGGGGAAAGGCTTGGGTATGCTGCAAGGAGAAGGCACGATGGGAAAAGAAAGGGGGTGGAAAGGTATGGTGTGCTAGAGAGAGCTGCCTCTACTTACTCTTCACCCAAAATCCTCAGAGCCTCTTAGAGAATGAGACCTCAGTTATCATTCTGAAACATTCCTCTTTCAAGAGAAAAAGGATGAAAGGAAGAAAGTTTTTCTTTTTTTTTGTTTTCCTTTTTAAAATAAGAAGTCCTTAAGACATCGCTTTGAAACATCCCTTTCTTCTAGTACTGGTCGATCCCAGAGCGAGGACGGGGGAGGGAAAGAGTTTATCTGTCCTCTCAAGGGAAAGGCATGGTTTTGCCCCTCCTTTCTAAAGTGGCTCTTCATTGCAGTTTGCAGAGTTTTCCTCCCAAAGAGGACAAAAAAAGAAAGCACAGCCCAAAACTTCACATGCAGAAATAATGTGCAAAAATCACTTATTCAACACATTTATTGAGCACCTGCTATGCAGTAGGCTCCCTAACATTCACTATTTCTCCCTTCCATCTAAATTATCAAGAATACTCAAAAGTAGTAAATAAAAAAAATATCTTCCTACATGGGGGTAAAGGGAAATAATTGTTGAAAAAATAAAAATAAGAAAATATCAGGTAAGTATAAGAGCTATAAAGAACGAAAGATTGATGTAATTGAATATATGTGTATGTGTGTGTATGTATATGTATGTATATATATATATATTTAGATTAAATCAGTGGTTCTCAACCTTCTGGCCCTTTAAATACAGTTTCTCATGTTGTGACCCAACCATAAAATTATTTTCGTTGCTACTTCATAACTGTAATTTGCTATTGTTATGAATCATGATATAAATATCTGATATGCAGGATGGTCTTAGGCGACCCCTGTGAAAGGGTCGTTCGACCGCCAAAGGGGTCGCGACCCACAGGTTGAGAACCGCTGGATTAGATGGTCATTGAAGGCCTCGATAATGAAGTGACATCTGAATTAAGCTCACACCTGAATTAAAGGAACCCATTCACGTGAAGGCTGGTGGTGGATGATGTGAAGGAAACAGCTAATGTGAAGATCCTAACGCAGGAATAAGCCTTTAGATCAGAGGTTGGCAAACTTTTTTTGTAAAAGGGCCACATAGTAAGTATTTTAGGCATTGCAAGTCACATAAGGTCTCTTGTGTATTCTTTGTTTTTGTTCTTTTTGTTGCAGTTGTTTTAAAATTCTTTTAAAATGTAAAAACCCTTGGTTCCCTGGCAGGATAAAAGCAGGCTTCTGGCAAAATTTGGCCCTTGCCTTAGTTTTCTGACCCCAGCTTTGGAAAAACATCTAATCAATTGTAGCTAGAGAGCAAGTATACAAGGAGGAAAGTGGTACAAGATGAAGTCTAAAAGGTAGGCAAAAGCCACATCATATAGATACTTTATATATATATACACACATATATTTTGATTTCAGAGATGAAGGGAAAGGGAGAGATAGATAGAAACATCAATGATGAGAGAATCATTGATCAGCTGCCTCCTGCATGCCCCACAATGGGGATTGAGCCCACAACCCGGGCATGTGCCCTTGACCAGAATCGAATCAGTCACAGGCCGATGCTCTATCCACTGAGCCAAACCAACCAGGGCCATGTAGAGCCTTTTGAGCTAAACTAAGATTTTGGGTTTTGTTCTAAGTATAATTGGAATCCCCTGGGGATTTTTAAGCAAGGCAATGACATGATTTGATTTATGCTTTAAAAAGACCACCGGGGTTCTGTGTGAAGAACAGACCATGGTGAGCATAAGAGTGGAAACAGAGAGACAGTTGATTAGAAGATCAGCTACTGTATCATCACGAAGGTGCTGGTGGTAGCTACCTAGAGAATTAAATAGAAAGTAAAGTGAACACCCTCAGTGAAAGCTATGTTTATCACTAATGCACAAAATTACAGAAGGGTTCTTGAAATTTTACTTTAAAATCAAAAGAGTAGTATAGTGTTAAGTTTGATTCATAAGAAAATCTTGGTACTCACATTTTTAGCAATATTTTGACATATTTGATTTACTGATATTTGACTTTCAGGAAGATTATCTTTTCCTCTTTCTTCCTAACGAAATGATTCACAGTTTTTCCTCTGGTTCTTTTTTTTTTTTAAATATATTTCTTTATTGATTTCAGAGAGAAAGGGAGGAGAGAGAGATAGAAACATCAATGATGAGAGAGAATCATTGATCGGCTGCCTTCTGCTTGCCCACTGAAGATCAAGCCCGCAACCCAGGCATGTATGTGCCCTTGGCCGGAATCGAACCCAGGACCCTTCCGTCTGCAGGCTGACGCTTTATCCACTGAGCCAAGCCGGGTAGGGCTCCTCTGGTTCTTAATACTCATTATTTTCCCCCTTTCACCTAAATTTATTATAAAGTACTAGAGGCCCGATGCACGAATTTGTGCAAGGGGCTCGGCCCTTGCAGCCACAGTGGCTTGCCTCAGCCCTCACAGCTGCAGCTTCGTCTGGGCGGTCGTCCGGAAGGACGTCCAGAAGGTCTTCAGCTATCCAGTCTAATTAGCATATTATGCTTTTATTATTATAGAAGACTAGAGGCCCAGTGCATGAAATTCATGCACTCGGGTGGGGGGGTCCCCTCAGCCCAACCTGCACCCTCTCACAGTCCGGGAACCCTCAGGGGATTTCGGCCTAAGCCAGCAGTCAGATATCCTTAGCACCGCTGCAGAGGCGGGAGAGGTTCCTACCTCTGCTGCTGCACTAGCCAGCCGTGAGCCTGGCTCAGGGCTTCTGGCTGAGCAGCGCTCCCCCTATGGGAGCACACTAACCAACAGGGGGCAGCTCCTGTGTTGAGCATCTGCCCCCTGGTGGTCAGTGCATGTCATGGCGACCAGTCATTCCGCTGTTCGGTTGATTTGCATATTAGCCTTTTATTATATAGGATACTTAGACTGTTCCTCTCATTTCAGAGTGCACTGCAGTCAACTAAAAGATAACTGTTTCCTCTTTTAAAATCTGAGAAACCTCCAAGGTTCGTTGGCAACAACCCCCTCTCAAAGTTTTCACCATGAGGAATTTGTAAATGTAGTTGGTTCTCACACTATCCAAACTCATTTTCTTTTTCTTTCTCTATAAAAATACTGCTGAGAGTTTTTGAAAATTCATCAAGCTCTACATTTAATTTGGACACATATTTACATACTTATTTAGATTTTGTAAAGTTTTTTTGGGGGGAAGAAAACAAGCAAACAAAAACATATACACACAGAGGTTCCATAATGGCACCCTTTAGAGAGTAGGCAGATTGTGTCAAAAGTTGAGTTCCTTAGACAAATTCTGAGACTAAGTTTTACATGCAAATGACTTACTGGGGCAGGACAAAACTGGCAAGTACACCTGCAATGAAATGAGGAAGGCAGGAAGAGTCAGAGGGAGACACTGATTCCCAAAGTGGTTGCAAATGAATTTTCAGCTGATCCTGTGATGAGCTCTGGAGCTGGGGTAGTTTCCCAGACTTTTTCTCAAATGAGGCAAGGAACCTGTTCTTTGCATCTTAAATCAGCCAGTTACTGCCTGTGGGCTCCTGGGAGCATCCATAATCTTAGGATATAGAACTGTGCCTCCTAAGTCAATGCTCAGCAAAAAACAAAACTTCCCACCATCAGGAACTAACATTTCCAGCAGCTAAGGGATAAGTACATTAGCAATGAAGAGAGATCTGGGTTGGAGCACCACAGTGTCCACGATAGAGGAATACTCTGGGAGTCTCATATAGTCATTTTTTATTGTTTTGGGTTTTTTAAATATATTTTATTGATTTTTTACAGAGAGGAAGGGAGAGAGAATTAGAAACATCGGTGAGAGAGAAACATCGATCAGCTGCCTCCTGCACATCCCCTACTGGGGATGTGCCCACAACCAAGGTACATGCCCTTGACCGGAATCAAACCTGGGACCCTTCAGTCCGCAGGCCGACACTCTACCCACTGAGCCAAACCAGTTAGGGCCATTTTTTATTGTTTAATGTCACATAGATTTTAGCATGGGTATACAGTATTTTTATTAAAATTCTCTAATAATTCTTAGTATGCCAAATATACGAATTAGCATGCCAATTAGTATTTTCATTAAAACACTAGTTTTTACCACATAATATAGTATTTTACCAAGGGCATATTGCATTTTTGTTGTGGTGGTTGTTTTCTTTTTTTTTATTCTTCTTTTTTGCATTTTTATTTAAAATAAACAGACTTCATGTTCAGGTATTTTTAGAAGCATACTTTAAAAAAATACTGCTGGAAAAGTGACACAATTGCCTCTTCTACTGTGTGCCTTTATGCAGCTGATGATTAAACCTCAGTCATTTTTTACTGTTCCTTTTCCCTTATCAAATCCTACGGCTCATTCTGTAATAAGACTCCCTCATCTATCCTTTTCTGTCACTGCCACCAATGCTGGTCCCCATCTCCTCAAACTTAAACTGTCTCCCATATCCAATTGCATCCAAGTTGTTGGGGGTGGCGAATTACTTTGTAGAATGTCCCTCCGTCTTGATGTATCTGATGTTTCCTCGTGCATAAATTCAGGTCAGACATATTTGGCCACCACAGCACAGAAGTGATGTTGTGTCCTCTGTAGTGCATCATTTTAGAAGGAGCATGACATGGATTTGTCCTATGGTGGTGATGTTAACTTCGATCGCTTGGTTAAGGTAGTGTCTGCCACATTATACTGCAAAGCTGCTCTTTTTCCCTTTTGACTCAGATATCTTTGGGAAATACTTTCTATGTGAATATACTGTTTCTCAACATACTTCTGCCCACTAGTTTGATGACTCTTGCCTGCATCAATTATTCCTATGGGGTTTGCAAGTGGTGATTTGCTATTTTCACCAACCCTTCGACATTAATTGGAATGTTACTGTAAGGAAGAGTCTTTCCTTCTGCTTGATTTATTCATTTGTTGTTGTTTTTTATCAGTATGGACTCACAAATCCATATTTTAGTCTATGGGTATAATTCATTACTATTATTATTTATTATGTTACTCCCTAATTTGGCCATTATGGTCTCTACAAGTTGACATCTAGGTTCTTTTGACATGGCCCTATCATTTTTGAGCACATCCCTATTTTCTGGCACAGCAGATGTTCCAGTCTAACGTACTTTTCCTGCCCCCGTCTGGAATTAGCAATTTCTCCAAAGAGCCCTGGTTCCCTTCATTGGAGACAGCAGTTGGTATAGTCATTGATTCTGGCGGGGGGGGGGGGGGGGGGTCCCTCTCAGCAAAAAGAGCTAGAAAGTGTATGCAGGCACACATCTGTGTGCTTACATACCTATAAAATCACGAGTTTGTATTGACACCTCCAATTCCAATCAAACATCACAGGGTTCATTCTAGCCTTAGAAGTGTCTCTCTTTTTAAAATTTACTAAATATTTACTCAACACTTGCCATGAGCAAGACACTGTGCTATGCATTGGGTATATATAATAGTGAACAAAACAGATATAGTTCAATCCCTGCCCTCACGAAGCTTAAATTATAAAAGTCATCATTTATGGATTATTCCCCTTTTCTCCATTTGCTAAATGTATGCTTTCTGCTGGCTTCTTCTCACCAGGATTTAAACAGACCACTGAAGGATTTTAAGCTGGTAGCGTGATCAGTTCTACATTTCTTAAATAGTCATTCTACTAATAAATCAAAAGCAGACAAGGAGAGGCCACTTGTCAAATCATTTGAAGGGAGTGAACGTGAATGTGGGGAGACCAATTATGGCACTGGTAAGTAGTCCAAGGTAAGAGATGACAGTCAACAGGACTGGGGTGAAGGCAGGGGAATGGAGACAAATAAATGGAGTTGAGAGATATTTAGGAGATGAATAGACCATACCTGGTGATTGACTAAAGAGTAAGGATAGGGATATGAGGTAAGGGAGAGGATGACTCAAGGAGGACTCCCAGGTTTTTGGTAGTATATGTATATCCTAGAGGCCCGGTGCACGAAATTCATATGGGGGGGGAGGTCCCTCAGCTTGGCCTGCGCCCTCTTGCAATCCGGGAGCCGTCAGTTGGACATCCTTAGTGCTGCCTCGGAGGTGGGAGAGGCTCCTGCCACTGTCGCTGCGCTTGCCAGCAGTGAGCCCAGCTTGTGGCTGGGCGACGCTTCCGCTGTGGGAGTGCACTGACCACCAAGTGGCAGCTCCTGCATTGAGCGTCTGCCCCCTGGTGGTCAGTGCACATCATAGCGACGGGTGTTCTGCCGTTCAGTCCATTTGCTTATTAGCCTTTTATTATATAGAACTAGAGGCCCGGTGCACAAAAATTTGTGCACTCGGG
>NW_005371274.1:864592-868033 GCF_000412655.1 Myotis brandtii
CAAGCAAGCCTCCTGTTCGCTTCAAGCTGCCTGGCTGCCGACCGCCATCTTGGTTGGCAGTTAATTTACATATCACCCTGATTAGCCAATGGGAAGGGTAGCGGCCGTACGGCTAATTACCATGTTTCTCTATTATTAGATAGGATTGGCTCAGATTTCCATATATTGTAAATATATGATATGTCTCTTCCATTAAATTGTAAACAACATGATGGAAAGAACAGTATAACAATGTATTATACACATCTTCATAATTAGTTACACTATAGTGTTAAAGGTACATAGTTGGAACTCAAGAAATTATGTTGAATAAATTATTGAAAGGGTATCTTCCTCAGACTTACCAAGTTGAGATTTCAGCTGTAGGGTGTCAAATTAGATATAATGTCCCATAAAGGCCTAAACCTTCCTAAGTAGAGGAAAACAATTTATGCTGAATATCTATACTTCCAAAAGACTGTGTCCTACTCTTTTAGTTTATAATATACATTCTCTTCTATCATTAATTTATCTTACCCAAGAGGTAAAACTCAGATGGTATAAAATAAAGGTAAACATTTGACTCTTAACAGCAATTTTCAACCTTTTTCATGCCATGGTACACATAAACTAATTACAAAAATTCTGTGGCACACTAAAATAATATTTTTTTTTTGCCGATTTGACAAAAACAGATATGATTTTAATTCATTCACATAGTATGGCTATTGGCCATTGTCATTTTTTTTTATTTGACAACCGTAGGTAAAAGAGGTCAGTGCCCCTGACTAAACAGTCAGGTATTGCATGTTTTAAAAATTCTTGTGGCACACCATTGTGCCTCTTGCAGCACATGGGTTGAAAATCACTGGACTATAACAATGAAATTTCACTTTGCACCTATCAGATCACCAAAAATAAATGCCTATTAACTACCTATCCCTGGCAGGGGGTGGGAGTAAGAGGAGTCATGTTTCCTGGTCTCTCAAATGGGGCTGCGGAGATTAGGTGAGATACTTCTAGCCTCAGGCAGGCATTCAGTAGAGGTTGACCCTCTGCCTCTCCCCATATCCAGAAGTAATATTTAAAAACAAAACAAAACAATTTCCTATGTATCCTAGCAATCTCTTCACATGCACATGCTACTTTTTAAAATTTATCTTTATTGTTGAAAGTATTACAGATGTCCCCTTTGTGTACATGCCAAATTTCTTTAAATAAAACAAATGGGGTACTACTATAGGTATAATATACTCCCTGCTTTTTCCCCTTAACATGTAGGTAGTATTTATTGGTTTTGGTATTTGGCAACTATTCTAATTTCTCTAAGTTATTCCTTAAAGATTTGACCTGACTTAGCATCACATGAATATAAGGGTCATGAGGTTATTTTTGTCTCTTTTGCCCTATTCTATCCCTAGCATCCCAAAAGTACTCTGTTGTTTCTTTTCACAGCATATAAATCTTTCACCTTCCACTAAAAAGTACCTGGAACATAGTATATGGTCAGTAAGTGTTTGCTAATGAATGTTCTTCCTTTTGAGGAATTGCCTTCATTCAATGTATACTGCCCTGCCTTAGTCAAGTGGCAAGGGAGATTGATGAGATAGATGCGCCTTCCTCTGATTTTGAACTGTGAGAAGAATAAACACATTGACGTTTATTCTTTTTGGTGCTGAACCCATATGAGCATGGAACGTGCCTGCTACCAAGATTCTCTATGGTGGCTGCCACTTAATGGTTCCCAGCCTGGTTCTCCTGCCGGATTTTCGATTCTGTGAGTGCACGCATATCTTTTGCCTAAATTAGCTCAGGGTTTCTCAATCTCAGCTCAGTGGACATTTGGGCTACACAATTCTTTACTGTGAGGAGGTATTCTGTGCATTATAATATTTTTAGCAGCATCCCTGGTCTCTACCTACCAGAGGCCAGCAGCATCCCCTAGTATAACACTCAAAAACACCTCCAGAAATAAACAAATGTAGGGGGGTGGGGGGGCCTGGAGGACAGGGGGCCAGAATTAGCTAGAGTTGATGTCTGTCAAACAAACAAACAAAAAATCCTAACAGATGGCTACTGTATCTTTGGCAACTTTTCATTATGAATTTCATAGAAATATCTCATTTGTTTCAATAGCTCAGCTACATAGTATTATGCTGTATGGCTACGTCATTAGTTACTGAGTCAGTGTACTAATTATGGATTTTAAGGTTTTATCTGGTGTTACTTTAAATAGATTTATGAAGATATAATTCAAACACCATAAAATTCAACCAATTAAAGCGTGCAATTCAATGGCTTTTAGTATATTCACAGAGTTGTTCAATCACCACTCTAATCAATTTAGAATACTCTCCTAAGTTGTCACCCATCTAAACTCCATCTCCCCAGTCCTTGGCAACCACTATTCTTCTTTCTAGCTCTGTAGATTTACTTATCCTGAATATTTCATACAAAGGAAATCACAGCATGTGCTGGCTTGTTTCACTTAGCACAATGTTTACAAGGTTCATTCATGTTGTAGCATATATCAGTACTTCGTTCCTTTTTATTGTTGAACTAGAGGCCCGGTGCACGAAATTCGTGCCCGGGTAGGGTCCCTAGGCCTGGCCGGGGATCAGGGCCAATTGGGGCCTTTAGGCTGCCGGCCAGGGCCTCCCTTTGTTCCGTGCCACCCCCTGGTGGTCAGTCCACATCATAGCGAGCTATCGAACTCCCGGTCTCTTTACATATTAGCCTTTTATAGAGAGAGATAATAGTCCATTGTATAAACATACCACATTTTATCTATCCATTCATCACTTGGTGAACATTTGGTTTGCTCCACTTTTTGGCTATCATGAATAATGCAGCTATGAACATTCATGAACAAGTTTTTGTGTAGACATATGTTTTCATTTCTCTTTGGTCTATATCTGGGGGTAGAATTGCTGGGTTATATGAAAACTTTATGCTTAACATTTTGAGGAAGTGCCAAACCATTTCCAAAGGGGCCACGCCATTTCACCTTCCCAACAGCAGTGTACTACAGCTCCAATTTCTTCAGTCTCACCATGTGTTATTATTCATCTTTTTATTATAGTCATCCTAGTGAGAGTGAAGTGGCATCTCACTGTGGTTTTGATTTGCATTTCCCTGGTGGCTAATGTTGGAGGTGCTTACTGGCCATTTGCATATCTTTGGAGAAATGTCTATTCCAGATTCTTTATCCATTTTTCAATTGGGTTATTTGCCTTTCTATTATAGAGTTGTAAAAAATCTTTATAGCCCAACAGGCATGGCTCGTGGGTGAGCATGGAGCTCTGCACCAGGAAATCACAGTTCTAAACCAGGTCAGGACACATGCCTAGGTTACAGGCTCTATCCCCAGTGTTGGGGGCATGCAGGAGGCAGCCGATCAATGATTCTCTCTCATCATTGATGTTTCTATCTCTCTCTCCCTCTCCCTTCCTCTCTGAAACC
>NW_005371274.1:868470-869788 GCF_000412655.1 Myotis brandtii
CCTACTGGGGATGGGCCCGCAACCAAGGTACATGCCCTTGACCAGAATCGAACCTGGGACCTTTCAGTCCGCAGGCCAACGCTCCATCCACTGAGCCAAACCGGTTAGGGCTTAATCACGGATTCTTAAGTGAACTTTTGTTCTATTTTGACTGCGTGTGCATAGTGGTGAAGAATATATAACCATTAGCACAGTCTGGTGCCAATGCCTTTAATAGTACTAAGGTACAAGCAATTTCCTCCACCATCAGTGTAAATGCCAACGCAGTGCAAAAAAGCAAATAATGTTTTAGTATTCTTATGAAAATAGTCTTGATCTCACATACCGCCCTGGAAAAGTTCTCAAGGTGCCTGAGGGGGTCTGATAGACCACATTTTGAGAACTGCTGCTCTATGACATCCATGTTTGTTTTAAAAGAAAAATAATTATTTTTTTTAATTTTATTTTTCAAAGGAGACTTAACTTGGGGTGGTGAACACACAATATAATGTACAGATGATGTATTATAAAATTCTACACCTGAAACCTATATAATTCTATTAACCAATGTCACCCCCAAAAATTCAATAAATAAACATAAACATAGTAGATAAAAAATCTATTTTTCAATTACAGTTGGCATTCAATATTATTTTTATATTAATCTCAATAATTATTTCCATATACATTTTCTCATAAATACTCCTGGAACAAGATACAGGAAGATGTGGCATGTTATCCTGTGATTTTTGCCTACCCTTGACACACCACTGCATATCCCAGGGAAACAACCAGGAGGGAGGAATTTAAGCAAGGATTATGTAAAGAAACGGGTCTTCCAACATATGGATGAGGAGGCAGAAAAGGCAAATTAGTAAATGATCATTTTTTGGTAAAAATTATTTACTCTTTGTAAAGGCTTCTATTTTGTGAGTAGCAAGTAAGACCGTTTTAGACTGTCTTCTACAAGTGGCAGTGAAGCCTCTGACCAGAGTTAAAAGTCTATTCAACCCTGGCCAAGTAGTTTTTCTCCCATTCTGTGGGATGTCTTTTCACTTTCTTAACAGTATCCTTTGCAGCTCAAAAGTTTAGATTTTGATTGTCAGTCTTTGAGGTAAAAATAGTGTGCCATGAGCAGTCAGTTTGGCCTGCATCTTAATCATATGTTTTTCTTTGAGACAAGTATTATAGTTTGGATGCAGCAGAAGTGTGCATATTTTCATTTCATCACACAGAATATTAAAAACATCTGTATTCAAGGGTCAAGATTTAATAAAATAAAAAAATTATTGCTTAATCAAGGATTCTTTTTGTGTATATATATCTATTATATATACAA
>NW_005371274.1:870645-877270 GCF_000412655.1 Myotis brandtii
TCAATTACAGTTGGCATTCAATATTATTTTTATATTAATCTCAATAATTATTTCCATATACATTTTCTCATAAATACTCCTGGAACAAGATACAGGAAGATGTGGCATGTTATCCTGTGATTTTTGCCTACCCTTGACACACCACTGCATATCCCAGGGAAACAACCAGGAGGGAGGAATTTAAGCAAGGATTATGTAAAGAAACGGGTCTTCCAACATATGGATGAGGAGGCAGAAAAGGCAAATTAGTAAATGATCATTTTTTGGTAAAAATTATTTACTCCTTGTAAAGGCTTTCTATTTTGTAGTAGCAAGTAAGACAGTTTTAGACTGTCCTCTACAAGTGGCAGTGAAGCCTCTGGCCAGAGTTAAAAGTCTATTCAACCCTGGCCAAGTAGTTCAGTTGGTTGGAGCACCATCCTGTACACCAGTGGTTCTCAACCTTCCTAATGCCGCGACCCTTTAATACAGTTCCTCATGTTGTGGTGACCCCCAATTTCATTGTTACAAATTGAACATAATTAAAGCATAGTGATTAATCACAAAAACAATATGTAATTATATATGTGTTTTCCGATGGTCTTAGGTGACCCCTGTGAAAGGGTCATTCGACCCCCAAAGGGGTCGCGACCCACAGGTTGAGAACCGCTACTGTACACCAATATGTTACAGGTTCGATTCCCTGTCAAGTCACATACCCAGGTCACAGATTCCATCCCAAGTTGAGACATGTATAGGAGGCAACTGATGGATATTTCTCTATCTTTCTCTCTCCCTTCCTCTCTAAAATCAATAAAGTATAGGAGACAACTGATCGATATTTCTCTATTTTTCTCTCTCCCTCTCTAAAATCAATAAAAACGTATCCTCGGATGAGGAGTAATTTTTTTTAATATATTTTATTGATTTTTTACAGCGTATCCTCGGATGAGAAGTAATTTTTTAAAAATAGATCAAAGTAATCCAGTAAAATGTATAGATGCCAATCCAGTAAAATGTATTCTGGGGAACAAGGTATCCCCAAAAAATTCCTTCAGAGAAGCACTTGGACATTATATACTTGAGAATTAGTTAGCTTACCTAAGGATCTTCAAAAACTTATAGCTGTGTTAAAGCAAACTTGACAACAGTTGCAGACCATAGGCAAGTTACTGAAACCTAGCCCAGACCTAACTTGTCTTTGTTTCCAATCCACACATGCACATCACTGCCAAGATTAATCCCCCTAAATCATTCTCATTTTGCTCAAGAATTTTTAGTAATAATTAAGAGCTAACACCAATGGAACTCTTAACCAGGTACTCAGCATTATACTGAACAATTTAAATGAAATTTCTTATTCAATCCTCCCAGTAACTCAATGAGGTAGGTTCTGTAGTTCTCCCCGGAGATGAGAAAACTGGCTTAAAGAGATATAATAACCTACCCAAAGTTGCTGAGCTTCTGAGTGGCAATGCTAAGATTTCAACCTAGGCTTGAGTTAAAGCTCTCAACCCACTGCAGTATTTCTGCAGAGATACCATTGGCCTAATAATCACTTCGGACACTTGCTTTAAAAAACAACAACAACAGTTTATTGGGCACAACTAAAGGCACGTGGATCACATTTCTCTGAATCACAGCAGGTTTAGGAACACCATACTTCCTACAGAATGAAGTTGATTTCTTACAGCTAAACTCCTCCTAGCAGGATTCTAGGAGAAGGGCAAAATTCCTGAAATCGGCCTACAAAGCTCTTCAGAGTCTATCACTCGATTGACCTTTTTGGTCACATCCTGCCCCAAGTCCCCTCTGTGTCAGTTACTCCTATTCATCATAAAGGTTTCCTTCACAGGGTATTTGCATATACTGTTCTTTGGCCTATGAAGCTCTTCCCTCCTTCCTTAATCTGGTTAACTTCCGCTCACCTTCAGGCCTCAGCACAATGGACATTTGCTGAGAGAACCTTTTCTGAACTCTCTGCCTAGGTCAAATCCCTACCTCTTAATCTCTCATAACACTGTGTTCCACATTTGTAATTTAAAAAATGTATTCATGTGCTCTAGCTGGTTTGGCTCAGTGGATAGAGCCTCGGCCTGCAGACTGAAGGGTCCCAGGTTCGATTCCGGTCAGGGGCATGTACCTTGGTTGTGGGCACATCCCAGTGGGGGGTGTGCAGGAGGCAGCTGATCGATGTTTCTCTCTCATCGATGTTTCTAACTCTCTATCCCTCTCCCTTCCTCTCTGTAAAAAATCAATAAAATATATTTTTTTCTCTCTCATCGATGTTTCTAACTCTCTATCCCTCTCCCTTCCTCTATGTAAAAAAATCATAAAATATAAAATAAATAAATAAAAATAAAAATAAAAATGTATTCATGTGATTTCCTCTCTCTCCCACTATAAACTATAAACTCCACAAAGGTTTTTGCTCATTATTGTATCTTCAGTGTCTAGCTAAGTGCCTGTCACATAAATGGTGCCTATTCAATAAATATTTGTTAAAAGAATAAATAAATCCAAGGCTTTTTAACTATTCCCTATTTAACCAGCCAACCTTATTGTCCATTCTTACTCAACAGAGACCTACAGTTACAAAGGTTAACTCCTTTATCTATATCTTTTCATCTTTATCCAGACTCTAGACCTTTCTCCACCTCTTCACCTAAATTGCTACAAGGTAGAGCCTATATTTCCCTTGTTTCACAAAGCTCTCTTTTTTTATATATAATTTTTAAACTACTTTTTTTATTGATTTCAGAGAGGAAGGGAGAAGGAGAGAGAGATAGAAGTATCAATGATGAGAGAAAATCATTGATTGCCTACCTCCTCCTATGGGGGATCGAGACTGTAACCCGGGCATGTGCCCTGACCAGGATCGAACTATGACGTCCTGGTTCACTGAGCCACACCGGCCAGGCTCACAAAGCTATCTTTAATTCACTAGCCCGTAACATTCTCCTCTAAACTGCTACATCACTTTCTACGCCAATCATTTGACACTTCATCATATACTGCCATGTATCATTATGAAATATTTCATATGTAAGTGCCTTGTTTTATTGTTATTTTTTAAATTTAAGCAGTATTAGGTAATTTGTATGCCCTTAAAGCAGTGGTTCTCAACCTTCTGGCCCTTTAAATACAGTTCCTCATGTTGTGACCCAACCGCTACATCACTTTCTACGCCAATCATTTGACGCTTCATCATATACTGCCATGTATCATTATGAAATATTTCATATGTAAGTGCCTTGTTTTATTATTATTTTTTAAACTTAAGCAGTATTAGGTAATTTGTATGCCCTTAAAGCAGTGGTTCTCAACCTTCTGGCCCTTTAAATACAGTTCCTCATGTTGTGACCCAACCATAAAATTATTTTCGTTGCTACTTCATAACTGTAGTGTTGCTACTGTTATGAATCGTAATGTAAATATCTGATATGCAGGATGGTCTTAGGCGATCCCTGTGAAAGGGTCGTTCAACCACCAAAGGGGTCGCGACCCACAGGTTGAGAACCACTGCTTAAAGGGTAGTTATAATTTAATTTGCTACAGGAGTACCCAGGCACATCATAAGTTCTCTGGAAATATCTGCTGAATGAATTTATGAAGAACTTTTTGTGGCCAGCAATGTGGACTCAGGCTGCAGTTTATTTTCAAATTTGGTAATTGACAATTCTCCTTGGAGGCACCTGGATACTTGATACTATCTTTATGGAATACCTTCAGGGCCCCCTTTTGGTAGACAGTTCAAAACAAATGTGACAGGAGAAGATTAAAGTAACATACTATCTTAAATTTCCTGACATATTTAGAGCAGTTGCATTCTAAATCCATTACTGAATTATTAATATTATATCCCATAACTCTTTAGGATAATTCTACCTTGTCAATCCTTGTTCTTGTCCTTGGAAGTTGGGAGGACGTTTAAATATTTTCAGTAGATTAATTTCTATTTCAAAATATATCATTTAGGGAAATATATTTTTGGCTGTAGTCATGTTACTCTCTTGGCTGAATATCATCCTATATAATAAAAGCTTAATATGCTAAGTGTCCGGTCATCAGTCTGGTCAGCCGTTCAATCAAAGCATAATATGCTAATGATATGCTAAGGCCACTCAACTGCTCGCTATGACGTGCACTGACCACCAGGGGGCAGACGCTCTGACCAGTAGGTTAGCTTGCTGCTGGAGTCCCGCTGATAGAGACTGAGTGACACAGGCTGGACACACCCTGGAGCCCTCCCATGGTCCCTCCCAAGATGGCCAGCCTCCCACGTCCCTCCCCGGGCCCGATCGTGCACTGGCGGGGTCCCTCAGCCTGGCCTGTGCCCTCTCCCAATCTGGGACCCCTTGGGGGATGTCAGAGAGTCAATTTCGGCCTGATCCCGCAGGCCAGGCCGAGGGATCCCACTGGTGCACGAATTCATGTACTGGGCCTCTAGTTTACCATAAACCTAAACCCCATGTAAAATGCAGGAGTGCATTTTAACTTTTTTTTGGTCAGACTAAGATTTAAGTAAATTAAGACTTTTTTTCCTTCAAAATCAGAAAGTAAATTATAATTCCTATTATTCTGAGTCTTATTTGAAAATGCAAGAGCCAAGACAATATTGACAGACAATACTGAAATTCAGGATATATGTGTCACTCATTTCAAATGCAAGGAATTAATCTATTTCATGAGTCTTATTAACCATTATTTTTCCCATACTAATTTAGAAATATTAAAAAATTAAAGTTTGATAATGAAGAATTATCAGTTATCTATTCCTCCTTAGCTGTCCTATGAACATTTTATACGTAGCTAATTACATCTGTTAACAGCTTTATTGAGATGTAATTTACATACTATATAATTCACTCATCTTAAGTGTACAATTCAATTTCTTTTAGTATACTTTCAGAGCTGTGCCACCATCACCAGAATCTAACTTTGTTTTATTTTTAAAACTGAAATAGAATTTACCATGTGTATTACCATTACAACTTTAAGTCTGAAATAGTTTCATCACCCCAATAAGAAACCTCATATCCATTGGTAGTCTATTCCCATTTCTCTCCAACCTTTACAGCCCTAGGCAACCACTAATCTCTATCTCTGAACTTGTTTATTCTTAACATTTAGCATAAATGGAATTGTACAATATATGTTTTTTTGTGACTGGCTTCTTTCACTTAGCATAATGTTTTCAAAATTCATCCATGTTGTAACATGTATCAGAACTTCATTCCTTGTTAACACCTGATAATATTCTATTGCATGGATATATCACATTTGGTTTATTCATTCATCGGCTGATGGGTATTTCGGTTGTTTCCACTTTTGGCTATTGGGAATAATGCTGCTATGAACAGTTGCATACAGGTCTTTGTGTAGACATATGTTTCTATTTCTCATGGATAGATACCAAGGAGTGAAATTACTAGGTCAGGTGCTAATCACTCCTAAGATGAAAAAGAGCATTTCCTTTTTTTCTATTTTAAAGGATTTGTGACATAGCCAGGGAACAGAATGTTCATACAAATGCTAATATCAAAACCTTTTTGAAAACAAAAAAATGTTAATCTGCACACAGCTTTGCTATCAAAATAACTGTGTCATATTACTTTCCAATTTGGGGTTCATATAGATATTCTAAGATGAGGTGAGAACTCCTTTACATTTAGTGTAAATCATAAAACTAAATGGAGTTTGCGCTGGCCTATTTAATTATCAAAGTAGGATCAAATTCTATTTTTTGAGCGGAATGCATATATCCATCTCTTGTGGCTAACAATTGCTTAAGAGATAAATACACAGTAAGAGAAGGCTTATACAGTAGGAGGAGCAATAAATAGGAATTTAAAATATCAAACACCCTGATTAAATTAAACACAGTCCATCCCCTAGCGGGGCCTGTTTCTCATCTCATAAGAAAAAAAGTGAAGCATTAATTATAATTCGTCATGTAAATTCTCAAAGCCTTTCATAAAAGCATCTTTCAGAAACTGGAAGCCAAATAAACTTCTGGACACAAGTTATTTTTCCCTCGCTGGCAATGTACACTCTAGGTCAAATATATTCAGGAAGCAAACTTTAAACAGAGAATTAACAGCTGATTTTAAAATTCTACATAAAAAGGGGGGCTTAAAAGGGGGGCAAAGCTTAAAACAGACTTTTTAACTTAAAGAAAAATCAAATATCTTGCAGCAGAAATGAGGCATAACCAAGGGAAAACTACCAGATGTCCTCCCAAGCACAGCACCAGAGAACGCCACAGGTCGTCCAAAAGACTCATTCGTTTTAGCCAACAGCTCTTTCCTCCCGCCAAAGCTGCCCCTGGAGCGTCAGATCATCACCCAATCGGTGGTTTATTATTATTTTTCCCTTTTGATCACCCCCACCCCGAGACACACACACACACATCCACCTGCGTGGAGGTGTCAAGGCGACTAGAAATGGTTAACAGTGACCAGCAGCGGAGAGAGAAACAAACACCCCTGACAACCCACAGCTGAGTAAGCAAGAGCTGTTGATTCACCAACGTGTTCCCTTTGGAGACCGTCGGCGGGCGCTTGAGAGCCCAGGCACCTTTTAGGAGGCTCGTAGAGAGGGCGAGGTCATATTTTCTCCCCACCCCCCACCCCCCAGCCGCAAA
>NW_005371274.1:878650-879007 GCF_000412655.1 Myotis brandtii
TCAACATTAGAGCATCCGATCCCGGGCGAGGCTTGTGGAACTCCCCCACATGAGCTCCGACGCGGCAGGGACCGGCCCCTGCGCCGAGGGCTTCAGCAGTCATTTGTGCCGCCCCAACCCCCGCCACGATGACCGATGCCGCGGCCGGAGCTGGAGACCCGAGAAATGGCCCGGGAGCCCCCTCCCCTCACCTGGCTCGGTCCCACCTGAAGGCAAGAGCTGAGAAGGAAAGAAACAGGCGGGGGGCGGCGGGGTGGGGGGTCTGACCTTGTGGCTACTGACAGCGGAGCGGCGCATCCTGCTGCTTCCTGGAAAGCGGCCCAAAGCACATTTTCCCCCCTGGGGGAGGGAAACGGG
>NW_005371274.1:879546-886531 GCF_000412655.1 Myotis brandtii
AGTTGAGGGGCAGAAAGTTTGGCGTCCGTACTCGGGGGGCTGAGCCGGCGGCCGGGGTGCGCGGACTTACAGCGAAACTTAGTTAACGAGGAGCGTCTCGGCTGGTGGGGACGCCGTTCTGAAAGGGGAGGGGGTCGTTTTAACCCACAGAAGGAGTTTTCTTTTTTCTATTCTGTACTCTCCTCCCTCCCCCCCCAACTGTGCTGTAACGTGTTTGTCAGCGATGTCACTGGCAAGAAGAACCAGGCTATCTTCTTAAAAAGGGAATGATCCTCTTACAGTTAATTCCCGGGCTCTTCCCAAAACCTAAGGATCAGCCCGATAGGCTGGCTTCCGCCCTCCGCCCTCCTCACCCATCCCGGCTCCCGGGTGGTGAGGTCAGGAGGACCGGCCCGGGAGCTGTTAACGGTCACGCCAAAGGGTCGAGGTGACGGGAAACAGCCGCCGGAGCCCCGCACCGAACACTGAGCGTATCTGACGATTTCGTGGAGTTCACGGGAAAGGGCATCTTCTGTTGGGGCCACTTGCCCATTCCTGGGGGGGCGGGGGGGGGGTCCCGTACCTAAAACTTTTTGTGAAATCGGATGCATCGCCCTCTGCTGTTCAAATGCTTAGTCCTTGGGTGCTACCTTGAGATTTTTGGAGCCTCGATCCAGTTTCCCCCTAGTCTGGGCTTCACTTCCTGGCACAGCCAGTGCCGTGTTGATGGTTACAGCTCTCAGGGGCCACCTGCCACCCCGTTCAGCCAGCGGCGCTGCACTGCTCTTTGCGCCGAGCAAAGGTCCCGCCGTAAGGTGTCCCGGGAAAGGCCTCCCTTCGTGGAGATTCTGTCTGGCTAAACGCTGTTTGGATCCCCCGCATCCGGACCCCAGATCACCCGAGAGAGCATCTCCCCCCAGAGTGGGACATTTCCTTTGGAGCTGAGAATGTTGAGGCATCTAAAGTTCATAGAAATCATGTTGCTGACTTTTTTTTTCCAGCTGGGATTACCCAATGGTCTCTTCAGCTGACCATGAGGTCAGCATTCAGGTCAAATTTATTGACAACTTTTTGTGTGTGTGTAAATAATCTACAGGCTCCAGGAAGGCAAGAAACATAGTCATCATTATTTATTTTGAAAGCTAGAACGGAGCCTTGTACTCCACGGGTCATCAATACATATTTGTTTTATGAACAAAATACTACATGATTTTTTTTCCCCTCAGTTGTCTAGGGGTCTGATAATTTACGAGTTTTTAGTTTGTTTGTTTTATTGCAATTTAGAAAATGGCAAATTGCATAGGACCTCTAAAATATGCCCCCAGGAGACCACCTTCTATCACTGCCAATTTCAATCAGATAATATTCTATTCTGGTGCAGGGTATTTTGTAATTAAATTTTTTTTTCCACTGAGGGCCTTCTGCTTTGACTTTTGTGAGTGACTTTTAGAAAAGTTTGTGTGTCCAAAAGCTGACCTGGTTTTCATATGCTCTTTGGAGATTTCCATAAAAGTAAAAAGCCAAGGAGTGCTAGTGAGGCATTTAAAGCATCTCAACAGAAACATAGAAATTCTGGCTGCATTTACTAAAGCAGGTGACTGTAATACGGGCTTACCCTAACCTTTACCTTTTAGACATACCTCAAGGTAGATTCTTAAGATGGCATTCAAAGACTTTTATTATGTTATTAAATCAGTAGTTGGCAATCTGCCTCCACATTAGAATCACCTGGGGAGCATTTTAAAGTATGGATGGATGGATGGCTCAAGACCAATTAGATCACAAATTTCTGGAGGATGGGTTCTGAGCATTTATAGTTTCAAAAGCTTTCCAGGTGTTTCTGATGTGGTTGAAAAACTACCTTAAACCTTAAACCATAAGGGATTATTTCATGATAAGAGATAGTAACAGATTAGTGAGAAAAACTTGGGTTAATTTAGAGACCAAAATCTTGAAATTCTCATTTTGCTACTTACTAGCTATGTGAGTTTGGAGTTAAGTTCTGAAGCTATACATCTCATTTATAAAATGGGAATATTCTTTCTCACAGGATGGTAACAAATGAGAAGAGGTGTAAGAACTTTATAAAACAAAGTGTTATTCATATATTAGACGCACATAAGTTACTTAAGATTCTAATATAACAAACCAGTGTGGCAATTTTCTCCCCATCTCTTTCATAGTTACTATATTAATCTGGGCTGACTCAGTATGCAGGTTGAACACAAAGATACTTGATGGGTTCGTTTGAGGAATACTAACAGGCCCAACAGATTAAAATGTCAAGCCTGTTGGGGCCCATAATTCTTGCCTTGACTTTGGCTTCACCCCAGTTTGTCTTTGGGGGGCAGTTTTTGAGGGGCAGAATTTATCTCCTAAACTTATCCATATTTGATTTCTTCAAGTGCCTACATATGTTCGGTATCATTCTAGGCCAGTGGTTCTCAACCTTCCTCATGCCTCGACCCTTTAATACAGTTCCTCATGTTGTGGTGACCTCCAATTTCATTGTTACAAATTGAACATAATTAAAGCATAGTGATTAATCACAAAAACAATATGTAATTAATGTGTTTTCCAATGGTCTTAGGCGACCCCTGTGAAAGGGTCGTTCGACCCCCAAAGGGTCTCGACCCACAGGTTGAGAACCGCTGTTCTAGGCCCTTGTATATGGTAGTAACCATAACCAAAAAATGCTCATATGGAACTTAAATTCTAGTGGGATTTGTGTTCCATGACTGTCAAATAAAATTAAGATGATGTTTAATTGTAACATGAATGGTATGTTCAGTTTATACCACTCAGTCTTTTGGGGTTTTTAAACCAATGGCAATTTATATCTGAAGTTGAATTGCTTTGTCTTTTGTGAGTAACTAAATTTAGTTTAGCAATTGCAGTATTTGTAGGTGGAAAGGATAGGTAGGTAAGTAGATAGATAGGTAGATGATAGATATAGATTTTTGCCTTTCATTTTATAAACAATAAACAACTGTTTATGTAAATTTATTATTTGAGTCTTTTAAATTGAGGGTAGGGGGAAAGGGGTCATTTTTTAGTGTCATGAATGATTTAGGTTCACAAATCATTGCCCTGAAGTGATAACCATTTATAAATTCAAACCCTTTATATTAAGCTCTCTGAACCTTGGTCAATTTTTCTTTCCTTCGTTGCCACACTTTTTTAAGGAGGTGTCTGTCATATATTATTCTATCACCATCTACTTTCTCTAATGTTTCTCAAAATTAGAATTAAATGTATAGAGAATACTAAGAATATGGTAACAAACTGCAGGAATGGACCTCAGGTTCAAAGTCTGGGCCTGCTGAGAAATGATTCTGGAAACTTGACTTTTGTGTACCCTGTCTCACAGTAAACACTCAGGAATGTGTTGAGGTTGTTTTGCATCACTGACTTGCACCTGGTGAGTAAGCAGGGAATGTAGCCAGTGTCCCCATAATAGTCAGATGAAGGAAAAGCAAGGAGAATAATCTTCTCCCTACCTGCCTCCTATATATTTACTTCCATCTGTATGTAAAAAGTAGAAACTTCACTAAGTCCCCTTTGACCATTAACCCCAGTCCGGTATTGTCTCCCCATCCCCACTATACTATCGTAAATGGATTTATATTTTTCCAGTATTCTTTGTTTAATGCTTATATACCATATATAACAAATAGTTTTGTTTTTGTTTCTAAAATTTAAATCTACATTTGCTTTTTAAATCTTGTTTTGAGCTGTGATATACAGCAATAAAAAATAATATATATAAAATATCTATCTTAACATATCATTTTCTTTTTAATTCATTCCCCTATGACATTTAGTTTTTATTTTCTCTTTATTATCTCTCTTTATAATTTGACTTTCACTTTCCTTTCTTGTCGTAGCTCTACTAAAAGTATACTAAAGGTCACCCACCAATATATGTAATGAAGATGAAACCAGTCGACCACCCCCTAACTTCTTAAAACTATGTTATACCATACTATTTACCTTTTGCTTTTTTCTTCCTCATATATCATCTTTTTACTCCCTTCAATCACTTAAGTATGGTTCAATCCTCAGCACTTGTCAGTCTTCTCTGAAAAGTATACTCACTATCTCATTTTCACCTCTATTTGAGTGACTGACTCTCAGATGTGTGTCTTTATTCCTGATCTCTTTCCATATTTTAGTGTCTCATTTCTAGCTGCTCAATAGATATTGCTACTTATGTATACTTATTACTATCACCTTAACCTATCTAAACTGATATTTCCCTGCTTTTTTACCTATCTTGACTTCCTAATGTTTGGTCTTTATTAAGACCATTCTTCTAGTCTACCAGCCATAAAACCTAAGTCTTTTTTTTTTCTTCTTTTTTGCATCTTTCCCTTCAAATCCACTTGCTTATCAAATATTGTGGGTTCTACTTTCTCTGACTCAGTTTTTCTCTTCTATTTTGACTTTCAGAGTGGTATCAGAATTAGCCATGGCACAATTTTAATCATGTCATTTCCGTGCTCTAAAAATTGCCAGTCTTTATGTCGTCTATAGGATAAAATCTAAACTTTCAAGACCCCAGTGAAGGAGTTTAAACCTACTAATATAATCCAGCCCCAACCTATCTTCAGGATATTTTCTGCATTCCACTTCATTGTCTTCTGAATATATCCTGCACCTTCATCTCCTTATTTTTGCTTAAATTACTTCTTCCCTTTTAACACCTGGCTAACTCTTACCCATCTTTATAATTAAGCTCATATATCGTCTTGAAGCATTGCACAATTCCTTCAGGCAGAGTGAGTTACTCCTTCCTGTGTTTCCAAAGAACCTTTTATGCAGTCATTCTAGTATGTCACATTGTATTGTAAATTATTATTTTTTTGTTGTTGTTGTTAATCCTCACCTGAGGATATTTTTCCATTGATTCTTAGGAAGAGTGGAAGAGAGAGGGAAAGATAGAGAGAACCATTGTGGTTGCCTCCTGAACAAGCCCCGACCAGGGTCCAGCCAGAGAGGAGCCTGCAACAGAAGTACGTGCCCTTGACCGGAATCGAACCCGGGACCTTTTGGTACACAGGCCGATGCTCTTATCCACTGAGCCAAACCAGCTAGAGCTGTAAATTTTTTAATGCACCTATTATGTGTCTCAGAGCCTTCTACATTCACCCTTTACCACCACCAGCATGCACATTCAACTGGAAGTTCATTGAAAACAGAAACTATTCCCTTAGTAGAGAAATTCCCATTTCTCTACAAAGAAAACACTGTTGAATCAATGTCTTTTCCCCCCATTATTTATGACATACTAGTGCTTAGAATATTCTTACAGACACTGTTTAAACAATTGTCTTATTTGTTCAAAACCATTTGTTTTCTTATTGCTTATTAAGCTTAAGTTTCAATTCTTGAGCCTGGCCTTCAGGACCCTCCGTAATCACATTTATTGTGTTTCCTATTATGTTTAAGACACAGAGTATATGGTTGGCACTAGCTATCTTTTTAAAGTGTTGCTTCTCTTTAAGAATGAACACATAAGAAGAAGAAAAAGAAGAGTACATAAGTACATGCCTTTTGCCCAAGCCAAACTGATTTGCGCATTGTCTTTTGAACAGGTTTTCTTTTCAATCTTGTCTTTCAAAGTTCTACCCATTCTTTAAGACCCAGTTTAGGTCCTGCCTCATTTATAAAGCTTTTCTGAACATTTCAGCCAGAAATATTTTTCACCTATTATCCAGACTTATGTAGCAATTCTTTACTTGCCATACATACCTGCATGCCTCCCAATTCTTTACATGCCATAATTCATAAGATGATAAAAGATAATATTTATATGGCACATTGGAGTCAATTAGAAGGGTTTTAGATTTCTGGTGAAACCTCCTTATGGCAGCAAAAATGAAACAGCATTTCTTGTACTGGCTACGATTTCCTAAGAATTGAGAAATGGAAAATTTTATCAGAATACACTAACCATATGGCAGCATGGTGCAGTGAAAAAAGCTGAGTGAGTCAAGGCCTAGGTTGCATCAATACCTCTCTGCTTAACTGTGAAGTCTTGGGCAGATTACCTTTCTGGGCTTTTGATTCCTTATATAAGATGGAAATAATTATGCTTTCAGAGTTTATGAAGGTCAGACAAAGGGTATGGTATGAATACTGGTATATGCTCAATAAATGACTTCTTTCATTGTGATGTATTTCTCTTCAACTTTGCCCTTTGGTAATGTGTCATGATTGTGGTTATATCTCTTTGATGAATCCAGAAACTTTAACTTCCATTCCACTTGAGTGAACAGACATAAAGAGATTTTTAGTCTTGTTGGTATAGTTCCTATTCCAGAATACATGGGATATGACGCTTTTAGTCCTTAGACAAAGCAAGCAGTGTTCAGTTTTTTCCATTGTCAAGTTGGGCCTTCCTTCCATTAACCAGAGTATGGATCTCTAAACTTGTTCTGAATTTAAGGGTGCTTGTTCTGTTCCATAAAACAGCCATGCAAACACATTAAGGAACTACATATAATAAAAGAGCAGCAATTTAAAGCTTGTTTCATTGCTCTCTCTCCTACATCCTGGAATTGTTCTATTCTGTTCTGTTACACTTCAGTTTTTATCAGTGATCTCTAGGGCAGGAGTCTGATTTCCTAGATGTTTCTAATAATCTACACTAATAAAAGAGAAACATGGTAATTAGCGTATGACCGCTACCCTTCCCATTGGCTAATCAGCATATCCTTATGCAAATTAACTGTCAGCCAAGATGGCAGCCGGCAGCCATGCACTGAAGCGAACCGGGAGGCTTGCTTGCTCCAGTGATGGCGAACTCCAACGTTCCCCACCTGACTTGCCGGCCTCTCAGCTGCAACTCTAAGCAACTATGTTGCAAATATAGAAGCTAAACAAAACCCCAGAAACCAGCTTTCAGCCGGCCGGGATCTCAGAGCTGGAGTTATACATTGTTTCGATTATAGAACTCAAACAAACCAGATACCTGCTTTCAGCAGCGGAAGCCTCAGAGCTA
>NW_005371274.1:887477-931938 GCF_000412655.1 Myotis brandtii
CCAGCAGGTCGTTATCTCCTGAGGGGTCCCAGACTGCAAGAGGGCACAGGCTGGGCTGAGGGACCCCCCTCCCCCCCCCCCAGTCACAAATTTTTGTGCACCGGGCCTCTAGTCTATATATATAAAATCCTAAGCAACTGTTATGACTGGTCACTGTGACGCACACTGACCACCAGGGGGCAGATGCTCAATGCAGGAGCTGCCCCTTGGTGGTCAGTGCACTCCCACAGCGGGAGTGCCACTCAGCCAAAAGCCAGGCTCATGGCTGGCAAGCAGGAGCCTCTCCCGCTTCCGCGCCAGCGCTACTGAGTGGCGGCGCCAGCGCAGGCACAGCAGCGCTGGGCCCGGCTCAGACTCCTCCCCAGCCGCCTGCCACTTCGTGCACTGCTACATCCTTCGGGAGATGTTGGATCTGGTCGAAACCGGCAGTCCGACATCCCCCAAGGGGTCCCAGATTACAAGAGGGCACAGGCCTGGCTGAGCTACCCCACCAGTGCACAAATCCATGCACTGGGCCTCTAGTCCAAGATAAACAGCTGCAATTTGAGTCTGCAAAGATAGGCTGTTCTGCCAGCTGTTTTGTTAGATTACCTATCTTGCTTAGTTAATTTATGTTCCAGTGAGAAACTATTTTATTGATGTTTCTGGCCCTTTTTTCACATACTTTTTAAATGGTTAACTTAATCATATAAAGAGGGAATGACTCACAAGTGAACCCTATGAAGTGAGGTTATCTTTGTCATCCATCCTTTCGCAACTGGTTTGTAATATCTATGTCTTAAAACCTCTATTTCAACACTTTGGTCTTCTCATTGTCCATCATTATATGTTCATTTCCATCTCTAAACTTGGTTATGCTGCATTTCTTCCATTTACCCTTATCCTTTTCATTCCCCAATCCAACTTGAATTGTCATCTGTAGTTCTCTCCTTTTCATGAAATCTCAGCTGTTTCATCCTGTGTTTCTTATTATCATAACATTTCTGCATTACATATAGCGTCTAACATCTTTTCTTGGCACTTAATGTTTTATGTGGTGGGTTTAAATGTATGTCTATATTAGTTCTATACATATATTTGTTCTTGTGGCATCAAATGATGAATGTACTTAATAGTTACTCAAGTTGATTTAGGAGATCTTGAGTAATCTTAGATTTAAGGCCAATTAGCCATTCTTTGAATTGTTCACGAATTTTACTATTAGGAAGGATATATAACTGGAAAAAGTTATATTTAAGTCATGTAGAATCAAGTGACTGATCTTTTATAGAGTAGCATTTTATACATACAGATTAATGATTTGGCCAATACTGTAAGGCTGTACATTTATTTTAAGGAATAAGTAATGTTTTTAGATTTGTTTAGTTTAGTTCTGTTTTACAGTATAATAGTAATTTGTTCTTTGATCACTGAACCTACCGTGGTAATTTCCAGATCTCCATTTACATACTTTGTAAACTAATATGCCCCAGCTTGGCTTGTAGGAAGGTGTGGAACTAAAATAGTGTGTACATCAGCAAGCAGGAGGCTTGAAAGAAAATGAATTGAGAGGATTTGAGTGAATATCTTAAGCCAGTGATTCTCAACCTTCTGGCCCTTTAAATACAGTTCCTCATGTTGTGACCCAACCATAAAATTATTTTTGTTGCTACTTCATAACTGTAATGTTGCTACTGTTATGAATCGTAATGTAAATATCTGATATGCAGGATGGTCTTAGGCGACCCCTGTGAAAGGGTCGTTCGACCACCAAAGGGGTCGCGACCCACAGGTTGAGAATCGCTGTGACTTAACCAGTGGTGGCAGCCTATTGAAAAAGTGGGGTTGAGGGTAGGAAACCAGGACTTTCTCCACTAAATACCAGGGTGCTGAGCAGAATTGCTGTATGTGTTAATTTAGATAAGGAAATGCATCCATAAAATTTAAGCATACATGTAAAGTTGACACCATCTTTTTATCTTTATCAATGCCATTCTTGCTAGTGTTAGTTTGGTAGTTATATATGTGCCAGGCAATTCTTGAGCACTTTCATTATCACTTAGATAATTCTTTATAATAGCCGATCTTAACGGAATGTTTTGTTATGCTGCAAACAACTTTGGCAGTCTAGTTAAATCTATGGGATCTTTCTCAAAATGTTTTGAAAGAATAAAACAAAATGTATAGGATCTGAAATGAAACAAAGTATGTTGAAACACAGCTATTAAAATATTAAAAATCTGACGTAGTAATATGCGCTTTAACACATTGAAATACAAGGTCTATTTATATGATTGTCTTAGGGCCATCTCTTTTCCCCCCCCTCCCCAATATATTTTTTAATTTCAGAGAGGAAGGGAGAGGGAGAGAGAGATAGAAACATCAGTGATGAGAGAGGATCATTGAACAGCTGTCTCCTGCATGCCCCCCACTGGGGATTGTACCCGCAACCCAGGCATGTGCCCTTGACTAGAATTGAACCCAGGACCCTTCAGTCTGCAGACCAACTGAGCCAAACCAGCTAGGAAAGGGGCCATCTCTTATATTCAGTTTCTCACACTGTGTAACAAAATTGTTTGGGTTATATATGATGGGAAATCTGCCCCAAACTAGTTAACCTAAAACACACACACACACACACACACACCCCAGCCAGCATTGCTCAGTGGTTGAGCGTTGACCTATGAACCAGGAGGTCACAGTTTGATTCTTGGTCAGGGCACATGCCAATTTCTCCTCTTTTTAAGGAACAAATAGTATTCGATGCTTTTTATGGAAAACTACTCTTCCCTGCAACATCATCTTTGTGTGTAGTTTAGGCAGCTAGTCCTTCCCCATCCCCACCTCTAGGAAGGGTAATCCTTAGAGTGGTTTGAGGAGTATCCTATCCCCCAGATTACAGTGATTGGGAGGGAGGCTGAGCACATAAAGCTGGTTTTGTCATAGGGAACCTTAGATTTTTTGCTGGGAAAGTTGATGCATTAAAGCACAAGTTTCTACTCTCCCCTCAATTCTAAGTTTGGAGAAACTGTAAACCCATTATTTTCAAACACCTATTTTCTCCTTAAAAGGGGGGAGAAGGGTATGGGGAAACAAAGAAGGGAAGCATAATTATATCAGACTTCTCAGGTGATGTTCCTGGTCAGTCTATCAGAAGTTTTTTGTTTTGTTGTTTGTTTTTAATGAGGAAAGAAAGGGTTCATATACATTATCTGCTCCTTTCCTTCCTTTTCTGCAGCCCTGAAGACTAATAATTTTGTCTTATAGGCTATTTGCCTAAAACATTTATGTGACCATTTTTATATGCTTCAAGTTAATTTTCCTTGGCCCTATTTCACAGACTAATGTTCTTTCCATATTAGGTAGATTAAACTCATACCTAGTAAGGTAGTAAATAAATTCATAAATTCTTTAGAACTTAACATTTTTTGAACTGTTATTTATGTTAAAAAATATTTAGCCCTGGCCAGTATTACTCAGTTGGTTGGAGCATGATCCCATACACAGAAAGGTGTGGTGGATTCAATTCTTAGATTTCAGGTTCTACCCCTGGTTAGGGTGCCTATGGGAGGCAACCAATCAATGCTTCCATCTCTCTGCCCCTCTCCCGCTCCCCCTCTCTCCCTTTCCCCTTCATCCTCTCCCTTCTCCCTTTCCTCCTCCTAAAAAAAAAATTTAGTCACCAGAAGCAATTATTTATAACATAAGCAAATCAAATAATTGTCTCCTTCATACAGATGGCTTTCTCCAATCTCTTGATTTTTTTTTTTTACCTGCCATTACTCTACACCAGCAGTTCTCAAATTGTATTGTACATCAGGTTTGACTCCTAATAAGTTTCCACTGTAAATTGTAGTTCATCTAACCAATCCTTAGTTGTGAAATTAGAAAAAATCTGAAAGTGCCTGCTTTACATAGCAGTTGAATACCTTCTAAAAAGTAAACTGTGAAAATATTTAGGGGTGAACTATACTTACGCCTGCAACTTTGAAATGCATCAAAATGCATCAAAAAATAAAGTGGATTGATGAATTAATATGTGGTAAACCACACATATATCAAAATGGTAAGAATTACCAAAAAAAAAAAAAAAATGGACAGCCCAGCCGATGTAGCTCAGTGGTTGAGTATTAACCCATAAACCAGGAGATTATGGGCTTGATCCCCTGTAGGGGGCATTCAAGAGGCAGCAGATCATTGATTCTCCCTCTCCCATCCTCTCTCTGAAATCAGTAGAAACATATATATTTTTTTTAATGATAAGAATTACAGAATCTAGATATTGGGAATGTGGGTATTCACAGAGATTTTCAACCTCTTTTTGACACTTAGACATTTTTCATAATATAATGTTGGGGGAAAATAACTTACACTTATCCAGAATTTATGGGGAATATACATACAAGTATTCCTGTTAGATTGAAATATGAAATTGCCATTGATGTAAGTAAAAACACAAATATAGGCAGTTTCATTTGGTACAACTTATTATTGAGTAGACATATATATGTGTGTGTGTGTGTGTGTGTGTGTGTGTGTGTGTTTTCCAAGTCTACCTAAAATGCTACTAAATAGGATAGTTTTAATAGATATGTCTTTACATTTTTTTCCTGATGACTAAAATTGGCTTAATTTAAAATTTGTTTAATCTTAATACTGATTAATTATGCTAGTCCAACTGTACTTAGCTACATATATATTACATTGTTGAAAAGAAAAATTTATACAAAGCTAGAGAGTTTCTACATAGTCTTCCTATGTTTTGTTACCAAAGTGATACATCTCATTTCCCAGGTGTACGCAAATATAATTACAAAATCACCTCAGTTGTGGGGAAAATATATAACACTTTAATTAACTGGTCTGTTTGCTCTATACCTGTCAATTGAAATTTTATGCAAAAATTGAAGGTTAAAACTCAAATTATGGATAGTGGTGATAGTTGCACAATGTCAGTATACTTAATTATATTCTTAAAAATGGTTAAGTAATAAATTTTGTTATGTATATTTTACCATAATACAATTTTTAAAAAGATAAAGGAGGAGGAGGCATTTTTGGATAACCATGATAAGATAGTGTGAAGGTCCAGACAATGTGGCTGAGGTGGGTCCTAGAGAATCAGCATGCTAAATAAAGGCTGCCTACCTCCCATTCTTATCTTGCTCGTTTGAAACCTGACTGAATTTGAAAGCTGAGTAAAATCATAATTTTGTATATTGTTGCCATGAATACAGTCCCGTTTTTTCCTCTATTCTAATTGAGAAGTTTTAATTGGAGCACACAATTAAAACTCATGTTCTACAGTAACTGAAGATCTCACCCATCTATAGTACCCAACTATATAATCTTTCCCACTGAGCATAGTTAGGCTAGTTATTCTGACAGAAGTCACTTATCTAATTAAGTGAAAAATGCACAGTAGGTAAGAAGCTTTAATTAGCCATTGTTTTCAATTGTACATTCATACTTTAATAGGGTGGAGGGTGAATGGTCTTACTGAGTTAAATTGTATTTGCCCTAATAGTACTTGGTGTTGAAACTTGTATTAATTGGGAGAAAAATAAGGAATTGGCAACCTAGTTCCACAAGAACAAATTAGACCTCCTGAAGTACCTATAAAAGCAAAATGGAAAAATGTTATAAATTTAACCATCTCCCTAGAATTTTTTCTTAACATAAGAAGCATCTCAGCCCTGGCCCAGTGGCTCAGTTGGTTGGAGCATCGTCCCATACACTAAAAGGTTACAGGTTAGATTCAAGTCAGGGCATGTACCTAGGTTTCGGGACTCATTCCGGAGGCAAGCAAGCGATGTTTCTTCCTTCTCTCTCTCCCCCTCTCTCTCTTCCCCCGCCTCCCTTCCTATCTCTCTAAATCAATAAACAGATCCTCAGGTGAGGATTTAAAAAATGGACTTCTCTGATTGGCATATGTGATTGAACCTTTAAAAAAGAAAACATCTCATACTTCTAAACTTCAAGTGTAATAAATATAACTCAAAAGGAAAACCAAATCATACCTATAATGGAATCATGTAGGCCCAATTTATCATGTCATTATCCTAAAACAATTTATCCTGATGTCTTCATTTCTTCTTCCCTTTTGCTTTTTGTGTGTGTGTGTGTGTGTGTGTGGTTTTTGTTTGTTTGTTTGTTTGTTTTTTAATTTAACCATCTTTCTCTTTTCTTATAGTTATGCTTTACCAGAAAGAAATGGGCGGGGGTTTTCCCTCAGTTGAAAATTGAATGAGACCATGTGTGAAATCACTTGTACAATACTTTAGTTTTCCAAGTTCAAGAGGTTAAAAGGTTAGTGTTGAAATGGGGGGAAAACTGAATTTCACATACTTCTGTGCTTACCACTCATCAAAGAATTATTAAGTCTTATAACACAAAAGCAGCCTGTGGCTTTGCTTCCACTGGTTCATGACAGAACATAAATCACTAGAAAGATGGAGGGAATTACATAAAAACAAAATTCAGAAAACAATGATTCTGCAGATGAATTCAAGGAAAACCAGAAAAAGAAGCTATTCTTACTGGAAATGTTTTGATGGTTTTGTCTCCTCAGTCTTTTAATGTAGAATAGAGGTTCTATAATACCATAGTAGGGTCATCCCATTAAGTGAGGGCTGCAGTGGAGAGAAAGTTGGGGTCTTAAAGATAATGTCATTATTTTCTCTTTTAATTTACAGAAGTTGCTGGGTGTGTTTTGCCACTGATGAAGATGATAGAACTGCTGAATGGGTGAGACCATGCAGGTGCAGAGGATCTACAAAATGGGTGCACCAGGCTTGTCTACAGCGCTGGGTGGATGAAAAACAAAGAGGAAACAGTACCGCCAGAGTGGCATGTCCTCAGTGCAATGCTGAATACTTAATAGTTTTTCCAAAGTTGGGTAAGAAGATCCTTAAAAGCAATGCAGATATAAATGATGTTATTATACATAATTCTGTGCTCTCGGGTTTATTTTAAAGTGAGCCATCTCTGCTTTTTTGTGAATTTCTTACTCTTTTTCTATTGTTTACTCTAAATGTCAGGCATTTATTTGTTTTGTTAACAGTTTACATTATCCTTAATATATCCCCAGATCCATTCATTAGTTTGTGCATTAAATGTTTTCATTTGGTTGAGTGGATAAAGAACTTGGACCTTAACCTTGTGGATAAAATCAAATAACAAAGCTATAATAAAAAGCTGACTAAAGAGCCTCATTCTCTGGAGACTATTGATGTAGAAAAAGAAAACAATAGTGTTTTTTTCTAATACTTATTCTTAATTCAATATTAAGGAATAAAAGTAGAGAAATTAAAGATTTAATAAACGACAATATTAAACATATTAAACTCATCTTTGGAATCTATTTATGTGGTTATCTTGCATGAAAGTTGCTTTCCTTTTTCTGCAAATTGGTGAGCAGGGAACAACCAAAAGTCGTTTTAGCATTGAAAAAAAGTATAGCGGACTGTTGAAAGGAAGCAGTAACTAACACTGATATTTAGTTAGCATGTTCCATTCCAGCCATGTGTTTATGAACTGGTATCTTTTTCCTCATTTGATGTTAATGCCATGCCAATTGTAAACATTTTTAATATCCTTGGCTGTAATCAAGAGGTATATGAAGACAATTTGGTTCTGAGAAGGTCAGAAGAAAATAATGACTTTTGGGGGAGTAAGTTCAAGGAGAAATTGGAATTATTAGATATGTTGCTTTTTCTAGGTGCTATACATATTGAAATCAGACCCATTTTTTTAAAATATATTTTATTGATTTTTTACAGAGAGGAAGGGAGAGGGACAGAGAGTTAGAAACATCAATGAGAGAGAAACATCGATCAGCTGCTTCCTGCACACCCCCCACCGGGGATGTGTCCGCAACCAAGGTACATGCCCCTGACCGGAATCGAACCCGGGACCTTTCATTCCGCAGGCCGACGCTCTATCCACTGAGCCAAACCGGTTACGGCCAGACCCATTTTTTTTTAATGGGGCAATAAAAATGAAGTGCTTTTATAATGTGAAAAGTTTAATAATAAGGGCAAACAAAATTTCCATTATTGTCTATTTCTCTAGAATAATGCATAAGAAGAAAGGCTAGCTTCCTATGAAAGGAAAGTAGCATAGTAGAGAAAGTAGTGTTTCTCAGACATTTAGATGTGTCTTCGTGCATTCCACTGATTTAGAGAAAGTAAACTCAAAAGAGTAATCCAAAAATTTTTATTATAATATCAGAGCAGTGTTTTACATAATTTATTGGGGAAAACAATTACTGCTGCAATCTTTAACTACATTGATATCTCGCTCACTAAAGTCAAAGTTAAGGTTTCATATTTAACTGTGTCTTTTCTTACTCTTTAGTTCTACTAAATTAGGTGTCTTTAACTGGTTTTGGTATGGGGGTAATAATAATGGCCTCATAGAACAAGTTGGGAAGTGATCTCACATTTTTTGTGAAGAGTGTGTGAAAGATTGGTGTTAATTCTTTAAATGTTTGATGACAGTGAAGCTCTCTGGTCCTGGCCATTCTTTATAAGGAGTTGTTTTTTTATTATTATTATTACTAGTTTAATCTTTTTACTTATAGGTCTATTCAGATTTTCTATATTTTCTTGAGTCTGTTTTGGTAGTTTGTGTCTTTCTAGGAATATGTCCATTTTATTTAGCTTATCTAACTTATAGGAATATAATGGTTCATAGTATTCCTTTATAATCCTTTTTATTTCTGTAAGGTTGGTACTGTATTAATGTTCCCTCTTTAGTTCATGGTTTTAGTAATTTGAATCTTCTGTCTTTTTTTTCTTGGTCAACCTAGCTAAAGTTTTGTCAATTTTATTGGTCTTTTCAGACTCAACTTTGGTTTTATTGATTTTCTCTTTTTTTATTTTCTATTTCATTTATTTCCACTCTAATAGTTTCCTTCCTCCTGCTTGGTTTGGGGTTAGTTTGCTTTTCTTTTTCTGGTTTTTTAAAGGTGGGAGTTTAGATTATTGGTTTGATTTTTTTAATAGATTTTATTTTTTTAGAGCAATTTTAAGTTCACAGCAAATTGAGAGGAAGGTACAAAGATATCATATACTAGAGGCCTGGTGCATGAAATTTCATGCACTGGGGGGAGGGTCCCTCAGCCCAGCCTGCATTCTCTCGCAGCCCACTACTCCTCACTCCTTACCACCCGCCTACAGCAGAGGCAGGAGAGGTTCCCGCCACTGCCGTTGTACTCACCAGCTGTGAGCCCGACTTCTGGCTAAGCGGCGCTCCCCCTGTGGGAGTGCACTGACCACCAGGGGCGGCAGCTCTTGTGTTGAGTGTCTGCCCCCAGTGGTCAGTGTGCATCATAGCGACCAGTCGTTGTGCCATTCGGTTGATTTGCATATTAGGGTTTTATTATATAGGATACTCTCTGCTTCCTCACATTCATAGCCTCCTCCATTATCAACCCTTTTCGCCAGAGTGATACATGTGTTGCAATTGATGAACCTATATTGGCACGTCATTATTAGTCCATTGTTTATATTAAGATTCTTTATTGGTGTTGTACATTCTATGGATTTGGACACATGTGTAATGACATGTATCTACTTTTAAAGTATAATACATAGTGTTTTCTCTGTCTTCATATTTTTTGCCTTTTTCAGAATGTCATATAGTTGGAATCATATAGTATATAGCCTTTCAGATTGGCTTCTTTCAGTTAGTAATAAATATTTAAAGTTTCTCCATGTCTTGATAGTTCGTTTCTTTTTAGCACTGAACAATATTCCATTATCTGGATATACCACAGTTTATTTATCCATTCACCTACTGAAGGACCACGTAGTTACTTCCAAATTTTTACAGTTACGAGAAAAGCTGCAGTAAACATCTGTGTGCAAAGTTTTTGTGTGTTTTTTGTTGTCAGTCCTCACCTGAGGATATTTTTTTCATTGATTTTTTAGAGAGAGAGGGAGGGAGGGGGAGAGAGAGGGAGAAATATAGATGTGAGAGAGACACATCAACTGGTTGCCCCCACATGTTCCCTGACCAGGGCTGGGAATCAAACCCGAGACCCTTTGGTCTGCAGACCAATGCTCCAACCACAAAGCCAAACCTACCAGGGCACGTGTGCAGGTTTTTGTGTGGACTTAAGTTTTCAACTTATAAATACCAAGGAACATGATTGCTGGATCGTATGGTATGAGTATGTCTAGTTTTGTAAAAAAAAACTATCAAAATGTCTTTTAAAGCAGTTGTATATTTTGCATTCCCACCAGCAATGAGTTCCTGTTGCTTTATATCTTTTTCACATTTGGTGGTGTCAGTGTTTTGGATTTTAGACATTTGGTGATATCTGTCTTCTTTAATGAGGTGTCTGTTAAATCTTTTGAAATTTTTAAAAATCAGGTTATTGCCAAAACCGGTTTGGCTCAGTGGATAGAGCGTCGGCCTGCGGACTGAAGGGTCCCAGGTTCGATTCCGGTCAAGGGCATGTACCTGGGTTGCGGGCACATCCCCAGTAGGAGATGTGCAGGAGGCAGCTGATCGATGTTTCTCTCTCATCCATGTTTCTAACTCTCTATCTCTCTCCCTTCCTCTCTGTAAAAAATCAATAAAATATATTTTAAAAAAAAAATCAGGTTATTTTCTTGTTGAGTTTTATGTGTTCTTTGTATATTTTGTATAACAGCCTTTGATCTGGTATATCTTTTGTAAATATTTTCTCCCAGTCAGTAGCATTTCTTCTCATTTTCTTGATCTTTCTTCTTTTTTAAAGTAGTTATTTACAGCTCTAAATTTCTAAGGACCGCTTAGATTTCTTTTTTAACCTGTTGATAAATTTCCCAAATGTCATTCTGTTTGATTTCTAATTTCATTCCATTGTGATCAAAGAACACACTTCTTCTGTCCTTTTAAATATATTAAGGCTTGTTTTATTGGTCTAACATGATGAATGTTCCATGTGTGCTTGAGAAGAAGGTATATTCAGCTATTGTTGGAAGGAGTGTTTTATAAATATCTAGTTGGTTCATAGTATTTTCAAGTCCTCTATTTCCTTGTGGCTCTTTTACCAACCCTTTGTTGAAAGTGGGATATAAAGTCTTCCACTTTAGTTAATTATCTATTTCTCCAATTCCTCCCATTTTTTGCTTCATTCATTTTGGGCTTTGTTGTTAGGTGCATATATTTTCCTAATTGTTTTATCTTTTTTCTTTTCTTTTTCTTTTTTTTTTTTTTAGTTCTATCTTGATGGATTGTTCCTTTTACCAATATAAAATGTCCTTCTTTGTTTCTACTAACAGTTTTTGTCTTTGAGTTGATTTTAACTGTAAAATTGACTTAAAGTGTAGGCACTCCCTCTCTCATGTCTTAATACATTAGTGGTAAATTCTTAGGTTACTTTCAAGTGAAATTTTTATTACAGTTTTGTTATTTCTTTATTGTTGTTCTCAATTTAAAATTATGTATAGAGTTGAAAATAACTAACAATCACCCTCAAAAAATGGTTGTAAGCCCAGCCGGCGTGGCTCAGTGGTTGAGCGTTGACCTAAGAACCAAGAGGTCACAGTTTGATTCACAGTCAGGGCACATACCTGGGTTGTAGGCTCAATCTCCAGTGGGGGCCTGCAGGAGGCAGTAGATCAATGATTCCCTCTCATCATTGATGTTTTTATCTCTCCCTCTCCCTTCCTCTCTGAAATCAATAAAAACATATTTAATAATAATAATAAAGTAGAACAAAAGTGTGTGACAACCTTGATTATAACACAATTAAAAGATTTGCACAATAGACCTTCCTTCCCCTGGCTGCCGGCACTGGTTTTCCTCCGGCACCTGGGACCCAGGCCTTTGGTCCGGCCGCAGCAGAGAAGCCAAGTCTTGAGGCTAGGCTTCTCCGCTCTGGCCATAGCGAGGCTTGGCTTCTCCACTGTAGCCGCAGCAGAGAAGCCAAGCCTCTTCAGTCTTAAGTCATCTTCAGTCTTCGCTCCACGCCTGCGTATGCAAATTACTGCCATCTTTGTTGGGTTATTTTGCATACTCATCCTGATTGTCTTTGGGGCATAGCGGAGTGATGACCAATTTACATATTTCTCTTTTATTAATGTAGATATTTTAAATGGTTGTAAAATGTTAAGTGGAGTGTTAAGCTTGGAAAGGAAAGATATTCAGTAGGGATAATGGAGTGGTTCTTAGGAGAAACTTTTCTTTAAAAGTTTAGCAAACAGAAATAATAGTTACAATTTTATTCATTTTATTTTACAATAATATTAATAATATTAACAGGGAGCTCCACCTAGTGTGACTTAGTTGGTTAGAGCGTCATCCTGTGGACCAGAGGGTTCCGGATTCCATTTCTGGTCAGGGCACATACCCAGGTTGCAGATTCAACCCCCTTTTTGGAGCATGTGCAGAGTCAGTCTCTCTCTCTCTCTCTCTCTCTCTCTCTCTCTAAAACCAATTAAAAAATAATAATAGTGATATCAATAGCTATTATTTTCTAACAGTCCGCTACTATTTGCCAGACACTATATTTTGGTCACTTTGCCTATATTGCTTTATTTAAGCCTCTCAAAAGCATAGTAGATATTGTTTCTTATTTTACAGATAAGAAAAACAGAGTCACCAAATTTATTTAATGGAAGCCCATGGGCTTTTAGCAAGTAAGTGAAGGAGCCAGGATTTTAAATTGCTAAATTTCTTGTTACTCTCACTCAGTGAGACTGCTACCAGGCCACATATGAATAAGAAGTAGTTTTATGTACCATAAAAGGAAGTAGGGATAATGTTAATTTGAATATCTTTTAGATACTATTAATGAATAATATGGATGGTGTACTCTTTTCTTTGTCTTGATATTTGCCCTGCTGGAAATGGAAAGGAATAACAAATATGTGAAACAAAATGTGCAGCAACTACAATATCTCATAATCAGTATTTCCTTTAACTATTTTAAATGTTTGAGTTTACTTTATGTATTTTCCCTCCAGATAATGCATTCACATGGACCAAAATTCAATGAAAAGTCTTTTTACCGGGCCTTCCAGCCATGATGCCAAGTACTTTTCTTGTTACAAATCTCTGGTGTTTTATTCTAGGGTGTTTCTCTTTTCTCTCTCCCTCCCCTCCTTCCCTGTCTTCCTCCCTCACTCCCTCCCTACACACACACACACACACACACACACACACACACAATCTGCAAACTTTAGGGTAGAGTTAAAAGAACAAACAGTGGAAAGGGAAATAAATACCCAGAGATTGGTTAGGTCTCATTGATGAGATTTTGAGTTGGTTGTGTGTTTTTTGCAGAATATTTCATAGATGGTCCTTTGTACTTATTACATCACAACATGAAGCATATAATGTACACTTGTCATACAAAGAAGAGACATTATAATTAACACCTCAGAAATACAAAGGATCATAAGAGACTTTTTTTTTAACAATTATTTGCCAACAAATTGAATAACCTAGAGGTAAAGAATAAATTCCTAGAAACATACAACCTGCCAAGACTAAATCATGAAGAAATCGAAAATGTGAACAAAACAATAACAAATAAGGAGGTCATAAACCTCCAACAATGAAAAGCCCAGGACCACATGGTTTCACTGGTGAATTCTACCAAACTTTTAAGGAAGAATAAATGCCAGTTCTTCTCAAACTGTTTAAAAATTGAAGAGGAGAAAATACTGCCAAACTTATTTTATAAGTCCAGCATTACCCTGATACCAAAACCAGATAAGGACACTACAAGAAAACTACAAGCCAATATCCCTGATGAATATAGATGGGAATTCTCAACAAAATACTAGTAAACCAAATTCAACAGCACATTAAAAGGATCATACATCATGGTGAGGTGGAATTTATACCTGGAATGCAAAAATGGTTTACTACAGCCCTAGCCGGCTTGGCTCACTGGATAGAGCATCACCCTGTGGACTGAAGGGTTGCAGGTTCGATTCCGGTCAAGGGCATATGCCTGGGTTGCAGGCTCGATCCCCAGTGGGGGGGCATGCAGGAGGCAGCAGATCAGTGATTCTCTCTCATCATTGATGTTTCTATCTCTTTCTCCCTCTCCCTTCCTCTCTGAAATCAATAAAAATACATTTTTTTAAAAAAATGGTTTACTACAAATGAATGAATGTGATACACCACATTAACAGAATGAAAGATGAAAATTATATTATTATCTAATAGATGAAGAAAAAGCAACAAGTTGGGAATAAAAGGAACACTTCAACATAATAATGGCCACATATGATAAATCCATGGCTAAACATCATACCCAACATTGAAAGATCAAAAGCTTCTCCACCAAGATCAATAAGACAAGGGGCATCCATTTTCACACTCCTATTCAACATAGTACTGGAAGTCTTAGCCAGATCAAATAGGCAAGAAAAAGATATAAAAAGCATCCAAATCAGAGAGAATGAAGTAAAATTGTCTTTGTTTGCAAATAATATGATCTTATATGTAGAAAATCCTAAAGACTATTCCTCCCACCCCACCCACCCAAAAAAAACAAAAAAAAACTTGTTAGCCTGGCTGTGGTGGCTCAGTGGTTGAGCGACAACCTATGAACCAAGGGGTCATCAGTTCGATTCCTGGTCAGGGCACATGCCCAGGTTGTGGGCTCGATTCCCAGTAGGGGACCTGCAGGAGGCAGCCAATCAATGATTCTCATCATTGATGTTTCCATATCTCTCTCCCTTTCTCTCTCTAAAAGTCAGTAAAAACATTTTTTTAAAAAAAGGTGTCTTTCACATTAAAAAAAAAAAACTTGTTAGAACCAATAAGCTAATTTAGTAAAGTTGCAAGATACAAAATCAACATACAAAAATCAGTTGTATTTCTATATACTAACAATAAGTTATCTGAAAAATAAATAAAGCCAGTTCACATAATATCAAAAGAAATAAAATGCTTAGGAATAAAACAAAGTTACAAGACATTGATACAAGAAATGAAGAAGACACAAATGGACAGATACCCCATATTCATGGATTAGGAAAAATTAATGTTAAAATGTTCATTCTACCCAAAGTCATATATAGATTCAATATAACCCCTATTGAAATTCCAATGGCATTTTTCACAGAAGTAGTAAAAATAATCCTAAAATTTATATGGAACCACAAAAGAACTCTATTAGCCCAACCAATCTAGAGAAAAAAGAACAAAGCTGGAGGCATGACACTTTCTGATTTCAAACTATAAAACTACTAGAGGCCCGGTGCACAAAATTCATGGGAGGGTGGGGGGTTCCCTTCAGCCCAGTCTGCATCCTTTCCAATCTGGGACCCCTTGGGGGATGTCCAACTGCTGGTTTATTGGGCCTAAACCGGCAGTCGGACATTCCTCTCACAATCCTGGACCACTGGTTCCTAATAGCTCACCTGCCTGGCCGGCCTGGTTGCCCCTCACTGCCTCTGCATGCCGGCCTGGTCGCCCCCAACTGCGCCCCCCCGCCAGCCTAGTCACCCCACGCAGCCTGCTTGTTCAGTCGTTTGGTCGTCCCTCACTAACCCCCCCTGCCGGCCTGGTCGTAGGCAGCCATCTTGTGAGGGCTATTTTTCATATTACCTCTTTATTATATAGGATATTACAAATCTCTAGTAATCAAAACAATGTGGTACTGGTATAAAAACAGATACAAAGGCCAGTGGAGCAGTATTGAGAGCCAAGAAATAAACCTGTGCATATGTGTTCAACTAATATTTGAAAAGGGAGCCAAGAATACTCGGTGAGGAAAGAAAGTTTCTTCAATAAATGGTGTTGGGCAAACTGGCTATTCACATACAAAAGAATTAAATTGGACCTCTATCTTATACCACTCATAAAAATTAAGAATGGATTAGTGACTTAAATTTAAGACATGAAATTAAAACTTCTAGAGAAAAAGAGAGAAGCTTTTGACATTGGTCTTAGTAATGAGTGTTGGATATACACCAAAAGTACAAGTACCAAAAGCAAAAATAAATAAGTGGGACTACGTCAAACTGAAAAGCTTCTGCACAGCAAAATAAGCAATCAGCAAAATGGAAAAAGCACCCTTTGAAATAGGTAAAGATATTTGCAACTCATATAACTCAATAGCAAAAACACACACACACATACACAATCATTAAAAAATGGACAAAGGACTTGACTAGACATTTTTTCCAAAGAAGTCATACAGATTGCCAACCAGTGTATGAAAAGATGCTCGACATCACTAATCATCAGAAAAATGCACATCAGCTACTCTTTCAAAAACAGTAAACTAAGTTAATAAGCATAATAGAACTCTGATCTAAGATGTATGTTTGAGAACAAAACTGGTATAAAAACAAAACTTTCGGGAAATTCTCATGTAGGAAATAAAGGATAGATCCTTTTTGCTTAAAGGTCTGGGACAAGGAAGAGGAGGAAAATTCATGGAGCCAGGAAATCTTGATTGTTACTGCATAACACTAAGTACTCTATTAAGAGCTTCTTTTACTTTATGTTAATTTTCGCAAAAACGTAGATATCTTCATTGAACAGATGCAGAAATTAAGGTCTGGAAATATCAGTTTGTCCAGATTCACACAGCAGACCCTACATAATCCTTACCCACGTTGTTATGTTGCCTTCTAAGGAGTCTAATAGGAGCTCCTGTAATGAAAATGAAACCGTAATGTCAGGTTGACTTTCCTTGAGGTTATGGTTAAGCTGAACTTTATGATACCCTTGGTTATTCTCTAAGAAGTAGTTTTCCTTACTAATAAAAGTAATTATATTATCATAATAGAAAACTTGAAAACTGTAGGTATGTTTAAAGAAAATGACTAATTTTTTATGTAGTAATTAATATTGTCATCTCTTTTTTTGGTGTTTCTTTCATTACGCTTTGAACTTTTTCAGCTTTTCATTTTGAAGTTCAAAGAATTGAATATCTTAGGTATGGTTTTCTACAAAAAGCAGACGAAACTTGTCTGTCTTCTAATAAGTTTTAGTGTTTCTTGATCCTTTCCTAACTTAACTCCTATATTAAGCTTCTCTAGATTTGATACTTATTCTTTCTTTGTATTCCGCTTTGGATACGAAATCTTGTGGATTCTATTCTATTTTATTCTGACTTTAAATCTGTTATAAGATTAGTTTTCTCTAACTAGCTCTTTTATATTGTGTCTTCTTCTTCAAAGATCTGGTCAAGGTTTCTATCAAATAACCCCCACCTTACTGGTATACCAACTTTTAAAAAATATATAAGCCTTTTGAATAAAGTTGTTTAGCTAGTTAAAGGTCTTTTAGCATTCTCCCTCCCCAGATTATCAACTTCAAGTCTAGGTTAAGATTCACTTCTGTTCATTAGTAAATACATATGGCAATTTAAAAACTCTTTAATCTTAATATTTCATTAACATGTATCTGTATAGTTTGTACCATACTATCATACATTATTAACTTTGCCTTAAAATTTTTCAGTTGTTTAATGTGAATTTATTGTTTGTCCCTAACTAGATTATAGGCTCCTTGGAGGCAGAGGCCTTTATTTTAATACACAGTAAAATATTATGTGTACAATAGGTGCTTAATAAGTACTTAGTAGTTGACCTTATAACCCACAAATATGCTATGGGCTATTCTACTCTAAGGATAAATTTAAGTTTTCCCTTGGCACAAACTGTAATTATAAAAGAACTGCTATGATGGTCTTTAGTTACTGTTCATGGTAATAAGCTATGTATATACACATGGAGGAATAGTACTCATTTGCTTTGACTCTGGATCTTTTATTCTTCAAGCTTGTTTGGTTTTTGTTTTGTTTTGGGAGATTTTTGATCAAGTATTAGATTAGTTTTCTAAAAAATTGTCCAAGAACAACATATCCTTTCTTCCTGTTTACAGTCTGATGACTAACTTGTTATCAAGCAATGTAACTTAGCAGGGTGTTTGTTCTTACATAAAAATGGTCAACTCTCAACCTACAAGTAGAGCAGTCAAAGATGAAACTTACATAAGCTTGTCTGAGGCTTCTTAGACCTCACCTCCAAAGTCAAGTTTAAAAACAGTGTTGAATGCTAGGGAAAGAGTTAAAACTCTTTACTGTCCCATGAGGATTCCCACATACTTTTAATTGAGTTGGTTGCTGTGATAATTATTTCATGTCCTCAATGAAATCCACATTTGTTGATTTGGGACCATATAATTAATACCTTTTTTAAAAAATTCTTTTTTAACAATGGATTGAGTCAAATACTTGCCCCAGTGCTACAGCTAGTTCCTATGCCATTATATTCTGGTGCTCTGTAGAACAGGCCAAAGTGCCCTGATGTACTGCCAAGTACCATGTGCTGAAATAGCTGTGGCCTAGAGAGTCCTGAGAGTGATGCCAATCATCATCAAAAAGCAATTTTTAAGCACCTATCTGTACATGGTTCTATCCTAGGCACTGTACAAAACGAGTTAAACAGACATGGCCCCTGCCCCCTGGGAGTTTTCAGTCTAAGATGATGCTGACATGGACAGACATAAAGGATATTGAGACAACTGAACAAACATTGAACAAGAACATAAAGTACTAACATTATGCACAAGCAAAGGGGTAAGTGCATTTTGTGGAATAGTGTGTAAAGGAAGCCTCTTGGGACATAAACAGGGTGGGTAGAGCAATTAAGTCAATCAACCTCTATCAGGTTAGGTTAGTTTTCACTGGGTAGTTGGGTTTGCATACAGACTCAATCAAAATAGAGACAGGACATTCCAGAAACAGAGTGCAACAAAAAGAAGACTTGGAGCAAGAAGAGAAGTTTAAACCTATATTGTTGGACTCTTGGCCTCCCAAACTTGCAGTTCTGAATGGTTCTGAATCTGAAAGTAAGGCTGATGTTTTGACTTAGCAAGTTGGCATTTAAGTTGAGTCAGGGCAAAATGGTTTTTTCAATGCAAAGGAAAAAATACCACCACAATAAAAACCTGAAAACTTGAGTAGCTTTTTGCTTGTTGATTCTCTTTAAATCATTGGCCACTTAATAGAAATCTTGGAGTTCGTGGGAGCTATAATCTTCTTAATTACCTTATGAATTACCTAAAAATGCTCATTAAATTATGTTCTGTGTTAGAAACTATAGCACTCATAACATAGAAATTATTTTTCAGGAATTGGTCAGGGTATCTGTCCTTGAAAAAGGTCCTAGGAATTCTGGGTCTTATTGTAAGTAGTGCCAGCAGATGTTGAATGCTAAGTATTGCCTGCCCTTAGTTCATTAATTTTGTATCTTCCAAGATATGCCTTTAATACCATTCATACACATAGACTTGAATTTAAATCACAGCTGTAGCAAATCTGTGTTCATAGTGTCTGTCCAATAAAACTCACTAGTACAGTGGTTCTCAACCTTCTGGCCCTTTAAATACAGTTCAAGTTGTGACCCAACCATAAAATTATTTTCGTTGCTACTTCATAACTGTAATATTGCTACTGTTATGAATTGTAATGTAAATATCTGATATGCAGGATGGTCTTGGGCGACCCCTGTGAAAGGGTCGTTTGACCGCCAAAGGGGTCGAGACCCACAGGTTGAGAACCGCTGCACTACTACTTTTTCAGTAGACATGGACTTAGGAGTTTCCCCAGTAGTTCTCAGCTCACTATTTGATGTCGTTCATATCTGAAATGTGAAAATTTGAATTTACCCAAAATATTAGTGTAGTTATTTTCTTTACAAAAGTTTTCTTTTTAATCCTCACCTGAGGATATGTTGTTTAATTGATTTTAGAGAGAAAGGGAGAGAGAAACAATCGGTTGCCTCCCCATACGCACCCCGACCCAGAATCAAACCTACAACCTGTTGGTGCATGGGACAACACTCCAACCAACTGAACCACCCAGCCAGGCCAAAAGCATTTTTATTGTATGAAAGAATTCACAATGGATTTCCTTTTAATTGTCATCCATGTGTAACTACAATACTATTGAAAACATAAGTAGCGAAGCCCACTAAGGCATTAAAAATTCAATGTGCCTTTTTAAAATATTGAAACCTTTTTATGCCCTCACATATTTAATTTATAAAGTATCTGGAGTCATGCCTTTCCTTACTTGCAATAACTCTTTGTGTTGTAATATGACAATAAGAATCTAGTTGCTATTATTATTTCCCTTTTGTGACCCCAAGTCATGGGGTAGTAGCACATGATAAGCTTCCTAATAGGCAGGGTATGATTTTAGGGACTGTCATCCAGAGGACTTCAGTGATTGTTGTTATTCACCAAATATCTTGCTTAGATAATCTTAAATTCTCAGAAATACCTCCTCTGGGTGGCAGCTTATTATTCTAATGGTATATTTACCATTAGACATTTAATCTTTCTTTTAATTATTGAACTAATCTTGGACTAATCTATCTGGAAGAGCCTTGAGAAGTTTAGACAAACTTAAGACAAAGCCTAGACAGAATTTTGTCAGAAAAACTAAGGGCCATAAAATCCAGCCAGTGTCTTCATTTAATCCAGCATATCTTTTGCTTATGAACCAAAGGGTGAGTAGAAATTTTCCAAAATGAAGAGTGAAGATTTTGTTTGCTTTTGCATGTGCAAAAAGAATTCACGCCTAATGATTCAGCAAGAAAATTGAGCTCATTTTGTTAGAACCTGAAATCGTTAAAGGAAAGATATTCAAACATCTCTAAATTGTCTGTGTTCATGACAGATAAAAGTGGTAGTGATGGATTACTTTTTAGAATTATGTTTTTGTCCAAATGGTTGATTGTTTTTTAGGAATTAAATTGCTTTACTACATCAGTAGATAATTCCAAGTATACTGTTAAAAAAGAGGAGGGAAAGAAGTCACATTGGAAGCATGTAGAAACCTCTTTCCATATAAATTCTGATTCTGACTGGTAGGAAATAGTTTTGTAACGGGCTCTGGACAGAATAATGAAAAAGGAAGATCTAAAGATTCTTTTTTGAGCTTTTATTCTAAATCAGGAGTCACTGAACTTTTTTCTGTTAAAAAACATACAGCCATGCTCCAATAAAACTTTATTTACAAAAACAGGCAGCCAGCTGGGCCATAGTTTCCAGCCCCTGTTGTAATATGTGGAAACAGTTAATAAGTACATTAGAGTGTGTTAGTGATAAGTGCTTTGGGAAAAGAAAACTAGAGCAGAGTAATCAAATGGGTAGTATAGTGAGGTGTATGTTGGCAGGGTGGGCGGGCCTCACTGAGATTAAGAAGAAGAAGAATCAGTAAAGAAGACTAAAAAGTTAGTGACTGGTAAGATGGAAAGAAAACCAAGAGACGGTGATACCCTGGAAATGCAGCAAAGAACCATATACTAGTAGTAGGAAGAGAGGGGAATATCTGTCAGCTGTTGCTGATAGGCTAAATAAGAGGAAAGCTGAGATTGGATTTAGCTGTGCACAGGTTATTAGTGACCTTGATGAGCAATTTTGGTAAGTGGGTTCAAGACAGAATTGAATCAGTGAAAACAAAGTAAGTCTTTTGAAGAATTTTGTTGTACATGGAGAAGTGGGGGTGGAGGGAAAGGATCAAGTGAAGAGTTTCTTTAAGATAGAAGAAATAATGACATGTTTGTTTGGAAATCATCCAACAAATAGTAGGGGGAAATGATGTGGGAAAGGAGAGAATTGATGGAGCTGTGGATTTGAGTTGGAGAGGGGATGGGATCTGGTAGATGAGTACATGTGCTGTAGCGTCTGATGTTGTTCTCATGTGGCTTTAGTTTTCTAATTAAAAAAATTATCAGTAGAGAATAGGAGAGTTGAAGTATTGTCTTTAATTTTTAATACCAGCATTTGAGGGATCTTGGTGACTCACTAAAATAACTTTTATTTTTTATTTTATTTTTTTTTAAAATATATTTTATTGATTTTTTACAGAGAGGAAGGGAGAGAGAAAGAGAATTAGAAACATCGATCAGGTGCCTCCTGCACACCCCCTACTGGGGATGTGCCCGCAACCAAGGTACATGCCCTTGCCAGAATCGAACCCGGGACCCTTCAGTCCACAGGCCGACGCTCTATCCACTGAGCCAAACCAGTCAGGGCCTAAAATAACTTTTAAAAATATTTTTTTATTGATTTTGAGAGAGAGAGAGAAACATCGATGTGAGAGTCGAACATCTATCGGCTGCCGCCTGCATGGGAATCAAGCACTGGGCATCTCCCCTGTCTGGGAATCAAACCAGCAACCTTTTAGTACACGGGATTGATGCCCAACCAAGTGACCCACACTGGCCAGAGCTAAAATGACTTCTATTGTGCCTTCTGAGGGAGTTTTAAACTTAACCCAGCAAATTTGCATATTTTAAGGATTAAACCTTACATTATGAGATTAAATAATCATGCATGTAATGCCTGTGGCACAACATTTGGTATCATGTAGATACTCAAGAAATGATAGCTATCATTAGAGGATGTAGAATCCGTATGCACTGAATGCACTAAACTAGGCTTACTTTATCTATTTGGTCCCAAAAGATAATCTTATAATTTTAAATGTTAGGTAAGTTAGAATTTGACAATAGTAAAATAAATATGCTAAATTTAAATCAATAGATCCTTTGGCGTCTCTCCAAATGTTCCTTCTACTTTACAGTGTGGTCTCTCTTTGTGACTTAGTGATATTATTGGCTCCAGTGATCAGGGGGAAGTATTGATCAGAGGCTCCAAAGATGAATGCTTGTTCTTATGCGGTCATTATTTTATCATTTTGCTATGTTAATTTCTTTGTACAGTGCAAATAAATTATTTTTGTGTATAGTATCCTCCTATAGATTGTAAGTTCCCGGAAGGTAGGTAATAACACTTGTACATTTCTAAGAAAATGACTCAAGTAATAGGTTGTATGTAGATGGTATTCAGTAACTTCTGATTACTAAATCAAGGTTTCATAATCCTGTGATTAAACTTAGATATTCAGTTCTAAATTTAGGCCTTGCTCCAATTCAGGACTAAAACCCTTCCACTGCTCTGGAAAATTCTGGAGCCAAATTTTGTTATTGTGCTAAATGGTTGTTAATTAGAATACCTCCAAATATAGCTATCCCAAATAAATTCCAGAGGGAGGTAGTAGTCAAATTTCACAGTTAAGCACATAATAATAGAAGCACAATTGGCACACACAGCTGTTGAAATGCCATAAAAACTGGTGTTATGATAATTAAAAGAAGTTATTAGAGAATAATACTCAACTAATTATAGCATATTGAAAATCAAAGTAAGATAGATTGACTTTGTGTAACTATGAGAAAATAGCCTTAGTTACTTTCACTGGCTGTATCAAGAAAGTAATGATTGAAGTCAAAGAAGTGATACTCTTAGCAAATACTAGAGAATCTAGTTGTGGCCAAGAACTGTTTGGGAAGGGCAAGCTGAAACAGCTATTTCATTCTGTAGTAGCCAATGTAATTATTAAGAGAAGTGAGAGAACTACTTCTTTTATAAGCAGCAACTATGAGGCTTTAATCGGGTTGCTGCTAAAGAAAAAGTTTAAAGGGGCTATATTTAAATTCAGGAAGTAACATTTAGCTATTCATGCAAAAGACTGAGAAATTCTAAATCTATTCAAATCTGGATTTCCATCACATTTATTAAAGTTATTTCTAAAGCATCAGAACAACCATCAGATATATGGGAAACACTGAAAAAGTAATTTTAAAAAATCTGTCCTGTGTTGAAACTTTGCTTGTTTTCTTTGTATCATAGGTCCAGTTGTGTACGTCTTGGACCTTGCAGACAGACTGATCTCAAAAGCCTGTCCATTCGCTGCAGCGGGAATCATGGTTGGCTCTATCTATTGGACAGCTGTGACTTACGGAGCAGTGACAGTAATGCAGGTTCACTATTTTACTTTATTCAATTACATTACCTCTTTTTTCTTTTTTTTTTTTAATTTCAAAGAGGAAGGGAGAGGGATAGAGAAACATCAATGAGAGAGAATCATTGATTGGCTGCCTTCTGCATGCCCCCTACTGGGGATCAAGCCCAAAACCTGGTCATGTGCCCTGACTGAGAATCGAACCATGACCTTCTGGTTCATAGGTCAGTGCTTACCCAGTGAGCAACACCAGCCAGGGCAAGGAGTTTTAAATTTTATTTTGAACAAGTAATAACTTTCTTGTGATCTAAAAATAAGAAAGTATATAAAAAGCTGTTTAGTGTCCAGAATTGCCACAATTTATAACCGGTGTCTTATTGATTAGAAAATTTGTTGCTTCCAGTAACTGTTGATGAAGATTAGAGACTTACATTTTAAGGTTTAGTCCCAGGCCCTTGACTCTTCTCTCTATATCTCGTCCTTAAAGATTTTCAGCTATCATCTCTGGTTTTTTGTGTTCTGATCTATGTCTTTTGCCCTAATCTTTCCTCATATCACTTCTACAATAGCAGCATGACCCTTCTCCTTAAAAAGGACTTCTTATGACCTCACTGTCAATATTATGAAATCAAACTTGTCTTTCTCAATTTAAAACCTAAATTTAGTCCCTATTATAATTTATTTATACTTTTTATTCCTATTGTTATTTTTTCACCTACTCAATTTATAGCCTACATTCTTAGCTTTTAACTTTCTACTACATAGCCCTCCCTATATGCAGTCCACTGACAAAGTCCAAGCAGTTTTCATTTTGATGTCTTACATCTGTGGCTTCCTTTCCACAGTTTTTACCTCATGATTTCTTGTCATTCTCCCATCATAACCTGGATGGCTAAAGGAGCCTCTTGATTAGTTTTCTAACTTCATTTTCTTCTATCAACCTATCCTTTCAAATGAACCTTCCTAAAATAATACCTTCAACATCTTACTTCAAGCTTACCATCTCTTCTGCCTTAAGTACTGCTTCTTAAAAGTAGCACCTAGATTGGTTAAGCATTTCATAAGTAACTCAATAAACACACTTATGTTTATAAATGCTATAATTTGTTTTTCTTTCATATAAATTAGTGCATGGAAGAAAAAGGGAGTTAAAGCAAGTCCTCAAGTAGTGTTTCATTCAACATCATTTTGTTATGTTGATAAGATACTGTAGGAACTTAACTCTTGTTTATATCAATTATCGTATGGTAAAGTTAGTTTCATTATTCATCATTTCAGTTAAAAGTCACAGAACCGCCCTGACCAGTTTTGCTCAGTGGCTAGAGCGTCAGCCTGTGGACTGAAGAGTCCCAGGTTTGATTCTGGTCAAGGGCATGTACCTTGGTTGTGGGCACATCCCCAGTAGGGGGTGTGCAGGAGGCAGCTGATCGATGTTTCTCTCTTCCAACTCTCTATCCCTCTCCCTTCCTCTCTGTAAAAAATCAATAAAATATATATATTTTTTAAAAAAGTCACAGAACCTGCCCTAGCTGGTTTGGCTCAGTGGATAGAGCGTCGGCCTGCAGACTGAAGGGTCCCAGGTTCGATTCTGGTCAAGGGAACATGCCTGGATTGTGGGCTTGATCCCCAGTAGGGGGTGTGCAGGAGGCAGCCGATAGATGATTCTCTCATCATTGATGTTTCTGTCTCTCCCTCTCCCTTCCTCTCTGAAATCAGTAAAAATATATTTTTTTAAAAGTTACAGATCCTGTTGACACCATTAAAGTGAGGACTTACTGTATATATGTAATATTCCAAAAATTGCACATAATCTGTGTATGTCAGGGTCCATAGTAAGCAGCCTTTCTGAAGTTGCTCCATCAATAGCCACGGTGAGACAGTATTAAAAGGCTTCTTCATAAAATCTTGATGACACCCAAAAATCTGGATATAGTCACTGGAATGAATCACAGATAGTAAGATGTCATTTGTGGTGAGTGTGGTGGATAAAGATTGAGAACCACTGATTTGTAAAAGATCCCATTCTCTTAACCTGCTTTGTTATGCAGAGTCCTCCATAGTCTTACTTCATGCTGCTTTGAGAGCCTGTTGGGTTGTCTCCTCCAACCCATCCTTATGTGTTTAGTTATTGTTGTTTTTGTCTCTGTCCTTTGGTTTATGTCCCTGCCTCATACCTGTGCTTCCAATTCCCTCTCTGCTAATTCAAATCTAAACCCTCCTTTCAGGCTTAGTTCAGCCACTTTTTCTCCATAAAACTTGCCCACTGTGGTTTCTTCTTCCTCTGCATTGGTGACATTTTTTATTCCTCAAATGGCAGGTAATTTTGTGCTGACCTACATAAAATTTATATATTTCTTATATAGATTACCTAAGTTATTAACCTTTCCTATATTCAGGCCTTACTTTTCCTGTTAGAAGGTAATTTGCTTGAAAGTAGAGACTATCTTACACACATGTATTCCTATGTAGCATATAACAAAGACTAACACTTTAACATTTTCATGAATATTGATTTTTTATATGATCAGTTCTATCAGGTGTAACAGGATTACTTATTTTCTAACCAATAGATCGTTTCTAATAATGATTATCATTACATCATTAGATCAAGGAAGTTCAGGACAATTCTAGGACTGAGAAAACTTAGAGCAGATTTTACATTATTTAATGTACAAATACATTACAGCTGTATATTTGTTACAGATGAGAAAACTAGGCCCTCTGAGACTGATTTCTCTTAAGACCTAAATGACTATAAGAAATGGGATGGCTCTTTTTGAGAAAAAGACTTTAACTCAATCTTAAAAGATTTTTGATAATTAATGCGACACTTCAACAACAGGAGTCAATTAAGGAATATAGTTTGTATCCTCCAAAAAAGGGCTACTAGTTGTATCATGACATTTTGAACAATATTGGTATGATTCAGTCAAAAAGTTAACACTGAATCTGCGTAAAATATAAAACAAATTGAAAGCCCTGATCCCCAGCCTCAAGGAACATAGTCTAAGACAAGATGGACAAAATGAACAACTGGAGAACAGTTAAATGGTTCCATAAACAATTGTGATGAGCGTAGAAACTACATAAGCAGTATTGTATTCAGTAAAAGTAAAAAATCATTTGAAGTTATGAAAAAGGTAAGTCTTGAGCTGACCCTTGAAGGAAATAATTTGGATTGGTAGAGAGAAGAAATGATATAAGTATAGAGATTAAAATGAACATGATGGTTAATCGTGACAGAAAAGAAAAAATCTTAAAATTATGATAATACACATATATTAGGTGTTATCATTTAGAAATAAACTTTACATGTACTATCTCACATGAAAACATTTTTTTTTTAAGCTCAGAAATGAGAGAGATTTACTGTGGACAGTAGGTAGTACTATGTATTACTGAAGAGCATTAGGAAGACTTTTACCTACTTGAGCATATTTGTTAGGGAATGTGCCATCAGCAGTATTTAGGGTTTTCTCTTTAACACTTTGCTGTTACTTTTCCTTTTGTTCTCTTATTACTATGAAGTAAATCAGATTAAGGAATCACAACTATTCTCTTTATTGTTGAAAGTATTATATGTCCCTTTATTTCCCCCCTTGCCCTCTGAACCCCCTACCCCCAAGCCTTAACTGAGGGACCCCACCGGTGCATGAAACAGTCTTAACTGTTTTTGCCCTTGCTGGTGTGGCCCAGTTGGTTAGAGTGTTGTCCTGTGCACTGAAGGGTCATGGGTTTGATTGCTGGTCAGGGCACATTACCCAAGTTGCAGGTTCCATCCCTGGTCAGGGTGTATATGGGAGGCAACTGATCGATGTTTCTCACATTGATGTTTTTCTCTCTCTCTCTCCCTCCTTCTCTCCATCTCTCCCCCCTTTTCTCCCTCCCTCCCCTTATTCCTTCTTTCTCTCTCTCTAAATCAGTAAAAACATATCCTTGAGTAAGGATTTAAAATAATAATAATCTGCTTATATTTTTTAAAATTTTATTTCTCAATTATAATTTACATTCAATGTTATTTTTGTAAGTTTCAAGTGTACAGCATAGTGGCTGGATGATCGTATACTTTAGATTCTAAAGTTTAGAGAATGGTGTTCCCACCCACCCTGACATTTTCAGTACCCACCTGGCACCATACATCGTTATTGCAATATTACTGACTATATTCCCTATGCTGTACTTTACATCCCCAGGACTATTTTGTTACTACCAATTTGTACTTTTTTTCTTAACATATTTGTATTGATTTCAGAGAGAGGAAAGGAGAGGGAGAGAAATAGAAACATCAATGATGAGAGAGAATCAGCCGCTCCACCCCCATCCCCTGCACATCCCCCACTGTGGATCAAGGCTGCAACCCAACAGTGATCTCCCAGTTCATAGGTCAAAGCTCAACCACTGAGCCACGCACGCCTGCCAGGCCCAATTTATACTTCTTAATCCCTTCACCTTTTTCACCCAGTCCTTCTCCCTCCTCCCCTCTGGCAGCCATCAGACTGTACTGTTATCTCTAAGTCTGTTTCAAAAAAAACAATGTTTTTAAATCTTCCAGCATAAAACCAGAATGTACATGATCATACACAAAGTTTGCTGGTTTTCTATTGACCAAAGTTAAATGAGCCTCATTGCTTAATTCATCTTTTCATTTATTGCCCTTGAGTCTGACAGTAGTAGGTAGTGTACTACAGGTGTTAACACTATTCTATTTTCTTTACGGCATTTATATTTGCCCCCTTGTTTGATTTGGTTGTCTCTCATCTCCAGAAGACATCCGTTTAGCTCACCACTTAACCCCCAGTACCAAGGCCTGTCTCTGGCACATAATCAGAGTTCAGTTGAATGAATGAATGCATGCATGCAAGTGCGCCTGCATGGTGAGCCTTAGCTTGAGCACAAAGCCTCTCTGCTTTAGCTGTAACAGGTGGGACGGTGGGGCTTTGCTCACTGCCCTGTTTCCTTTTTTGTTTCCTCATTTTTAGACAATTGGTTGTAAGGTTTTAACTGCTATCCATGAAGAATAAACATACCTGAATATTCACTCTGCTTTGTGTTTTGTTTTTAATTTTATTATTTAAGGTATTACAAATAGTACATATGTCTTTTTTCTCCCCCATTGACTCCCCCCCCCAACCCCCCACAGTGTCTTGTGTCCACTGGTTGTGCTTATATGCATGCATACAAGTCCTTCAGTTGATCTCTTACTCCCCCAACCCTCCCCTGTCTTCTGCTATAGTTTGACAGTCTGTTCAATGCTTCTTTGCCTATGTATCTATTTTTGTTCAACAGTTTATAATGTCCTTTATATTCCACAAATGAGTGAGATTATGTGGTATTTATCTTTCACGACTGGCTTATTTCACTTAGCATAATGCTCTCCAGTTCCATCCATGCTGTTGCAAATGGTAAGAATTCCTTCTATTTTACAGCAGCGTAGTATTCCATTGTGTAGATGTACCACAGTTTTCTAATCCACTCATCTGCTGATGGGCATTTAGGCTGTTTCCAAATCTTAGCTATTGTAAATTGTGCTGCTATGAACATAGGGATGAATATATCCTTTCTGAATTGTGTTTCTGGCTTCTTGGGATATATTCCTAGAAGTGGGATGACTGGGTCAAATGGCAGTTCCATTTTTAATTTTTTAAGGAAACACCATACTGTTTTTCACAGTGGCTGCACCAGTCTGCATTCCCACCAGGAGTGAAGGAGGGTTCCTTTTTCTCTGCATCCTCTCCAGCACTTGTCGTTTGTTGATTTGTTGATGATAGTCATTCTGGCAGGTGTGAGATGGTACCTCATTGTTGTTTTGATCTGCATCTCTCGGATGATTAGTGACTTTGAGCATGTTTTCGTATGTCTCTTGGCTTTCTGAATGTCCTCTTTTGAAAAGTGTCTATTTAGGTCCTTTGCCCATTTTTTGATTGGATTGTTGATCTTCCCTTTGTTAAGTTGCTTTGTGTTTTAAACCCTAAATTCTAAACAGAATACATAACCCAGCAAACGAATTTTCACATGTGTTTGCTAACACTTTGAGAGTATTTAAATCACATTCAGTTATAACTTTAAAGTGATCATTATATTGAAAATAATAAAATGGTATAAAAATGGAATGTCCTAGAAAAGCATTATAGATAAAGATGGTCTCTTGGCTAATCTACTTTTGCTGCCAGTATTGGATTAGGTTTATGAAATATTTCGAGCCAGACTATTTCATTTTAGAGCAACTCAAGACAATCACCCTTTACATCCAAGATGTGAAGTTGCTAAGTTTCTACCTGGAGACACTGAAGAGTATCAGGTACTGATGCCATGGTTTTTGACCATTTGGAAGAGGCTAGCCTCCTGCCCTTTAATATTATATCTTAGAGAACTTAACCAAGTGCAAGTCTGGGTTATATCCCTGACTGAAATTTTAAAGGCACCTATTTCGGTTCTCTCCACATACTTTTATAAAGTATTTTTACCTGGATGGAGACTGTCTTCCAGAATTTCAGTTTTCCCTGATCATTCTCAGCTTGACCTTATTTCACATCTTGTAGTCCACCTGAAAAAAGGTGCTATAATAGCTGACATAAAGGGCATGTCATTTTTGAAAAAAAAACTCATGAGCTTTCTTTTCTGCGTAGTTTCTAGTCCTCCCTACCTCTTTTCCTTTTGCTCTTTGCCTGTCCTTTTTCCCTCCTTTCAGACTGAGTCCTTTCTGATCCTTTCTTCCTCAAGTGTGATCAGAAAAACTTACGTAGAGTCCTTTACAGTAGTATCCCCCTATCAGGCTGTTGGCCTCACAGTGTGTTACCTGGGTGGGCTTCTGAAGTAGTCTCCCTCCTTCCCCTATTAATTGCCAAGAATAATCCCTCAGATAAATATTTTTAATTTGTGAGCAATTGAAACTTTTGGCTAAAGGGACATCATTTGAGACCTTTAAAAGAGAATTGCCAGGGAAATCGTCTAGTTAAAAATAAGCTCGCCAACAAAGTGGTGGTGTTGAGAGAAGTGTAAGGCTGATTGATCAGCAAGTGGAAAGGATTCTGCTGTGAGGGGAAGTATGGAGATTCACAGATGCCAATTAATCATGTACTTCTTGCCCCATGGCATCTACACCAATTGAGAAATAGCCCTAAGATCCAGAGGAGATGGGAAGTATTATTTTAGTTTTATTTCCCATAAAGAGGGCACTGGAAGTTCTAGATTGGAGACAATGACTGGAACCTGTAGCCAAAACTCCTTACAGCAGTCCCCCAAACCTAGACCTTGGAATTGCATTTTTAGCAGAGTTAGGTGTGGAGAGCAAGCATTTAGCCAACCACAGAGATTTCACTATCCCAGACATCACCAGTGGGGAGAAAGAGCCAAAGAGAAGTGAGTTTTCAGGCTATCTCCTAAGGCAGTGATGGCTAACCTTTTGAGCTTGGCGTGTCAGCATTTTGAAAAACCCTAACTTAACTCTGGTGCCGTGTCACATATAGAAATTTTTTGATATTTGCAACCATAGTAAAACAAAGACATATTTTTGATATTTATTTTATATATTTAAATGCCATTTAACAAAGAAAAATCGACCAAAAAAATGAGTTTGTGTGTCACCTCTGACACGTGTCATAGGTTCACCATCACTGTCCTAAGGTCCTGCCCCTTGCCTGGCTATGCCTACCTCCTAGTTAGGAAGAACAGGAAAACAGATCCTCTGCTAGAAGACAAATACGGCCTAAAATAGCCCAGGCAAACCAAATCAGTTAAGAGGAATGGAAGCAAGAACCAGAAGTCCCCTCCCTCCATTCAAATGTAATCAATGTGGGTCAACCATTTTTAAAACTTGTTGCTATGTAATATGAAATCACTTGGGAGGTTGCCCCCCCCCCACCTTGAACGAGATAATTATTATAAATAAATCTGGACTGATAGCTTTCCAGCTTATTTTTTAAGCTTTTTATTTCTATATTCTTTAGACATTTAGCATTTCCTCTAAAATGAATTGAGCTTGAGCATGCCACATCCCTTCATTAGCTAAGGAAATGATTCTAGCAAATGCTGTCTGTTTCACAGGTTGTAGGCCATAAAGAAGGTCTGGATGTTATGGAGAGAGCTGATCCTTTATTCCTTTTAATTGGACTTCCTACTATTCCTGTCATGCTGATATTAGGCAAGATGATTCGCTGGGAGGATTATGTGCTTAGACTATGGCGCAAATACTCAAATAAACTACAAATTTTGAACAGTATATTTCCAGGTAAGGCCCTGAATTGTGGTGGTAACAAGCATGCCAAATTAATCCTATGGAAGAAACCCTGTATACAAAGGTATTTTCGCTATGCTAATTTTTTGGCACTAATACCCTGCATTTTTTCCCTCTAGGGATTGGCTGTCCTGTTCCTCGAATTCCAGCAGAGGCTAATCCTTTAGCAGATCATGTCTCTGCCACCCGAATTTTATGTGGAGCCCTTGTCTTTCCTACTATTGCGACTATAGTTGGTAAACTGATGTTTAGTAGTGTTAACTCTAATTTACAAAGGACAATCTTGGTAAGATGGCTTTAATATTACCTTTTTAAAGTAACTATACGAAAGAGAATGAATTGTATATTTGTTGTTTTTAAAAAACCAATGAGACTATATAAATATTCTGGGGCTCCTCAATTTGATCCTCACTGTCATGTAATAGCAGTAAAATGGAAAGAGTCCACGGCAGTAGCGCTGGCCTTCCAGAACTGTGCTGTGGGTGACTTCTCTCCCGGGCTATGCAGGAATCCTCAGACCATCCCTCTTGCAGCAAGGTTATGGTGAAGAGCTTCTGCTCTCAGTCAGGCTGCCTGGTTCAACCCTATCACAGATATTGTCTTGCTGAGAAACAAGTTTCTTGACTTCTCTATGCCTGTAGAATAAAGATAGTAATGGTAGCTACCTCAGTAAATTTATTTTGTTTCTCTAAATGTGCATTAGAAAAAGCTAATTTTCCTTTTTATTTTAGGGTGGAATTGCTTTTGTTGCCATAAAAGGAGCATTCAAGGTTTACTTCAAACAGCAGCAATATTTACGTCAGGCACACCGCAAAATTCTAAATTATCCAGAGCAAGAAGAAGCATAAAACTGTGACTTCCTATCGTTCTGCAGTCCTCTCATCCTTATGAGTCTGTTGTGTTGTTTTGATTCCATCATTAATGCACAGTAGTGGAGACTTGTGATAAGCTGCTGCTCTCGTATTTTTAAGAAATAAAATAAAGAAAGCACTTAGGGCCGGAGAACTCCTCTCAGTAATCACGGAACCTAAGGATGTGATTCGTTCTCATTATTCTGTATGTACTTCTTTTATGGCAGTCGTCTGAACCATTACATTAGCATGGGAAACCTGGCTTTGTTCATATTTTCTTCAGACAGAAATGTAAGGATCAACCTGTGCAAATATTGAATGCACATGCTGTTTTATTCAAAGGCCTCTTTTGTACATGTTCATGTTCAGTGTTTTCTTAGAATTGGCAACTCAATGAAGGTACTGAGGACTTTTCTCACTGGCATAATTTGATTACATGTTGTAAACAGGAGTACATGTTAATATGAGGAAATGTAAATTAAATTACTTATAAATAAATAACAAACCAAAAATGTATGTAAACATTTAAATGATTATCTGAACAAATGCGATTTTGTTTTTTTTTTAACCCATGTGATGTCCTCCAAAATGTGTAAGGTAAAAGTTCACAGGGCTTCCAGATCACTTTTTCACTATTAAATATTATTTATATAATGTTGACATCTCATAGTTCTAAATGTAATTTTGACTCATGCAGTCTTAATTACTGTGTGTGTGTGTGTGTGTGTGTGTGTGTGTGTGTGTGTGTGTGAGAGAGAGAGAGAGAGAGAGAGAGAGAGGTGACAGGTCCTTCCATCACTGGAGTAAGGTTTTTAAATCCATATTTCTAGAAATTAGAGCTGCCAGATTATAGTAGTTTGAGCGCAGAGAACGATTTGCAAAAAATTCAATAAAGTTATTTTACTCTTCTCTTTCATTGATTCAGTTATTCAGGTATTTGCTGATCACCTCCTGCTTGCCCAGGCACTATGCTGAGTGCTGTGGGATACAATGGTGAACACGACAGACTTGGTTCTATGTAGTTTACGGTCTAATTTCAACAGATAGAAAACCAACAGTGGTGAACCAAGGTGAGGCCTGGAGCTCTTTGTTTTTACACCAGTCAGTGAGGAGATAATTATGAAAATAAGTCTTGATAAGTATTGAGGTCATTGGTTTTGGCTTAAGATAATTTATTTTATTATTTTAAAAACCAATACTAATGTTTTTAGATTTCAATTGCTTATCATATTGATGAGGGTAGTATCTTAATCACTGTTTATCTAGTTTTATATTAATTTTTAAGAACCAATTATTTATTTTAAGCCATTTTTAATAGTGGCCCTTTTAATGTTATTCAGTAATCTGAATGATTTTGCAGTTATTTTCATTAATTAAGTTTTTAAAAGTTAGTTCTAAAAACCCTGTTTATTTTCTTGTTTACAGTATCTAATGCATGATGATGATAAATTTCCTCTTACTGAGGAGTGGCCACTTCTCTTTAGAAGTGTAGCAAATAGAGATTGAGCTCTATTAGACTGCAATAATGTATGTTAACTTTAGTAATTTAAAACTGGAATCTTTATAGTATGAATGTTTTGAGTTATAATATGAAGTTGATGTGAATGGCTATTGAACATTCAAAGTTGTCATTCTTTGGGGAGGAAGGGAATATTTGACTGACAGTGGGCCTTATTAAGAACACTGCTATAGTTCTGAATGGGAAATAAAAATCTATGATTATATATAAAAGTAACTTAGATTACATAACTATAATTATAAAATATATTGGCTTTTCTTTTGTTTTTAAGGTGAAAAGACACTAGATATTTCCTGTATAATTTTGTTATATAGAATAGCTTTTAGGCAGCCTTTACTAAAGTTATATAAGCACACAGTTCCCCATTTACTACTTTAATGTCCAAAATGGGGAAGTAGCTGCTTAGACTTATTGGCATCAGGGCTTGTGAGGGTGAGAGAAACAACTGTAATCTTTTGGGGGCAGGGAAGTGGGGTTTCTAGGGCTGTGGGGAGGGAATTGCAAGTGCCTGGGGACCAAGAGTGACCTCTAGCCCTGGAATTAAGCACTTAAATCTAAAGAGCCTTATTAGCTTGAGAAGTACCATGTCCTATTTATTCTCTTTAGCAAGGTGGCCTGCACTGCCATGAAGCAACAAAAGAGCATGAGCTGACTCATGTTGGGTAGACCTGGTTCAAATGCTAATTCTGCTTTTAATAACTTGACCTTGGCCAAATGACTTATCTTTCTCTCAGCTACAGTTTTCTTCTTCACTGAAATGCAAGTAATACTCATCCTCAAAAGATATTTCTAGGAGTAAGAGAAATTAAAGGAACAGGCACTTTAGTCTTGAAATAGCACCTATAGAGCAGCCGTTCTTAATTGCTAATCTGTTCACTCTCTAGGAAGAGGGAATGAAATAAAAGAAAGGCATTGGGGGACAGATTAAATGGATGCTGTAGACTTTGGGGATAGGTGGGTATATTTTGTGTTTTTCAATTTATTTTCACATTGCTTTACTGTGTAATTTCTATAAATTACTGTTTTAAACCTCTTATATGAAATTCAGTGACAACTAGTAGAATTCTTTGCAGAAATTAACTTATCTCCAAAGTGGCTGAAAATATTGTTCATCATTACATGATTATCAAATGACTATGAAGAATATATAACTAAACTTAGTGACTTAATTAGTCACTGCCGTGCTAACTGCTGTAATTTTTTTAAACATCTTGTTTTTAATATAGACAATCTCAATACTGGCTGGATTAGGGTAAATAAAGAATATTTCTGTTCTCTAGGTGTACTTTGTTGAACAACTGCCAAAATATTAATTCTGTACCTACGTAATTCTTTTTCTAAATAATAGTTATAGACACAGTAGATTTTTCTTTTAGTAAAAATTTGAATTTTTAAAGAAATTATTAGAGGAATTTGTCTTAATTTTTTAATTAGGCTAGCTTAAATGTTAAATATGTTCTAATATTTTTAATGTATCACCTCTCACCTACCTCCAGAGCTACGTGGACTATGATTAGACAAGCAACTAGACAAAATCTGGGTAGTCTCATGCCATGGGATATCTTAAAGTATATTTAAGTGAATTGGAAGCACACACACAATTTGTTTCCTGAGATACTAAGAACTTCAGTTTCATTCTAGAAGGTAAGAATCTTCTAGAATGAGGACATCAAATACAGACCCTTCCATCCATGGGGATTGTTTTGTCTCTAGGTCACTTCTTTATTAATACTAGTAGAGGAGAAACAGCATAGTTGGACAGTCCTAGATGCATACTCTAGCTGATACTTTAAATTAGTTGTAGCACAAGTTACTTTTCCTTAGAAAAACCATCAGTTTCCTTATCAATAAAATCTCTATATATAAAAGTCTAAGCGACTGTTAAAACCAAACAACCAGTTGACGAATCGCTATGATGTGCACTGACCTCCAGGGGGCAGACACTCAACACAGGAGCTACCCCCTGGTGGTCAGTGCACTCCCACAGCCAGCCAACCTTCCCTGGTCCCCCCACCCCCCCCTCGGCAAACCTCCCGCTGTCCCTTCCCCCAGCCAGCGGCAGGCCCTGGCCAGCCCAGCCCCTATCGGGACTGAGCAAGAAGGCCCCAATAGGTCCTGATCGCCGGCCAGGTCTAGGAACCCCATCCATGCATGAATTTCATGCACCAGGCCTCTAGTGAAGATTGAGATCTGTCTCCTAGCTTATTGGGAGGTAACATTTAAGGACAGTTTGATAGGCAGAGAAACTAAATCTGTGCCAATTTAAGCAGAGGTTTGTTTGCCTATAACCCTTTCTCTAGGTTACCTCCTCTACTACCTGCTACCCCAAACACCCATTGGAACTGGAGTGATGAAAGGTTTTGTTAACCTCCTGGAACAAATACCCTGAGCAGAGGGAAGGTTTGCAGCTGAGTGGTTGTAGGATAATCAACATGTACTACTTTATCAGATATTTGTTGAGCACCTGGGCCCTGGGGTAAAATGAGGAATAAGCCTGCTTTGAGATGTTCAGTCTTAACACAAACAGATCTAAGTCTTACTGTGGTATTACCACCACAAGAATGTTAAATACATATAGGGAGAATTTTTTATTTTTATTTTTTTTTTACAAAGAGAAAGAGATACACCAGTTGGCCGCCTCCTGTATGTGCCCTGACAAGAGATAGAACCCATAACCTAGGTATGTGCCCTGACCGGGAATCAAACCCATGACCTTCCAAGTGCACGAGATGCCACACTGGCTGAGGCGAGTGGGCATTTTTTTACTTTTGTTTACTATATTCCACAAATGAACCAAATTCATGGGCCATCTTGGAATATTTCGAGCCAGTAGAAGATGTGCCCTTCTTAAATAGGACTGTCTCTCGTTTAATATTAGCAAGAACCTATTACAGAAACTGAGAGGTAACGTCTCCACGGCCTTCTGATACTCATTTATCAGTATCCAAATGTATCTATTTATCAATTCAGATAATTGTACACCAAAAATAAGACCTGGAAAAGTGCACTATTTTAAAGTGCAAATCTTGATGTATTTTTGCAAATGATCACATGTAATATGTAAGGAGAGAAATCACGTTATTTGAACAGGGAAAATGTAATATAAGAAATTGTTGTCTGGTAAGTAAATACTAAAGGCAGTAAAAGAAGACTTTAGTAGGGGCAATGAAAGCTATTGTCTCTAGGCTGAGGGAGAGTAGACAATAAGGAAACAAATGCCTAAAAGAAGGCCTCACGACGAACTGGTTTTGCTCAGTGGATAGAGCATCAGCCTGCGGACTCAAGGGTCCCAGGTTCGATTCTGGTCAAGGGCATGTACCTTGGTTGCAGGCACATCCCCAGTGGGGGGTGTGCAGGAGGCAGCTGATCAATCTCTCTCATCAATGTTTCTAACTCTCTGTCCCTCTCCCTTCTTCTCTGTAAAAAATCAATAAAATATATTAAAAAAAAAAAAAGAAGGCCTCTGCCTCCCTCCCCCAAAGCCAAGATTCAGACCCTTTGAAGAGGGTGTGGCTACCACTGGGACTGTGAGGAGTAACGAGAACCGGACAGGGCAGGCTGGAGCTGGTCTCTAGGAGCCGTGCTGGTGGGGAGAGAAGCCTGAGGTACAACTGGACACCTGCACGGAGCTGCTGGGTGCCCATACCAAATGGTCACAAAGGAGGCTGGAACATGGAAGAGGCCTTCCTGACACGATAGCCTGGCATTGTCACTGCAGTGCCCTCGTTTAAAAAGGCCCAGGTCCCAAAGGAAAGTGTTTACAGGGTCCAATTCAGTGTCACAACTTTGGGCAGAGAAGGGTGGATTTGGAACTGAGTACGTTGGCACATGTAACCAGCGCCCTGCTCTGTAACCCATCCTAGTCAATCCAACACCCCTGCCCCACCTCCACCAAAGGGAAACATAATCTTAAACCTCTTTTCAGTGAATAACTTAGAAAGTACTTGGCAGTCATTTAACCCTGATATATTTGATTCACAGAAAGGGCCATAGTGATTTAGTACCATACAAACATGATGATAAATGGGCCGTTTTCATATATTCTGATTGGGCTGTACATTGATATGGAGGACAATTAGAAAGTATCTGTCAAAATTACTAATGCATGAACTCTCAGATCTAATTCCAGGAATTTATCTTAACATGTACTTGAGTACAGCAACATATCTATAAAGTTAATCTGTCGCAGCAGTATAAGTAAAAAGAAATTGGAACCAACCTAAATGTCTGTCATTAGGGAACTGGTTAAATAATGGTACATCCATAAAGGAATACTATGCAGCTATAAAAAATGAAAGAGCTGTTTACATATGTATTTAAAAATATTTCTGATGTACATTGTTAACAGGGAAAAATCAAGATGTAGTATGTTGTCACTAGTAGAGAGAATGGGGGTGGGGGAATTATCTAAATACCTGTTTATGCCTTTTAAAAATCTCTGGAAAGATACATAAGAAAACTAGCTATCTATAGGAGTTTTGGAAATGGAGGGTAGAGGTTAGGGAGGAGGGAGATTTTTATTGGTACCTTTTATATGTTTTCCTTAACTATGTAGATACATTATTTTTAAAGTAATTAAAAATTAAATCTTCCCAGAGGACAACTGAAAATCAATAGAAATTAGAGATTTCTATTTTATAAAGATGATAACATAGGAACTGTGTGTGACCATACTTTCTCCTTACAAAAGACTAAAGTGATTTTTTTGAAAAATAATTTTGCATCTCCCTCAAGCAGATCTTCCAGTAGGTATTCAATAAATGCTTACTGAACTGTATTAGCTTCCCATGAGATTCATTTTAAAAAATATTGTTATTGATTTCAGAGAAAGGATGGGGGAGAGAGATTGAAACATCAATAGTGAGAGAGAATCACTGATTGGCTGCCTCCTGCACGCCCCCCACTGGGGTTCAAGCCCGCAACCCAGGCGTGTGCCCTTGACCGGAATCGAACCCTGGACCCTTCAGTTCGCAGGCAGACGGTCTATCCACTGAGCCAAACTACCACGTGGGGAAGGGGAAGAGTCCCACTGACTCCTTTTCTCTGGTTTATAAAGGCTGCAGATCTTTGTGCCTTGATATCCCCTCTGATTGGTCACTATCCCCTTTGATTGGTTACTATAGCAACTCCAGAGCTCAAACCTGACATAAAGGACGTGAGGTTCCCTCCTTCCTCTCCCTTATTGTTTCCCTATTCCCTCTGGGCTTTCTTCTTTCCTTTTTGAAGGAGGGGCTTCCTTTCCTTTATTCTGTAAATGTATACCTTTTGCAGCTCTCAGCTCCCTTATTCTATGGAAATGTACCCTTTGTAGCTCTGTAGCCCTGTGCTTTTTCCATGGACCCCTTAGTTCCTAAAATGTCCTAAACCTGCCTTAAAACTCCTTTCAAAAGGGCCGTGTGATTCTAACTGTATGGCACTCTGGAAAAGACAAAACTATAGGAACTTTTTTTTTACTTAGTTAATCTTCACTGAGGATATTTTTTTCCTTTTTTAGAGAGTGTGGAAGGAGAGAAGGGAGGGGACCCCTGGTTGGAATCAAACCTATAACCCAGTTACATGCCCTTGACTGGGAATCAAACTGTGACCCTTGGGTGCTCAGGCCAAGGCTCTAACCAGTTAGCAACACTGGCCAAGGCTAGAAACACTTTTAAAAATCAGTTCTTTCTAAGGGTTAGGGGGAGAGGATAATGAATAGGTGAAGCACAAGATTTTTAGGGGGTGAAACTTCTATATGATACTGTTTGTAACCATGTAATGGACACTTGGATAAGTTGAGGAAGTAGTAATTTGTTAAGAAAAATTATGTCATTACCATTCAAGACATTTAAGCAGATGAGCCAGCTAATGAAAGTGTATTTTAGTATGAGAAGAATTTTACATTAAGCTAGTTATATGAGGAAATCCAAACAATTTGAATTTAAATTTTTTGTTGTTAATCCTCACCTGAGGAAATTTTTTCCATTGATATTTTTAGAGAAAGTGGAAGGGAGGGGGGCAAGACGGGAGGGAGGGAGAGAGAAACATCAATGTGAGGGAAACACATTGATTTGTTGCCTCCCGAAAGCACCCAACAGGACCAGGACTGAGGATCAAACTTGCAACCCAGGTATGTGCCCTTAATCAGAAATCAAACCCACAACCCTTCAGGGGTGAGCTGATGTTCTAACCACTTAGAAACATCAGCCAGGGTCAAACAATTTGTATTTTAAATAAGCATGATCAGGCCTTTGAAACTCAGAAGGGAAGCCATTAACTGGTAATTAGAAAAGTTAATTTCTTAGCTAAAAGTTTTAATAGCTTCCTTTGCTCTTTTTAAAAATATATTATTGATTTCAGAGGGAAAGAGGGAGGAAGAGAGAGAGATAGGAACATCTTTGATCAACTCCCTCCTGCACGCCCCACCCTGGGGATCTAGCCCGCAACCAGGGCATGTGCCCTGACCAGGAATCAAACTGTGACCTCCTGATTCATTAGTTGACCCTCAACCACTGAGCCATGCTGGCCAGGCTTCCCTTGCTCTTTTATCCTAAGGTGCTACCTGGCCCGAAGCAGAGGCTGAAAGGAAGGCAGAGCTGTGACAGCTCCTGGTGGGACCTCCACTTAGGACCTCATACCAGCAGCACCTCAGGGAGGGCCCACATCTTGGTCAATTTAATGTCATGAGTATCTTCCGCCTACAGATTACTGTCTCCCCTTTGCAGCTTGGCAAACAGGCTCAGAGACTACGTCACTTAGAGTTTGGTTTGCATCCTCAGAAACCAAGAGCGGCTGACTGAAGTGAAGGGGGTTTTCGGCAGGGAAGCTTGGAACTCTCAGGCTGGGAGGGCAGCTGGAGAGCCTGGACGAGAGACAGGCAGGCCCCACAGGTGCACACTGAGTTCGTCAGACATGTACATCTCAGGTCCCAGCCTGGACGCAGTGATGACTCGGGACCTGCCTGTCAGCTCAGCGTTGGATCTGTGCCTGCTGCCATTTGGGAAGCACTGAGCAGAGCCCATGCTCAGAGCACGTGGACAGACAGTTCCTGTTAACGGGACAGGGTTGTTCACTCTGGGCTGGATTTCTCGGGGGCTGCTGTCATCTGGGAGATCTGAGAAAGGCCTCTCCGGTAACATCCTTGATCTTGTCAAGTGGATGAATGTTAAAAAACCCTTTCCCCCTCTACACAGCTTTTGAGACAAAGATGGAATGTTAAGTCAGCAGCTGGGCTCCTTTCTCTCATTGGTGCCTTTGTCACAGGGACCAGCTATAGGATTATTGCTCTATGAAGGGAATGATGAAGATGAAAGTTTTGTAAGGCCCTGAATCCAGATGCCAAAGAACAAAGCAAGCAGCTGGCTTTGCCAGCGCAAAGGCTCTGGAACAGAAAATGCAAGATGTGAGGGAGGGAGAAAGAAGAGCAGCTTCCCATGCCTTCAAGCGGCACTGCCTGGACAAGGGACTTTTACTGGGGAGGCCCTCTTTGCAGACTTTCTCCGGGACCTGGGGCCCTGCTGCTCTTGCTAGCTAGGCCTGCATGAGATAGCAGGTCCAGGGGGGACTGCTATCCTTGGTCCTGAACAGTCCTTGTGCATAGCAGTAATCCACAGCCTGGCTGCAAATCTGAGTCCATGGAGACATTGCAAATAAATGTGCTAGTTGCAAAGCCTTGCCCCAGATCTGCTGAGTCAGTAGGTCTCTGCATTTTTATACAAACCAAGAGCCCAGGTGAATCTGATAGCCCACGGCTGCAATTTGGAAATGACTCTACGAGGGCTTACTTCTCTCTCCTAAGCCTATGCAGTGGACACCTCTAGCTTTTTCTCCTGTTGGCATCTACCCCCCAATCTTCTGAAAATGCACCTTGATTCTTATTATGGGAGTCCCTCCTTTCCACCCTCAGGTTTGGGCAAGATTGGCTCAGCTCCAGGCCATTCACCATTCAACTTGTCTCAACTTCCTGACCACAGTTACTGGCCCTGAGACCACCCAATGTGAGCCAAGGATGGAGTTGGGAGGTGTGAGATGAGGCCTTTCATTGTAGGTGAACTAACTCAGAAGCAGGTAAAGCTGATGATGGAGAGATACCAAGTCCAGAGGACCTTGTTTGAGCCTCTGAATAAAGTGGTCTAGAAGTCAGAAATTCCCCTGGACTTTTCAAAGGAGCTAATACATTCCTTCTATTGCTTAATTTTGTTTGGTTTGGTTTCTGTCAGCTGCAACCAAATAGAACTTCTATTTCCTAGGACACTGATGACTCATGCATTCTGTCCTAAGAATTCTCTTTGAATTCTGAACCAAGTGAGAGAAGCAGAGGAGCTGGGGCGGAGAGAGAACAAGCAAAAGAAGCTGAGGTTACCAGGGAGAAATCAGAATGACCATAATTTGGACACTTTTTAAATAATCAGTTACCAAGGATAAAACCTCAACCAACCATGGGCTAAAGATCACCTAAACCGAAGAAGAGTCAAAAGTATGGGGGGCAGGGCGGCAATGGTATCCTACGCTGAGTATCACCAAGGCGTTCTCAGATTTTGCTTTTCTCCTCTATCTCAATGAAGTGTTACTTCTGCGCTGTCCTTTGCTTTCTGCTACCCGGTTTCCATGGCTGGTCTCCCTGCAGCTTTGTCTGACCTTTCCAATGTTTGTCCTCTCTGAGGAGCTGGGGCAGCACAAACCCCTTCATCAGCATAATGGGCTCACTGTTCACGCCTCCCCTGGCTCTGTGGGTGGACAGGTATGATATGTACACTCCCAGGAGTACTAAACCCATCACAAAAAATACCGCAAGGTCAAAAGGTCTCAGGACCTCAGGGAATAACCCACAGGGGCATCATTTCAGAATATCGTTTCTTCCAGTAAGAGGTACAGGTGGGAGTTGGGAAGCATGACAAAAACGCCTGCACCCTCTCCCTGTGGTTTTGAGAGTACCCCTGTCTGGCTAGGGTAGGAAAAAGTTCTAATTAGCGGGCACTGAAGTGGGTTAATGTTTGCATGACAGGAGAAGGGAGGCTTGCCTGGCAGAGATTCCAGGACAGAGGTAATTAGACAGGAGGCCAAGGCCCAGATGAGGGACCTCTGGGGCGATCTGAAAAGCCAGGGTAAGACATAAAAGGAAGCTATTTTTAGAGAGGCCAGATCGGATTGCAGGACAAGCAGATCCAGGCCTCTGGGAATGGTCATTAGAAACGGCTTGCAAGCCAGTGAGCCCAGGGAAAAAAAGTTTTAGGGCAAAGTTACACGGTTTAAATGACTGTCAAGAGATGTGTGATTTTTAACAAATTCTGGGGGGTCATATGCCTCTGAGCTATATGCAAAGCCCAGGAAAAAGAACTGTCTCTTTTTTTGGACAAAGGTTGCTCCTCTAATATGGTGCAAAGCCATTAGATTATGAAATCATAATACACTGACCTTTTTAAATGTTATAGCTGAAAGTTTGGAGGAGGGAGGAAACACATGGTGGGTTCTGGGAGCTGGTTTTTGTCTGATCCTTGGCCTGGGAAGTGGTTGTAAGAGAGCTTACCTATAATTATTTGTTAAATTTATACATGGGTGTTATTTGGACTTGTGTATATATTTCATATGCGCATACACACACACACACACACACACACACAACACACACACACACACACACACCAGTAAAAAAATTACCCAAGTTCTAAGAGCAATATTCTGAGTCACTGAGAGTGGATGGTGGGATGGGAGGAGGGGGCATCAGAAGTAATGTCTATGAAAAGTTTTTATATGATAACATGCTAATGACATGGTACTAAGGGAATAAGTAGGCTACCTCTATGTATGTACAATGATATCTACAAAAATTATAAAAATATGTATATGTACAGGGAAAGGATTAGAAAGAAAAATGCTATCACCACTCTGCTGGCCCCTCTCCCTAAAATACAGGGAGGTTGCTCTGTAGGTCACTGGCTGGTTCTGGCACAGTCATCTACACTAATAAAAGAGAAACATGGTAATTAGCGTACGACCGCTACCCTTTTCATTGGCTAATCAGTGAGTATATGCAAATTAACGGTCAGCCAAGATGGCGGCCGGCAGCCAGGCACTGAAGCGAGCACGAGGCTTGCTTGCTGCAGACTCCAACATTC
>NW_005371274.1:933661-939340 GCF_000412655.1 Myotis brandtii
CCCCCCGCCCCCTGAGTGCACAAATTTTTGTGCACCGGGCCTCTAGTACTATATAATAGAAGATAAACATGTAAATTGACCATCCCTCCGCTACACTCACCAGCCAATCAGGAATGAGTATGCAAATTAACCTCATCACCTCTGTAGAGACTGACAGCAGGTAGGAGGCAGGTCCCAGCACGGCCTGCTTGGCCATCACCATGCTACCCAGGAGCAGGGAAGCGCGGCTCGCAGACAGCTCCCAGCATGGCCTGCTTGGCCGTCGCTGCGGTGTGGAGCAGGCAGGCCCTGCAGAGAGCAGAGAACCGCAGGGAGCGGGCCTAAGCCATCAGTAGGACATCCCCTGAGGGCTCCCAGATTGGAGAGGGTGCAAGTCAAGCTGAGGGGCACCCCCCCATGCACGAATTTCATGTACCAGGCTCTAGTTAAAATGTAACAGTAAAGAGCACGTTTAAGGCTTAGAAGGTCCAGTCCTAGCTCTGCCACTTGCTGGTTGGGTTCCTTGGACACATTGCTTAACCAGAGATTCTCAACCTGTGGGTCACGACCCCTTTGGGAGTCGAACGACCCTTTCACAGGGGTCGCCTGAGACCATCGGAAAACACATATATAATTACATGTTGTTTTTGTAATTAATCATTATGCTTTAATTATGTTCAATTTGTAACAATGAAATTGGAGGTCACCACAACATGAGGAACTGTATTAAAGGGTTGCGGCATTAGGAAGGTTGAGAACCACTGGCTTAACCTCTCTGGGGATCTTACAATAATGTTTGGGAAACAGGTCTTGGGCAAAATTGTACAGTCATTCTATTTAAAATCTCCCTAGCCTGCTGGCATGGTTTTGGAAGATCTGATTTATTAGGTCCACTGCAGCCCAAGATTGAGAAGATTTTCACAGTCTGAACTTGTTTCTTAGTATGAATGAGGCGGGAGATGATTGTGAAGGGTTTGGAACCCCCTTGGGACCATGGCTTGCTGCTGTCATCTCTCTTGTTTGTTTTGTAATGGTGTTGCTTAATCCTATGGGGGAAGTTGGGAGGGGTGAGTTGGGCTCATGCCACACCCTGGGACAGTACGGTGTGGCTCACTGCAGCCTGCTCAGCCAGCTCCCTCTCCTTGTGCTTTTTAATCTAGCCGACAGAAGTAAAGCCTTTTTTGAGAGAAGTTTGACCATAGGTATTAAAAACTTTAAAATATGCAGAAATAAGACTTCCAGCTATGACACTATTCAGAGGCAGGCAAATATTCTCTTCCAAAACACAAGAATAAAACTGGACACAATTATCAAAATCAAACCATTTCAAGGTTATAGAGATGAACCAAATGCAAACAACAACTTGAGAGATATTTATTCTTTTTTTAAAAATCCTCATCTGAGGATATGTTTTTATTGATTTTAGACAGGAAGGGGAAGAGAGAGAGAAACGTCAATTGGTTGCCTCGTGTGTGTGCCCCACCAGGGATTGAACCCACAACCTAGAAATGTGCCCTGACTGGGAATCAAGCCTGCAACCTTTTGGTATATGAGACAATGCTCTAACCAACCAAGCCCCCCGGCCAGGGCACGGGATGTTTATTCCTAAAGAACTGCTGGAGTTTGTGTAGGAACAACAGCCTCCTTGTCCAGGACTGCTTCTACTCCCCCACCCCCGCAACCCAGCTGGGTAGGTGCAGTCATTTTATTGGGGCAGGGCAGGAATTGCAGACCAGCTTGGCTGCAAGTAGGGGCAAACTTGACTCGGAATGGAGAGTGAAAAGTCCATGCTAGACAGCATTGTAAGCCCAAGTAGCAAGCTCAACAGAAAACAAACAGCAAACCTGAAGCTCTGTTGGCCTGAGGCTGCTGTCCCAACTGGGTGAGCAGTGGATCAGCCAGAGATTTAATAGGACGACTCTGGGAATGACAGAGCAATAGGAGGCCTAAATGAACTCTCCACGTGTCTCTGGCTGGCTGGGAAACTATCCTCACCTTCGGGGAAACACGAGAGGGCCCGGGGAAATGTCAAAGCTAAGGCAGACCTGAGAGCTGCCTGAACGTTGAGCGCCATCCCCACCCCACACACCGACCCATCAGTGAAGGTCAGGGAAGTGTCATGGGCTTGTGGTGTTTAAACACAACCTCTGTCCAAACCCAAGGCTGACTACCAAGCTATGTATACGCAGGGGTTCCCTTAGGAAGTCAGGCTAAAAATAAGAAGAAGAAAGAATTAAAAAAATAAAAAGACTGAGCCTAGACATCAGCTCCTGTACACCGTGAGGAAGACAGATTCTGCCAGGTGAGTCCAGGCAAGTTACAAAAACCAAACCAAACCAAACCAAAACAGACAAAGGAACAAACTAAGAGAAGCCTTCAAGAAAAAAATCAGAATCTCTAGGTGCTCTATTAAATGTTCTTCAACTTCTAACAAAAAATCATGAGACATACAAAGAAACAGGGGTGTGTGGCCCACACACAGAATAACAGCTCCCAATAGAAACTGACTCTGCATGAGCCCAGATGTTGATTTTAGCAAATGAAGATTTCAAAGCAACAATTTTAAATATGCTCAAAGAATTAAAGGAAACCACTTCAAGAGAAAAAAATATGACAATAATTCAATAAATAGAGAAAGGACATCAGTAAGAATATACAGCACCTTCCAATTGTACCTTCCAATCACAGAAGACTCCACCCAATCACAGTAGAATATACATTCTTTTCAAGCACACGTAGAACATTCTCCAAAATAATATCAACAGGATGGAAAAAGCAAGTCTCAATAAATCGGAAAGGGCTGAAATCATCTGAAGTATGTTTTCTGACCACAATGGAATTACATTAGAAATCAAGAACAGTAGGAAATCTAGGAATTCCACAACTATTTGGAAATTAAACAACATACTTTTCAATAACTTCCTGGGGTCAGGGGAGAAATCGCAAGGGGACATTTTCTGAAGGGTCACTGGGTCTGTCAAGGGCCCAGCTAGTAAGCAGTGTACCCAGGACTCTCATGGGGGGCTCAGCCCAGAGACCAGAGTCTTGCCACCGACTTCCCCACTCAGGGTCAGGCCTTAACACGTGAGTGAAAATCCTGCAACAAGATTCTGTTTCTCCTCCTGTTCTCCATGAGATTGGCTTCTTAACGACACACACACACACACACACACACACACACACACACACACACACACGTGAGGGCCCAGGAACTTCCCCGCTTTCCATAGAAATTCAGGGCTGGTGGTTTTCTCCCTCCAAGGAGAAAGCTAAAGGTGACAGAAAAGAATGGAATGTCATTCTTAATGGAAGGTTCCAGTGCACAAGTGCTAATATTATTCTATTAGAGCCCATCGCTCAAAATGTCTCATAGCGGAGAATGAATTATTATTTAATTAGGTGTTCAAACCGTACTTCAGAAGGACCCATTCATAATACATCACAATAGTCTCCAGCAAGAATGTGGGTCATCTTAGCGGGGTTTTTGTCCTGCTCTTCACGGCGGCTACTTCTCAAAGCCGCACTAAGTGTGGGCACTAAAGGTCCTCAGCCCGAGAGGGGGGCAAGGCCCACATGAGGCACATCTACAGTCAGGACCAAGCCCTCGACTGGGCCCAGCAAGTCAGAGTGGACGCAGGATTCAGAGGCAGCCTCTGGAGCAGGGCCCTCAAGCAGACTCACTGGGTGTGAGTCCTGGCTTGTCTGCTCTTTGCTCCTCTGCCCCCTCTGCCCGCCTCTGCCCAAAATCCCCCATGTAAATGCTGCAATGTGTGTGCAGCAGACCTGGCGGCTGGGTTCTGAGCTCTTTGCCTCCCCACCTCATCCCAACCTACTCCCCCTGTCCCCCCCGACCTCTGCTAATCATCGCCATTCCAGTGGCCCCCCCAAATCCTGAAGTCTTTTCTTTTACTCCCCTCCCTCCCCCAGTTAACCCATCAGCAAATCCTGCTGGCTCTATCCTCAACATACATCCAGCATCCAACCACCTGTCGCCCGCTGCTGGCTCCCCGCTGGCCCAACCACAGGGGGAGCCCCATCATCTTTCACCTCTCCACTGGTCTTGCTGCTTCTGCCTTTGCTCCCTTGCAGACCAGCAACCAGGAGCAGAAGCTGTGAAGTCATTTCTGCTTCTGCCCGACGCCCTCTGAAGAAGACCGTCTGGGTGGTGGTTCGACCCAGAAAGCACAGGAGAGAAAGTCCAAGGAGGAAGTTGGATGGGGGACCTGAGCAGCCAGGGCCCTCAGAGCAGCGCTCACTGCAGCAGGTGCCCAGACCACAGCACAGGCCCCAAGAGCAGGACTTACCTTTCTTCCCACGCTGCCGCTCCCCAAACTCCAGCGTTCTTCCACAGCCGCCCGTGTCCCCCCAACGCTGAAGGACAGAGAGAGGGAACTGGCTCCACCAGTTTGCTATGAACCCAGTTAATCAAAGCCCACAGCACACAGTTGTGTTGAAAGGATTGGCTCCACCTGTACCAGGCCTGCTGCTGCTGCTGCTTTTAAAAAACAGGTTTATTGACAGAGAAAGACAAGTATCACATGACCTCACGCATATGTGAAATCTAATGAACAAAATAAACTGATGAACAAAATAGATCCAGAGACATAGAAGCTTGGAACAGACTGATGAATTTCAGAGGGAAGGCGGAGGAGGATGGGTGGGTGGGAAGAGATTAACCAAAGAATCTGCATAACCCACAGATGCAGACAGCAGGGTGGTGAAGGCCTGGGGCGGGGGCGGGGTGGCTAGAAGGGGTCAATGGGGGTAAAAAGGGGACATCGTAATACTTTCAACAATAAATGTTTAAAAATAATAAAATCAGGTTTATTGAGGTGAGAGGGTTAGCTTGACAGGCTGGCAGGGCAGGGGTCCAGTGGAAAACAAAGGCAGGTGGAACACAGGCCGGGGCAGACACAGCAGTTTGAGCAGCCTAATCGCAGAACCCAACCAAGCAGGAATAACAAAATGTTTCTGGATTCCAAGCGGGAGGCATGGGAAACAAGGGAGGGTCTGCAGCAACAAGGTGTACGAAGGCATAGACACAGAGAAAGTGCAGCATAGGACAGAGAAAGAGCACGTAGAAACAGGGGAAGTTCAGGTCCGTGCTGGGCAAGAACAATGAGGGAGTTAGGCAGGTGACGACGCGGGTAAAGAGCAGGCTTGTGGCAAACATATATCCCTGCACTACATGGCTTCACAGGCAGCCCATTACTGGGCCCCCTCCCCATTCAGGGAGTCTGAATCTGCTTGTAATAAGTTTCCCATACTTTTGCTTAAATCTTCTGGCCCTCAGAGCTCATTCTTCGGCATCAAGAGACACGACCCCAAGAAAACACCTTGGCTCACCGTGCCAGTTATCAGAGGTGTATTTGATGCACACAGAAAAGCACACATATTTAATGAATACAATTTGATGAGTCCAGACATATGCATACACCTGCAAAGCCATCACCACAATCAAGGTAACAGACACATCCATCACCTCTAAAAATTTCCCTGTGTTCCCCTTTGGGTTTGTGTGTGTGTGTGTGTGTGTGTGTGTATGTGTTTGGGGTAAAAGCACTTACCATGAGATCTACCCTCTTAAAATTTTTAAGTGCATAATACAGAATTGTTGACTATAGGCAGTATGCTGTACAGCAGACCTCTATAACTAATTCATCTTGCATAACTGAAACGTTATACCAATTGAACAACAAC
>NW_005371274.1:947568-958701 GCF_000412655.1 Myotis brandtii
CCAGGGCCCTCAGAGCAGCGCTCACTGCAGCAGGTGCCCAGACCACAGCACAGGCCCCAAGAGCAGGACTTACCTTTCTTCCCACGCTGCCGCTCCCCAAACTCCAGCGTTCTTCCACAGCCGCCCGTGTCCCCCCAACGCTGAAGGACAGAGAGAGGGAACTGGCTCCACCAGTTTGCTATGAACCCAGTTAATCAAAGCCCACAGCACACAGTTGTGTTGAAAGGATTGGCTCCACCTGTACCAGGCCTGCTGCTGCTGCTGCTTTTAAAAAACAGGTTTATTGACAGAGAAAGACAAGTATCACATGACCTCACGCATATGTGAAATCTAATGAACAAAATAAACTGATGAACAAAATAGATCCAGAGACATAGAAGCTTGGAACAGACTGATGAATCTCAGAGGGAAGGCGGAGGAGGATGGGTGGGTGGGAAGAGATTAACCAAAGAATCTGCATAACCCACAGATGCAGACAGCAGGGTGGTGAAGGCCTGGGGCGGGGGCGGGGTGGCTAGAAGGGGTCAATGGGGGTAAAAAGGGGACATCGTAATACTTTCAACAATAAATGTTTAAAAATAATAAAATCAGGTTTATTGAGGTGAGAGGGTTAGCTTGACAGGCTGGCAGGGCAGGGGGCCAGTGGAAAACAAAGGCAGGTGGAACACAGGCCGGGGCAGACACAGCAGTTTGAGCAGCCTAATCGCAGAACCCAACCAAGCAGGAATAACAAAATGTTTCTGGATTCCAAGCGGGAGGCATGGGAAACAAGGGAGGGTCTGCAGCAACAAGGTGTACGAAGGCATAGACACAGAGAAAGTGCAGCATAGGACAGAGAAAGAGCACGTAGAAACAGGGGAAGTTCAGGTCCGTGCTGGGCAAGAACAATGAGGGAGTTAGGCAGGTGACGACGCGGGTAAAGAGCAGGCTTGTGGCAAACATATATCCCTGCACTACATGGCTTCACAGGCAGCCCATTACTGGGCCCCCTCCCCATTCAGGGAGTCTGAATCTGCTTGTAATAAGTTTCCCATACTTTTGCTTAAATCTTCTGGCCCTCAGAGCTCATTCTTCGGCATCAAGAGACACGACCCCAAGAAAACACCTTGGCTCACCGTGCCAGTTATCAGAGGTGTATTTGATGCACACAGAAAAGCACACATATTTAATGAATACAATTTGATGAGTCCAGACATATGCATACACCTGCAAAGCCATCACCACAATCAAGGTAACAGACACATCCATCACCTCTAAAAATTTCCCTGTGTTCCCCTTTGGGTTTGTGTGTGTGTGTGTGTGTGTGTGTGTATGTGTTTGGGGTAAAAGCACTTACCATGAGATCTACCCTCTTAAAATTTTTAAGTGCATAATACAGAATTGTTGACTATAGGCAGTATGCTGTACAGCAGACCTCTATAACTAATTCATCTTGCATAACTGAAACGTTATACCAATTGAACAACAACTTCCCATTTCCCACCCCGGCCCCCACCCCCGCACCCGGTAACCACCACTCTATTCTCTGCTTTTATGAGTTTGACTATGTTAGGTGCTTCGTATAAGTGGAACCATGTCCTTCCATGACCCAGGTCCATCTGTGGAATCTCAAAGAGTTATCTGCACTCCCGTGTTCATTGAAGCACGATTCATAATAGCCAAGTTATAGAAACGACCTAAATGTCCATCAATAGATAAAGAAAATCTGGTGTAAACACACAGTGGAATATTATTCACCCTCAAAGAGAAGGAAACGCCATGGGCTTCTGGGAGGAGGACAAGCTGCCTGGGCAGCAGTGAGAAGGTGCAGACTGAGAAATAGGGCGGAGAAAGACCAGAGCATTCATCTCAGTGGCCAGTGGAGGCTGCAGGGTGTGAGGGAGAGATGGTGTGAAGGAATAGGGGGAAGGAGAGTTAAGGGCCCAGAGAGGAAATCAGAGAAACTAAGGACATTCAAAGTTCTAATTGCTCTAAGGAATTGATGAAACTTGGGACTAGGTTTTCCTTATGTTTCAGTTCCTTATTGCAGCATACCAAATCACCCCCAAACTCAGTAGCTTTAAACAAGAAGAACTCAGTATTGCCCAGGAGGTCAGGATTCAATTCCTGGTCAGGGCACATGCCCGGGTGGCAGGCTCAATCCCTAGTGTGGGGTGTGCGGAAGGCAGCTGATCAGTGATTCTCTCATCATTGATGTTTTTATTTCTCCCTTCCTCTCTGAAATCAATACAAATATATTTTATAAATCAATAAATAAATATGCAGGGAGTATGGCCAACCAAGGAAGCTTCAGGGTCCAAGAGTTTTTATTGGGAGTGATTACTGTCCATGGGATTGAACTCAGTCTCAAGCCCCAATCCACTCCCTGGAGGTCAGGCTGATATCACCTGGCCTACAGCCGAGAGGCACCTCCTTAGCCTGAATATCAGGTGTGAGCTAAGGAGCCCACTATGAATAGCACAGACACTCCTATCACCTGGGAAATTCCAAGGGTTTAAAGGTTATCCTCCAGGAACCAAGGACAAAGGCCAGACCTCGCTGGGCAAGGCCAAATTCTTTACTACACATCTTTCTTCTGCTTCTGCCTTCTCAAGGCAGGTACAGTGAAAAACAAACATAACTATACTGAGATTACACTAGGTACCACACACTGTATACCTACTTTGTCTAATTCTCACAAAAACCCTGCAAAGTTGCTGTTACATACAGGGAAGAAGACTGAAGCTCAGAGAGTTGCTCAAAGCGTTATAGCTAGAAGGTAACAGATTTGGCCCATGTTGGCACAGCATAACACCTTGGGCCATGAGATCCTTGTTGACAACTTTATTCATTCGTTCATTCTACATTTGCCTATTTAAGCCTTCATTCCAGGTGCTGAAGGTGCAGCAAAAAACAAAACAGACAAAAACCCACTCGTACAGAGTTGATACTCAAATGGGAGAGAAAGTAAGCAAGTAAATATATAAAATACATAGTATTTGAATGATGGTGATATTGCTGTGGAAACAAAGCTGTGGTAGGCAGTTAGACAGACATGCGCAGAGCAAGGACGATGGGCCAGGTCCAGAAGGTCACCAGGCGGGAAGCCCCAGGTGCCTAGCAACAGGCAAAACTGGGAAAAAAGACTTTGCCCCCAGGGTGACCTTTCCTGCCCTATCATATTGCTGGTCATAGAGTTGAGACACCCTGACCTTTCCTATCGCTGGTCATGAGGTTGGGCCCTCCCCTGACCTTTCCTCCCTTGGACTGTTGCTGGTCATGTGGGTTAGACCTCCTCAGAGGGGGCCCGAACAAGGGGACTGGAAAACAGCCCTTCAGCATTCAGCCCCCAGAACAGTGAGGTTCCAACCTGCATCAAATACATCTAGGCCTCCGTTGTGTTTCAGCTCCAGGCCCAGAAAAGCAGCAAAACCAGACAAGCAATACCATGGCTGACGTCAGGGCCAACTGCATTGACTAATAACCCCCTGCCCTGGCGCTGACCAATCAAAAGAGACCACAACCCTGGACGAGCGCACCTGCAAAGCTGATGCATATTCGATGGGATCCTGCCCTGAGTCCTCCAGATAAAGACCCTCAAGCCGGAGGACCCGGCACCTTTCCCCACTCCCTTCCTCCCGGTGTGTTTTCCTCGCCTCTCTCTCCTAAGCTCCAAGGCCCCTTCTTTTGCCTTTATTTATTTATTTATTTATTTTAAATATATTTTATTGATTTTTTACAGGGAGGGAGAGGGATAGAGTTAGAAACATTGATGAGAGAGAAACATCGATCAGCTGCCTCCTGCACATGTCCCACTGGGGATGTGCCCACAACTAAGGTACATGCCCTTGACCGGAATCGAACCCGGGACCCTTCAGTCCGCAGGCCGACGCTCTATCCACTGAGCCAAACCGGTGCTGGCGCCTTTATAATATAACTTGTTTCCTGAGCCCAGTTCTACAGCTCACTTATTCTACCTCTGTGACATTCTACATAAACTTTCTCTTTTAGTTTGAGTCTTGGCTCTGAATTCTCTCCTAGCCAGAACTCAAGTACCGAGGTTGCTGAACCCAGCTCCAGCCTGACTCTATCGGGGTAAGAACCTGGTGCCGTTTCGCTGCCAACAAAACCATGTGTGTATCTTATTTGGACCTTTAGTCAAACATATCAATTATAACAAGACATCTTTGAGACAACTGGGAAATTTGAATCTCGACTAGTATATGAAACTATTAATTTTGTTGGATCTGATGATGGCATAGTGGCTGTGTTTCAAAAAAAAAAGTCCTTATCTTTAAAGATTCAGACAAGTATTTATGAGCAAAATAAAATTGTAAAACTTTGCTCATTATTGATGCTGGATGATAGAAACACAAGGAAAGCCCTCTATACTATTTCTTCTAATTTTGTATATGTTTGAAAATTTCATTAGTAAAAAGTTGTTTTTTTTAATATATTTTATTGATATTTAATAGAGAGGAAGGGAGAGGGATAGAGAGTTAGAAACATTGATGAGAGAGAAACATTGATCAGCTGCCTCCTACACACCTCCCACTGAGGATGTGCCTGCAACCAAGGTACATGCCCTTGACCAGAATCGAACCTGGGACCTTTCAGTCTGCAGGCCAATGCTCTATCCACTGAGCCAAACCAGTTAGGGCAGTACAAAATTTTATTTCATTTTTAAGTGATGGATAGGGTGGCAAACAGGATGTGTAAGGGATGATGTAAAAAACCAAATAGGTAGATCAGGGAAGCCTTCACTAAGAAGGTGACAATGGAGCAAAGACTTGAGGCGGTGGGAAGAGATCTAAGTGAACCTCTGAGTAAGAACATCTCAAGCAGAAATGGGAGCTACTATAGAGCTCTGAGGTGGGGTGTGCCTGGGAGGGCTGTCCCCAGGAAGGAAGAGCTAATGGCTGGAAAGGGATGGTCAATGGCACAATAGCAGGAGGTGGCATCAGAGAGTTAACAAAGGTGAATGGGGAGAAGAGGATACGCATGCAGGGCCAAATCCAACAGAGAATCCATACCCCAAATATACAAAAAACACCTGCAAACCAATCAGAAAAATATAGGCAACCCAATAGAAAAGTGGGGGGGAACATGAAAAGGCACTTTACAGAAAAGGAAATGGCCAATGAGCACATGAACATGTGTTCTACTTCATTAGGCCTCAGGGAAATGTCCATTAGAGCCACAATGCTACACCACCACACACCCACAGGAAGATCACAGGGAAAAGCAGGCAATACTGGTCATTAGAGAGGAAACAGAACTCACACACTGCTGGTAGGTATGTAAACTGGCACAGTGTCTACTACAAGCAATCAATTCCATTTCTACCTATATATCCAGAACAAGAATATCCAGAGCAGCACGATTCTTAACATCCAAAAACTGAGCACTACTCAAATGCCCAGTAATAGCAACATGGATCAACAATGGGCTACTACACAGCAGTTAGAAAACCAAAATAATCAATACAGTGAATCTCACAAAAACAGTGAGCAGAGGAAGCAGACACCAAGGACTCAATACTGTGTGAGTCCATACATGTGAAGTTCAAAAACAAGCAAAACCAGGCCTGGCTCAGTTGGCTGGAGCATCATCCCATATACCAAAAGGTGCGGGTGTGATTCCCAGTCAGGGCACGTTCCCAGGTTGCAGGTTTGATCCCGGGCTCGGAGGCAGCAGATTCATGTTTCTCTTTTTCCCTTCTCTAAAAAGAACCAAATAAGCAAACTAACCTATGCTGCTAGAAGCTAGGACAGTGGTAATCCTTGTGGAGAAGTGACTGGAAAGGGGGACTGTGGGGACTTGGGGAGTTGGCCATGTCCTAGTTCCTGATCTGGATGCTAGTTAAGTAAAGGAGTTCAATTTGTGAGCAGCCACTGATGATTTGGGCACTTTTCTGTATCTCTATTATACTTCAAACCAGCGCCCTAGCTGGTTTGGCTCAGTGGATAGAGTGTCGGCCTGTGGATGGAAGGGTCCTGGGTTCGATTCTGGTCAAGGGCTCGATCCCCAGTAGGGGGCGCGCGGGAGGCAGTGAATTGATGATTCTCTCTCATCATTGATGTTTCTATCTCTCTCTCCCTCTCCCTTCCTCTCTAAAATCAATAGTAATACATTTAAAAAACAAACAAATATGTAAAGCAGTAGTTCCCAACCTTCTTTTGGCCATGCCCCACCTAAGCATCTCTAAAATCCTGATGCCTCACCCTGTGACACATAATTCTTATTATTCAAAAAGTGAACTCCTATTCCCATGGAGGAAGCCTAACAGGCCATTAACTTGGTCTAAACAAGCTTCCAAAGAACATGGCATCCATGAAAGAGAAAAATAAAAAAAACGAAAGGACAGTTGAAGGACTGAGGAAGAAATCACTAAGAAATTGTTAAAAGCCGAAACCGGTTTGGCTCAGTGGATAGAGCGTCGGCCTGCGGACTGAAGGGTCCCAGGTTCGATTCCGGTCAAGGGCATGTACCTGGGTTGCGGGCACATCCCCAGTAGGAGATGTGCAGGAGGCAGCTGATCGATGTTTCTCTCTCATCGATGTTTCTAACTCTCTATCCCTCTCCCTTCCTCTCTGTAAAAAATCAATAAAATATATTTAAAAAAAAAAAGTAATGTTGCCCAAGAAACTGGACAATATGTGACACAAACCACAACTGATGGCTCAACTCTATTCGGGGTCAAGAAGAAGGAATTAAATAGATGTAAATCTCCCATTTGAGGGCCTCAGGATGGCATCTATATCGCCATTATTATCAGGTGTCATTCTTATCAAAAGTCTTCCCTGCTCAAACCCATCCTGCTCAACCTTTGTTATTACAGTAGCGATAACCACATACCAAAATAAATTCCAAATGTATTAACAATTTAAATTAAAGAAATAAGCTCAAAAGCTATAAATATGTACCCATCAGGTCTCAAGAGGAAGAAGGCTGTTTTTAGGTGAAAAGCAGAGGGAGAAAACATGTCTAGAAATGCAAAAAATTCACTGTTAATTACTCATTCTCGAATTGCCTCCCTTAAAAATCAAATTGCCCCTCTGAGGAATGTGTGCCCCATGTTGGGAACCACTGGTGTAGAGGAATGTTGCTTCCCTCCTCTGAGGTAGCAGTGACAGGTCCAACCCCAGACACCCCACCCCCATCCCGTGCTGAGTGAGAGGGACACAGAGCATGGATTGTTGGCTGAGAAAACAACTCACAGCTGCACCCTCGACATTTCAAGACACTGAAACTGACACGGAGTTCCCTGGCCGTGGAAGGAAGGAGTCTACGAAGAACTGGGTGAAACTGCTATGGGTGTTCCTAATGTACCTTAGGATGCATTCTCACACGGTTTCATAATGCCACATAGGTTGTGGTGGCATTTGGAGACCAATCACTTAAGAAGTTTTTTTTAAGGAATTGAATATTTTAAGTATAAACATTATAAGCTCTTTAAAAGCCAAAAGTGACAGCTTTACGAACTAGAAGTAAAAAGTAACTAAAGCAGCCCACAGGCTTTAATTTCTAACAAGATAAATGATGGCCATAACTCCTATAAACAACAAGTTCTTGGAGATTATATATTTATAATAAAGAATATACATATAAAGAATATTATATATATAAAGAATAAAGGGTCTTGAGACCAAAAACTGAGAAAATGACTGTGGGTTATCCCCAACCTTGTGGATGGGTTCTTCCTATGACCTCCTAAGGAGCTACTGTTTTGAAATTCCAAGTATCCAATAACTGAACTTTGAACTGATTTCTGTGGAGATGATCTGGACCAAGCTTCTCACCAGCTTTGCCCACTGTGACTCCGGGCACAGCAGTGCCCCCAGCGTGCTGCAGGGCCCTCGGCCACCTCTGCTGGGGAGAGGCTCATATCGCAATGGTCTCAAGAGCATTGGCAAGGGCGACTCGGCTGTGGTGACATATCTGAAGTGACGGAGGAGATTCCCATGGAGGAGAGGCCTAGTTTGCCTGCCTAATGACTCATGGTCATGGGAACGGAAAGAGGCTGAAGACAAATCCCCCAGTGAGTGTCTGCTGTGCACACTGTCCCCGGAAGTACATTGTCCATAGAGACTTGCAGGCAGGACACCTGCTCCTGATGCTGGTGTGAGCAGCAGACTTCGGCTCCAGCAACAAATTCACCCTTTACAACAAGCTGATACCTTCCGGGGCGGCCCCTGCTGCTGCCCCAGGGGAGTTCGACAATGAAGGGGACGTCCTTCCTCCCACCTCTGCCTCTAGAAGTCCACCCTCACCGTCCGGGCTGCTCATAGCTGGTGCACAGCACACGCCCGCGACACCTGTCTGGGCTGTGCTCAAGGGAGGGCCCACTAGGCCTTCGTGACCTTTCCCAGGAAGACACCCTTTGCCGATCATATCTTTCCCCACATTTTGCCAGCTCAGTTCTCCTAAGTTCTTTGAGCAGCCCCTGAATTCTGTGAAATCCTCTCCCATGAAGTCCTCCCTCGTTGGGCTGGACGATAGACCAGCAATGATCCTGAGTACCCGGGCCTTTGCATCCCAAATCGCCTCTGTGTTAATCAGAATGAAGGAATCTTGCTCTTTCCCATCTTTGTGCAATCAGATACCTTTGCGTGCCATCTGCCCTCGAGATCAAACGTGGCCTGTGTTGCTATAATACTGTTGTCCATGCTATTTGGTGTGTTGTTCCTATTCTGTTATCTGGGTGCCTGGCACTGGCAGGGTCTATGTGCTCTGACCTGGTGTGTGCCCTGGGGAATCACAGGCTGTCAGGAGGGTGACGGGAGGGCCTGGCTTTTCTAGCTCCGTTCTGTTGAAAACAGTCACCAGATAACCAGGTGATATGTCAGACGATGCTTTTTGGTTTGGATAATGTTCATCAAGGAAGGACCCAGGCTCCCCCTGCCTGCTGTCTCTGCCATCCTTACATTGGCTTCGTCCCCACATTTGTCATCTCAGGGGCAGGGATGGTCCTTCCACCACCGAGTTTTGTCCCCCCAAGAAGATGGGGGCAGGAGGAGGGGGGACAAGGGAGAAAAATATCTCTTGTACTCCCTTTGTTATTTTATTCTGGAAGGGAAGCCCTTCCCTCTGGTTTCTACCTCCATCTCACTAACAACCTCCAGCTACAAGGGGACAGAGATCAAGCCTGTAGCTTTCACAGTGTCTGTGAGAGAGCTTGGCAAAGATGGGAGCAAGAAAGTTGAGAGCTGCCAATCAGACTTAAAAATAAATCTAAGTTATGTTATTACATCTGCATATTTCCTAAAATATCTGTGAGCATAGCTTAAGCTAATTTACGCATGCTGATGTTGATTTCTATTTGCAAGTGATTTTATTTCAGAAATTTCCACTCCATAATATATGAATAATAATACCATCCTTTAAAAAAATATTTGTTTTCAGTCTTGATATCAGTTTATATGGTCTATTTTATCAAAGTGAGCTAGGAAAAGAATTGAAAATATTTCTAGATGCTAAATCAATTAATTTGGTCAATAAGACATATCAGCCATATGTTATCTTTTAAGTTAGTTCCTAGAATTTTCCCCAGTGGTGGCAAGAATATCTTTGGTTGGCAAAGATAATTTTCCCTATCTTCCCACATGCTTGCCCTGCTTGGTACATTACATAAACTGAAGTGGCTGCAGCTGTGAAGTCACAGAATGGGTTTTATGTGGAGCCTTTTTGGGGAGAAGTGCTTTGTCTCCATCTGGTGGACAATGTTCTGAAATGAAAGCCAAAATGAAAGCTCATTTTTTTATGGAAGCTTAGCTTCCTTGACCTATGAAACAGGTCTCAGCAAAGCCTAAAGTTGCTTAATGAGTTCCCTGTTTTGGGAAATGAGGGACTTTATTGGCTCAAAGATGCTAGTCACCCACAATAAATGAAGGGCTTTGAAGAATCTAATTAGCCAGTAAAACTTCAGTCTAATGCCCACTCTGGTCAGTTTGAGACTTTGCCGAAGCAGATACATTGGCAGACAATGCTTTACAAAATAGATGGAAGGGGGGATAATGCCCATTGTGATCAAGCTGCAAAAACACAAGCTGCGGCGACAGCTATAAACAGTTCCAGTGGCTACAGTGCTTTCACCTTGCTTCAAGGAGGGATGGGAGAGCAAGACTGGGGAAGCCAGGCAGACCAGAAGTACAATTTGATAGGTAGATTAGGGGAACCAGGACATTACATTCATTGGTTCCTTGTCCTGGCAGAATTTAATGTGGAGATTAAAGGAGACTCGGGTCAGTAAGAACATTCAGTATATTGGACTGTAACTTTACAAAAACTAGTACAATTGAACCAAGTGATGAACAAACCTCCTGAAGCCATAGGGACCAAACACAACAGGCTCAAGATGCCCACCAATAATAATCTCAGTTTCTTAGAAGCTGCTTCCTTGATTTTAACATTCTTAATTTCTCTTTCTCTTTTTTAATTTCCCTTGAATGCTACTAAAGATCAAGAACATTAAAATCAAAAGGGAAATCAGTAGCACATCCTCTTCCCACTTTTAGATACACTGTACTTTCTTTTCTTGCGCTTTTAAATAGTATTTATTATCACCAAGTTTTTATAAGGACTTGCTAAATGAGTTCTATCATATACAGGTGTAGCTTTCTATAATAAAAAAATAAAAATTTAAATTTGTAAAACACAGATTAGAAAGTGATTATTCAATGCAGCATTATTTACAATAAACAGTCCAAGTCCCTAGATGAGTGGATTAAAAAGCTGTAGTACATTTACACAATGGAATACTGCTCGACCATAAAGAAGCAGCAAATCTTACCTTGTGCAACAGCATGGATGGACCTGGAAATCATTATGGTTAAGTGAAATAAGCCAGTCAGAGAAAGACAAATACCATCTGAGCTCACTTATACGGGAAATCTAATCAACAAAATAATTTAACACACACACAAAAAGAAACAGAAGCATAGATACATAGAACAGACTGACAGCTGTTAGAGGGGAGGGGGGCTCTGAGTTGGGTGAAAAAATGTGAAGGGATTAATATATATACACACACACACACACACACACACACACACACATATAGGCCCGGTGCACGAAATTCGTGAATGGGGGCCGGGGTCCCTCAGCCCGGCCTGCAACGATGCAGGCGTCCCACCCCCCTGCTGGCCTCTGGCC
>NW_005371274.1:958819-1028316 GCF_000412655.1 Myotis brandtii
GAGCTCGTCGCCTGAGGGCGGATCCAGCTGCGCTGCTCGGGTGCCACTCCCCCCGGCAGGGCTGACAGGACCGGACACTCCAGTGGCAGACGAGCAGCCGCTGCTCCCCCCAGTGGGGCTGACAGGACCGGATACTCCAGTGGCGGGGATGAGGGGACTGGGCACCGCCATCTTTGTGACGGAGTGACAGTTAATTTGCATATTACCATTTTATTATATAGGATATATATGACACATAGACATGGACAACAGTATGGTGATAGCCAGAGGGAAAGGGGTTGGGGAATGTGGAAGTGGGCAAAGGAGGGATGAATGGGGATGACTTGACTGGGTGGTGAGCGCATGATGCAGTGTGTAGATGATGTTTTATTGAGTTTGACTAAACAGTTTTACTTTATCCTTTCCAATCTTTACTGCACTGACTAGGACCTCAAATACAAGTTTGAACAGAAGTATTGAGAGCATACATCCTCATCTTGGTGCAGATTTTAGGGGGAAAGTGTTCAATATCTTATCACTCAATATGATGTTGCCAGTAAGTATTTTGTAAACTCCCTTTATTAGGTTGAGGAAGTTCCCTTCTATTCCTTGTCTGCTGAAAGCTTTTATTAAGAACTTTGTAAAATGTCTTTACTGTACCTATTGAAATGATCGTGTGTGTGTGTGTGTGTGTGTATGTGTGTTTTCTCATTAATTCTGCTGTTATGATAAAAAGCACTAATCAAGTTACAAGTATTATACCAACCTTGCATTCCTGGGTAAAAACCACTTTGTCCTCATGTACCATGGTATATATCAACATAGGTGTAACTCCATCTATTGAAAAAATTCCACATTATTAACTGGTACAACTGGTAACCAAGAAAAATGAAAGCACATGTCCACAGAATCACTTGTACATGAGGGTTCATTGTAGCTGGACATAACCCAAATATATATTGATGGGAAACAATAAAATCACACAATGGAACACTATTCAGCAATAAAAAGAAGCTTCAGACATGACCAAATCTCAGAGACATTAGATTTAGCAAAGAAGCCAGGCACAGAAGAATATATACTGTATGATTCTATTTAGATAATGTTCTAGAACAGACTAAATAAACTATAGAGATTTAAAAAAATCAGAACTGCTGCTGGAGAGGATAAGAAGTAGTGGGAAAACTTAACTAGAAAGGGCTACAAAGTAACTTTCTAGGATGATGTAAAAATATATACCTTGTTTGGGGTGGTGGGTTTACTGGTATATGTAACTCCATCTATTGAAAAAAATCTGCATTATTAACCAGTAAACCTGGTATGCATAACTCCATCAATTAAAAAAATCCACGTCATTAACTGGTACAGCTGGTAAAACCAGGCGAAACCATTAATACTGATCACTACCAACAACAAATAATCAATTTAAACCACGCTTTGATCATAAAATAACCGGAATGGGCCAGAAGACATGGCAAAGTAATTTTGCTTCATGATGATGCACCACCACACAGTTCAAAACCAGTTAAAAACACGTTAAAAGATCTTGCCTGGGAAGTGTTAACCCACCTGCTGTATTCACCAGACCTTGCTCCTTCAGATTACCACTTGTTCTGATCGATGGCACACACACTTTCTGAGCAGCACTTCAAAATGTACGAAAAGGCAGAAAATTTGGTCTCTGAATGGTCTGCCTCAAAACAAGAAAAGTTCTATTGGGATGGTCTCCAGAAAGTACCCGAAAGATGGGGGAAATGTGTAGCTCGTGATGGACATTACTTTTAATAAAGCACTTTCGATGTTTCTCTTGAAATTATCGTGTTTTCTTTGATTGCAAAATCTGCATTATTAACCAGTACACCTGGTAGAAGCTCATAATACACCACACCTTCCTGATCCCACCAAACGCAGAGCATCGTCTTCTTTCCAAAGCAATTTGGCCTTGCAGTCAATGTTGATGGTTGACCTGAATCAACCCATAATTTTGTGCGTTTGGGGTTCTCAAAATCCACTTTTCATTGCCAGTCACAATTCAATGCAAAAAAGACTTTCGTGCAAATGAAGCAACATTTTATTGATGACTTTTTGGTTTTCCATTTGTCTTTTGTTCAGTAGATGTGGCACCCATTTTCCTTCCTTTAAAATCGTTCCCATTGCTTATAAATGATCGAAAATTGTTTGCTGAGCAACGTTTAATCTTTCTGCAAGTTGTTTTTGAGTTTGACACGCATCTTCATCCAATAATGCTTGTAATTGTTGGTCTTCAAACTTTTTCAGTTGACCTGGACGTTCTTTGTCTTCACATTGAAATCATCACTTTTAAAGTGTTTAAGCCAGTGTTCACAAGTATCTTGAGATAGAGCATGTTCACCATAAGCTTCCCGAAGTATAAGATAACTTTCAGCAGCACTTTTCTTCAAAATAATGAATTAAAACTTCCTGCAAATGCTTTTTTTCGCACAAAATTCGACATTTTTAAGCGTAAAAATACCTATGATGTTAACACCTTCAGAAAACTTGATATGAGTTTTGAAGCTTGTTGTCAATACAACAAAATAGCATACATATCAAATTGTATATATATCAACATATGTGTAACTCCATCTATTGAAAAAAATGCACATTATTAACCGGTACACAGGGTTCTCTTCTGTCTTCTAAAATGTTATGTAAGACTGGTATAATCCATCTTTAAACATTTCATAGAACTTACCGGTGAAGCCATCTGGGTATGGAATGTTCTTTGTGGGAAGGGTAGTAAATCAATTTTTTAAATACCTATTCAAACCATCTTTTCATGTCTGTTTTGGTAATTTGTGTCTTTCAATAAATTTACCTATTTCATCTAAGTTGTAAATTTTATTGGTGTATGGTGCCTAAACCAAGATAAAGGGGTCAAAGACCAGCCCTTCCTTTGGGTGAGTCCAAATTCCTTACTACACATGGACCTTGTTATTAGGAGATACTTGCTGATGGACTTAGAGGTAAGGAGTCATGAGGTCATTGTACTGCTTTACAACTCTGTAGATTAAAATTCAAAATAAAAAGTTAAACGACATATTCCTATTCCATAACCCAGCAATTTAAGGAAACAATCAGATCACACACATACTCTGCACCAGGAGTTTACCATGGAACAAAGTTTGAAAACACCCTAAACATCCCACAAAACACAAAGAAGATTCAACAAACAAACTACAGTGTAATATGACAGCAAACACCCGAAACCAACAAAATCACATTTTTTTCCAGGAAAATTCTCATTACAGGTAGACTACTGAAGGAAAAAGTTGCCACACCAAATATATGACCCCATTCTATGTGCACAGGGAAGACTTCGAAGAAACTCAATGCAAATGTGGTGTCTCTGAGTGGTGGGGTCAGATGTGACTCTTCACACTCCTTTGCTGAATTTCTTGAAGGGTTCCAGATACTCTCACCACTCCAGAGGCAACAGGGAGAGCTTGCATTGACTTAGGGGTTGGCAGACCAGGAGGGTCTGGATTAACCCAACAGGGAGGTGGTGAAGACTGGCCACGGGGTAGCCCAGCAGAGTGGAAACAGTGAACTGGAGAAGTGGCCAGACTCTGAGATCCGGCCTCACTCCCTCCTAAACAGTCAAAGGTTGGGAGAGTAAGATGGCCTATGTGAAACAGGTAAAGTTTCAGACAAATGTAAAAGCACCTGCCTTTCTATTTTGTTCCAAAAGTGCATTGAAGGACTTGGTAGCTTTTATTACAGGAAATGAGGTGCAGAGTTTAAAGATCTGAGTGGAGGCTTGAATCTGTGCCTCCAGCCTGCTCCTGGACACATGGCTTAGCCATCCTGAGCCTATTTTCACCTCTGATCATTTTAATCATAGTCCTCCCACAGCAAGATTTCTGTGGAAGATGTCTGTGAAGGTGGTCTGTAATCTACCAAGTGCTTTACATTTATAACGTGAAGGTTAATGCAGGCTATGAGCTGTCCAAAATGCTGTAACATCTTTGAAGAGTTGGACTTGGATGAGAAAAGTAGCAACGCCATAGTACCAATAAGCTCTGCCACAAGGAACAATGGAGTGTACCATGTTCAAGTGAACTTCATTTGACAGGCAGCAGGGAATAGGGATCTGAGTCACCTGGGCAAGAGCCCTGGCAGGGAAGGGTTCCGAGGGCAGGAACCACCCTTACAAAAGGAAGATCGCAAAAACATAAATATTCCAAGAAGCTGTACTGAAGAACTGGAGAAGGGGACCAGAGGATTCTCACGGACTGCAGCACCACCGGGCACAATGCCATGGGGGCTGCACCATTGTCTGCGGCTTGAAACTTAGGGACAAGCAGATTCCCTTCTGAAGTGCGGGTCTGAGCCTGCTGACAATCACATGAGCAGAAAGGTTATCTTGATAGGGAGCCAGAGGCCAGGGGCTGCACAGGTATCTGCCTAGCCTGCAGTGTGGTAAGAAGACGCAAAACCAGCTGTCGAGGAGAGGAGAGACATTTTTGTTTTCCTAACCTTTTATTTTCTTCCCTGTAATGCCAGGGACAAATCTTTCCTGGTTTGGACTCTGACAATACTCACAGCAAGGAGGTCAGCTTCTCACGTGGGATTCTTGTTCAACCATCTACTCTTAAGAGTGTGAAACTGACCCATTTTTTTGACTAAATCATGCTACCAGGTGCACTTAAAGGAAAAAACTCACTGCTTTCTGCAGTAGGAACAATGAAGGCAGGAAACATTGTGAAATCAGGATGTTGAGAGGTAGGTTGAGAACTGGCCACAGAAACAGTAAAAATAATACAAATGCAAACTGCAGAGGTTAAATTCAGGCAATTTATTGTAAACAGGATTACCCTAGCACTCCACCACACGGGCTGTGTCACATGCTCTCTCTTCCAAATCAACTAGCCCAGAAGACTCTTCTAAAATGTCACAGGTGACTAATAACTTAGTCTGTTTCACAAATCTTTACTAAGCACTGAGTAAATAGTTTCGGGATACAGAACCTGGGTTGTCTGATATTGTTCCTGGACTGCAGCTTGGACCCCGCTAGATGAATCCATTAGTATGCCTGAGTGATCGATCCAATGGTAGCTCTCGATCTAATCTGGAAACCAGCTGATGCTGGAGCACACCCAATAATAACCCCACATCCCTGGAAGACCACATGCCATTCCTTTCAGATTTCTTCATGTGACTTGTTCATAAAAATAACTTGAATTTCACCTTTTTTTTTTTTTTCAAGAGCTTAAAGTTACTCAGTTATTCACCCTTATAGTGGTGGACTCAAACACTCACGGCTAATTTTAGATTCCTCTTGTATATACTTGCAGTTCGATGAAAAGCTGCATAGTCTACAAATGCATAAAACCAGAAGGAAGTGAGGACTCACGCACCTTCCGAGGGACAAAGATGGGCTTCACACAAGGAAGCCCGTGAAGGTAGGGATAGAAGACAGTTACAGCACCACGTTTATGTGACGGAAATGGAGCCCCGCTTTCCAAAGCAGCCTCCGCAGTAGTGATTATATCACTCTTGCCCCAAATTTAGATTACTTGGGAAATGGAAAATGTGAAAACTGAAGATGTGAAAAGACATGATTCTACAGAAAGAAATCCTGCCCAATGGGCTCGTGTGGAGGTAACAGGTCACTGGAAAATGCCACTCATTGCTCTGCCTGAGTTAGCGGACAACAGGGCCACTATTGTTACAGGCGCCTGTGTGTGGAAGGTAGTCACAATTTCTCTTGAAGTTTAGTAACAGCAAATATTTCAAAACAGCTGTTAAAGCTATCGTAACAATTTCACTTAAAATAGTATCTCATGAGAAAAATATTTTTTAAAAGTCCACTGCAGTCATCATTTGTGTGTTCATATGTTTATATTTATATATATTTAAAAAAAAACACCTTAATGCTTATGGGAATATTAGACTGGCAGTAAGAATGGATTTTAGGGTCTTATGGCGATCATGCTAGTAGAGAATCCAAGACTTTATTTTTTTATACCTCAAAAAAGGTGGCTTTGTTCTTGTTGCCTTTTGATTCACAAGGGGGCAAATATTTTGGTTCATATACTACCACTCATGGTAATAAAAAGTGACAGGTGTCTACACGAGCTGATGTTGGACAAGCATGTCACACACTCAGTGGGATCTGAAGTTCGCCCTATCTGTACTTGTTAAACACAGTAACATGTTGATGGGGAAAAGTAAAACTGATGGAACACCACAAACCAACGACGAACAACAAGAATGTCGATATAGTTCAATCAGAAAGGAACAAATCACAGTAATCCTGAGAAATTCAGTTTGGGACAAAATTGATGTAAGGTGAGTCTGTATTTCTAGCACTATAAAGTAGGGTGTTCTAGGGTTTTCCAGCATTTGACTAGTTTGAATAAAAAACATGTTCAAATTTTATAAAAAGATTAAAACCATGCCTTATATTCAGCAATTTCACTAATAAAAGAAAATTGCATTGCTTTGTTCATTATCTGCCAAATGTAATGTTCTCCATTGATTTACACGAAACCATCAGGTAGAAAGCAAGTTTGAGGATCGCTTTTTAAAAAGGTATTACCTTTCTTTCTACCTGCTTTGAAGCCTTTGCTGTCAACCTAGGAGGCTTTTAGAAAAAATGTAACATTTTCTTCTAATAAGTAACTATTTTACAGAAGAGGGAAAGAAGGTTCTAAAGGAATATCATTCATCATTTTAAGTATTGTTATATAAGGGAATTTCTCTTAGTAATGAAAAATTTTTAAATATTTAAGAGGCATGTATTTTAAAAATACTCTACATCTATAAGATCTTGTAATTTAATTACTCTGGATTTTTAATGTTTCTACATAATGACATCTGACACCATCTCTTTTTCCGTGTGTGTCGCTAACAGTGAACCAGAAACTCTTCAAGTGGCCAAGACTGTTTCGTAGCCTGGAAGACCCGGGAATGCGTCCGCCTGCACTCTGCCACCGTGGGGTCTTCAGAGCTTTGCAGCCATGAAGTTGATATGTGGCTTCACAAGGGGGAACAGGGGCAGGCCTCGCTTGAACTCGGTCATGTTCTGAATCACTTCAGGCTGCAAAGGAAATAAATTGTCTCTTAGTGCCTTCAGCCTAAAAAGCAGACCGAACAGGGCATAGACATTTTCCTTTTCTTTTCATACACTAGTTTCTACCCATATATTATGACCTTTCCTCCTGGATCAGCAGGTCAGAGGGTATACGAAAACCTGCAGGAATGCCCCCGTGAGATTCTGGGCCGGAAGGAAGACCCCCGGCTCTCTTGGGGCTGGCACACCAGGGGCTCAGCGCCAAGGCTTCGGCAGAGTGCCAGCGGCGCGTGTGCCCACCCAGCAAGAGCCTGGCTACATGGCCAGTTTTCCTCCTCCTGCAATTAAATGCCAGCCCTTCCAGATGATTAAAATACGCAGGCACTGTGGAAGGGACTGGGGCCAAAGGGGCTGGACATGGCTCGTTGCAGAGTAACACAACTGTTTAAGCTAGAGGCAAAGGCAGACAAGAGCAGAGGCTAAGTTTCTGTGCAGCTGAAAATGCAAAGGTATGGCCCCTGGGAGCTGTCAGGAGGAGGAGGACCTGGCCTTTAAGAGAGACCTAAAGCAGAGGCTTGAACAGTCGGTGGCCTGAAGCCACTAGGTCCTCCTAGGTCAGTGATGGCGAACCTATGACACGCGTGTCAGAGGTGACACGCGAACTCATTTTTTTGGTTGATTTTTCTTTGTTAAATGGCATTTAAACATATAAAATAAATATCAAAAATATAAATCTTTGTTTTACTATGGTTGCAAATATCAAAAAATTTCTATATGTGACACGGCACCAGAGTTAAGTTAGGGTTTTTCAAAATGCTGACACGCCGAGCTCAAAAGGTTCGCCATCACTGTCCTAGGTGGTAAGTCCTCTCACAGCGCAACCTAACAAAACATTCACATTTCTTACCTGTGGCAAGGCTGGTGCTTGTGACAGATTTATATCATTTTGACACGGGAACTCTCCAACCACAGGACCTGTAAGAAAACGAAGGGCTTAGTGCTTTGCACTGACTGAGACTAGCACACAAGAGCAACTTTAAAAATAAAATCAAAACCAGACTCAGCTCATTACACAGCTGTGCCAGACCTGGTTTGTGTACTTCTCAGATCCTCTCAGGCTGCCTGCTCCTCAAGCCCTGCCTGCTGTCCTGCCTCCTCCCTGGAGTCCCAGTGATGGCTCATGATGTTACCATGGTTATTAAAGCAGCAATTTTAATGCCCAGGTCTGACCTCACTGGACCCTGAAGCTCTGGCCACCGAAAACAAAACAACCAAGAAGGCAGCAGCACTTACTGGTTGTGGGGCAAACTTGGCCAGTCAGAGGCAGGAGATGGGCAGGGCTGAGCCGGTTCTCCCTCCCCCCGCCCCCAACACACACATACACACACCCACACACACAGTGCTCCATACAACTTCCTTGGGATGTCCCACCAGCTGTTAGCTGTGTTTTCTCACAGCACCGTGGCCAGCCTGACACTGTGCCACCTGGTCAGCTCTCTCCTCTGCTGCCTCATTCCCCTTTCCCCCTATTTTGGCTTTGCTAGAGCAGACCCTGTCTCCCGCCAGCTCCCCTCTGCACTTCTTTACTTCCTGGTGCTCCGTAAGGATGTGGCTATGGCAAGAGACAGCTAGCAGGTGACTAAAAACATACATGTTTTTAAAAAGTCAATATTTAATACTTACAAGAATCCATTTCTCTGGCAAGAACATGGACGGACACCTTATGTCTCCTCGGGGCATCCACTGCCAACATTTCCTAGGCAGAGAGAATAGCCGAGTCACCTTTCGCCCCACGAAGGGACAAAAAGATGCTCTCTTACAGCAAAGAAGAGTCAGCTTCCTTTCCTTCCTCCACACTTGCAGTCTTTTATTTAAACTCTACAAACCTTAGGCAAGAATTGTTCTTAACCCCATTTCACAAATGCGTCCAAGGAGATTAGGTGATGTGAGCAAAACTTTACGCCTAGGAAGTACCTCAGCTGGGATTAAAAACGGAGCCTCGCACTCACTAGGGTATGATACTGGGACAATGGCCTGCGCTTAGTCAAGGAACGACCACAAAGCCTGCTCCTCTAAGACCCTTCTCCCATTCTGCAGCTACCAAGAGAAGGAAACCAACGTTTGTTGAGAGTTCTGCTTTGTACCAAGCACTCTCCTGTGTCAGCTCATTTGAGTCTCTCTAAGCTACGACGCGACCTCTAAAACACAGGTAGAAGGACTTGCTGCTGTCCCAGCTCGTAAGGGATGATGCCGGAAGGGAGGGCTGCTTGCTCTCCATCCCACCACATTGCTTTGGAGGCTCCCCCTTGGTCATTGCCATGAGCACCTGGAGTGGGCGGCTGGCAGACAGATCCTGTGGGGAGTGCAGTGTCTCTACACCTGTTTCTTAGTGCTGGATCTTAATCCATGTTTTCCGAAGGGAAAACACAAGTTGTGATAAAGCTTCCCCTAATGCCTCAGGCCAAAGTAACATTTTGTATCCTCAGAGGAAGAGACCATCAGCGAGGCCAAATCAACCCCACAGTTATTTATGGAGCTGTTATGATAAGCCTGGTCCTGTGCAGCTGCCATGGAGGCCCCGCCCATGCTACACAGCACACCGACCATGGCTTCTCCAGCTGGTGAGCAGCCAAGTTCTCCCACACGTGTGCTCTGGCCTCTCCAGTTCTTTCAGAATTCAGGCCAGGTCTGCCGCCAGGAACATGGATGAGAGCATCTGACTGGAGTGAAAAGTTTGCTTCCAAAGATCTATTCTTGATCACTTTTCACCCAAACCTTCACAGTCTTCTTATTAACCTACAGTAGTTGACAGTAGAATGATGCCCTCTTCTGTTTCAGACTGTTCTCAACTTCCTGACCAACTGGGGATAATCCCCATTTCTCTAAAGGCAGGTCAACCAACCAACCAACCAACCAACCAACCAACCGATGTGAGAGGGACACATCGACTAGTTGCCTCTTACATGGGTCCCGACCAGGGCTGGGAATCGAGCCTGCAACTGAAGTACGTGCCCTTGACCGGAATCGAACCCAGGACCCTTCAGTCCATGGGCCGTCACTCCATCCACTGAGCCAAACCAGCTAGGGCTAGATTTTATTTTATTTTTTTTAAATATATTTTATTTATTTTTTACAGAGAGGAAGGGAGAAGAATAGAGAGTCAGAAACATCCATCAGCTGCCTCCTGCACACCCCCTACTGGGGATGTGCCCGCAACCAAGGTACATGCCCTTGACCGGAATTGAACCTGGGACCCTTCAGTCCGCAGGCCGACGCTCTATCCACTGAGCCAAACCGGTTAGGGCTAGATTTTATTTTTAAAAGCATTTCAAGTTTACAGCAAAACTGAGTGGAAGGTACAGAGATTTCCTATACACCCGTTGCCCCCACACATGCATAGCCTGTTCCCTTATCCAAATATATTTATATTTTAAGACTATTACTGCCAAAGAGCAAGAGTAGTTTAGATGAGACTCTTATCTTCCTTTACACAATGCGAAGGGAGCTGTGAAGTAAAGAAAATAATTTGCCCAGCCATTTCCACAGCCAAAAAGCTCAAATCTCATTGCTAAAAAAGGGCATTCAAAATACTGGCTTTTAACCTCAAATTTTGAAACTGAAATTGTATTGTCTCCCCTTTTGTACTGCTAAGGTGTTTTTGGCTTGTGGTTTTGCAGGGGATTTGGGGGCGGTAAGTGTAAGTGACGCGTAGACAGTGCAAGGTCACCCTTTCCTCTAGGAAACTCTGGGTACCTCCAGGTCAGGCACTGCCTTTTCCCCATCCCCCCACAGCACCAACACTGGTGAACTGAACGGGTACTGGGAACCCTACTATAGGAGAAAAACGTGATTAGCCTTCACTGTACAAGTAATTTCACAAAACCATTGGAATGAGAACTGCATGTACTGACTCTTGTATGGTCAGTTACTATATACCCTGAAAATGACATTGTAAAGTAGACGATTTTCCCCCCAAAAGAGATGTTAGCACAGGGCAGGACTCAGTTCCTGACCAAACAACCGGCACCTAACAAATCAGATATGAGCCAGGAGAATTGGCTAGAGCACTACCTAGGATATAATTGTAAGGCACCATGGTAATTACAGAGTATAATTTTGCTCTTTATCCTGCAAAACAGACATAAAAGTATTTTACAGAGAGGCCACAACATATTACAAAAAATATATATGTAACACTTGAAGTGCAACTCCATTGCAGTAAAAAATTTTAATTTCTGCACTTAGCATGCTTATTAGACATTATATAACCACTTTACAAAATGTTTGCTACCCTTATAAGAATTTTGTTACAGGTGGGGAAAATTTAGATGGTGCTAACCTCTTAAAACTGTACTGGGAAAACTTTAATGGTGGTGTTTCTCTTTTCTTTTGATAAACTATCTCTATAAGTACAGGCATTCAAAACTCGTAAGATCCCAATACACTGTTCAAAGGTAGAGTGAGTGATCATTTATCTAAAGCAGCAGCCACAGTGGCACCTAAAAGGGTGAAGACAACTTATAGTTGTCAGAGAGTGGAGAACTCTAATTCTCAAGTTCTATTTGTTTTCTTTGCTCTTGCTTCCCACCCAACAAGCTCAGCAATGTTCTTTGTGGGCTTGGGGTGGGGAACAGAGAGAAGAAACAAAAGGGTGTAAAGAGATGGATCCAGAAGCCAGGATGCGCCACACAGTCCCTGGTCCCTGGGTTCAATAGGAATTGTCTCTTTTTTCTAACAGTAATATGTCCAAATTACCTCCACCCATAAAAATGCCTTCATACATCCTGCCCAAATGGGTTAAAAGCAGCAACAAGCACATAACACAGCACATACAATATTTCCTTATCAGTCAAAATCTAAATATAGAAACTCAATTTACCTTGTAGAATTTGATGATATCTTCCTTGGTAAGTGTCTTTAAATATGCAACTTCTGTATTGTCTGAAAAAGTAATCATACAATAATTTACTAATAATCCCATGTTAAGTAGCCCAGAATACTATATGAAATGACAATATACTTCATTTCAACAGTCCTAAGTATCCACATTTTTAAGTGATCATCTGCTCCTACAAGTGGTAAGGGAATAAATTTCAAGTAAAAAGTTAAGAGGATGTCCTGGCTTTCTACATTTGAGCTGTTGGGTCTTGGGCTAGTCATTTCTACTTTTCTGGGCCTCAGTTTCCTCGTCCTGAAACTGGGACTAATAACTACTTAATGGGGCTGTAGTGAGAACAAGAAAAATGATAAATAACAGTAACACATAGCTAGGGCACATGGCAAACGCTCAGTAAAAGGTACTATATGAACAGTGAATACAACAGCTTGAAATATTACAGGTAAGGAAACAGAGGCCCAAAAAGGTAAGCTGGCCAAGACCTTCAGCTTATCAGTATCAGAATGAGAACACAACCCAACTCTCCTGACTTCCAGTGTAGCTTATCGCACCCACTGTTCTCTCCGCTCTAGAAGAGAGGTAGAAGGGAGGTGGTAAGCAGGAGGCTCTGGGGAGCATAGCTTTCCCAAATTTAAAAGCACTGAGACAGTTTTGGAGATCCCTAAAGGCAAATGTTTGAACCCCAGTGCCTCCAGGGCAGCACTGCCTCAAGAGAGTTGCATCTGCAAATTTTTCTTTTTCTTTTTTTCAGTGTTATGGAATATAAATGCCTACATATCCATGCTCAGAGCCTCAGGGCACAGTGATTGAGCACAAAAAGTGAAATAAGATTTATTACTAGTGTGTTAGTATAAGATACAGGTAGATCCAGCTCTAGCTTCCGAGAAGAAAAAAAGATAAAGTTTCTAGTAGGAAAGTTATACTAAATAATGTTTTTTTTTAGAAGTGCTGTACTCCCATCCCCCTCCCAAATCAGTACTAGACCATCACCTACAAAATGAATGGCCTCAATGTCCTTAAAAGTTACGTGTACATGCCATGAATGTTGGGACCCTCATTTTGCCTTACCTCTGTCAAAGTTGTATTGCTGGGAGATGATTTCCCCCCAGTATTTAGCACACTCTGCAGACAGTTTCTTTGGTTTGTCTAGTCGGCGAATTGCTAACGCCTGAATGTGTTTTTGGAAGGCCTCATCTGTCATGTCCTCTATGGACTTTTCCATGGTGACTAAGAAAGCCTCCACTCTGCTTTCTAGGTAGTGAGGAGGCTTTTCCGACTGGATGATGAATCGTAAGCCCTGTATGCCGTTGGCTCGACGTGGACCACTGAAGACGATATAGCCTGAAACATAAACACCAGCCAGTCAGGACCTTGGCATTTGAGACTCAGACTTTTAATCTTTCAAAAATTATGCTGTCAGAGCAAATAAAATCCACATTAGGGTTTTATATTATTAACCTCTGAAGAAAAATGAATAAAGTATCTTCAGGACAAAGCAGAAGAGCTCTCTAAAGAATAGTCAAAAAGTTAGCGATAACTCTTTCTTCTTAATACAAAAATAAAACAAAAAGAACCCCATTTATCATTCAGCTCAACATCCCACAACTCCTAGTTATCTGCTAGTTAATCCCCTTCAATCTAGGTTAAAGTTATTTCCATCCCTGCCCCTTGTCCTGGCACTGTTTCCTTCCACATCCAAGTTTCTGATGTGAACTTGCTTCTACCACTGAATTTTGTTAGGTAACCCACTCCTAGACCAACTCCATGCAGACTGGAAATCTCTAGAGATTGCGCTCATGCACTACTACCTCCCCTCAACATCTTTTCTAAACTAAACCCGTGGCGTGCCTCCTTCAGCTGCTCGGCCCTGGACCACACTTCTGAAACGCTCTTCAGTACAGCCTTCAGAGTTTAAACCACACTGTACTGTAATTCTTATTACCCCTTTACAGGTCTGCCTTCCTGATTAGATTGTGAGCTCCCTGAAGGGAAGGTCCAGCCATAACAGCTATGGCCATGGTCTAGCATCTGCCATGATGGTTGTTGAAAAACAGATTGGTACTTGGAGAGACTCGCCCAAATCCTTCTTCACTGGTTCTTCCCGGTATTACTGGAGCTTCTTTTTTCCCCTCCTTAATCAAACCTGCTAAGATCTCCAGGACTTTAAATAGTGCTTAAATCTCTGCCTGAAACATTTCCTCAACAAACACTGAGTAACTTCTATGTGTCCCAACATGAGTAAGAGAAAAAACCTGCACCCTCAGAGAACCCAGTTAGTGAGCCTAAGCTTCCCTGGATGGCCTGCTTCCCACCTTGCCACCCGTAACAGCCTGCCCTTAGCATCCTCTCTCCTCCACACACATGTCCTCTTTATTGACATGTATGTAATGTAGACACAGTGTCATCTCAAGAACTGCGTTTGTGTCTATAAGCTATTAATTGTTTATCTTTTAGAAGTAGATCCCCCATAAACAGGTTTCACAAGTCTTTCTGAATAGAGCGCGCCTGAAGCAACACAGAATTTTTTCTGAGGACAACGGTTGCTCCTCAAGGTCTAGGACACCCGCCGCCCCATGCCTCTCACCCAGCTGCTCCTTGGTGCGCAGGGTGTTGAAGCAGGGCTCGGAGATGATCTGACAGAAGAGCTCCAGGAACATGTTCTCCGAGGTGCTCTGCATGTCTGTCTGGTAGTAGATCTCGATGCCACAGTTATTGTGAACTTCATTCCTCTGCTGGTAAACAAACCACCCTTCTAGAAGAGAATAACACATTCAAACACTTATTTAGGGCTCAGGAAGGTTAGTGTTTTGTTTGAAAAGTTGTTCAATTTGATGGGTGTTTTTTGGCAATTCCAAATTGCAATTAATTTATTAGAATGTGAAATTCAACTTACCCCTGGGAATCCTATTACAGTGATTTGTATGTGGTGGACCCCCATTAAACATGCACTGAATTTAAAAAGCAAAGAACTTATGAAAGACTAAATATTTTATGACTAAGTATTAATGCTAAATAAGATCCATAGTTAATAAAATGGACAATGTAGTGTATGTACTAAATTAGAACTAGCTAATACATGTAAAAACCTCAATAGAAATAACACCTATGTTTTCATAACCATACAAAAAATGTTAATTACTAGTTGTGCCTTTATTATCTTGAGTTTCTATTTAACTTTCTATCCCCAATACTGCTTACTCACACCCACACTAACGGTCATTTTCCAGATTTACACCAATGTGTACAATGCCTAACATCTCACTTTAAAGAGGAGAAAACTGAGACCCTGAGAAGGGGGCAACATGTCCAAGTCCTTTAGCTAGGACTAAAACTCAGGTACACTGATCAAACATTTCATCAAAATTATGAATAGACAATTATGCTTTATGATCTGATAACTTTATTTCAAGAGCAATAAATGTGAAGAAGCAAATATACAGTGCTTAGTATGTAGTACTGTATGACTCACAAACGTAAGATTTCTCAGACACAGTAGTAATGACAGGCTTGCTCGCTCTTCTAGAAGCTCAATTAGGCATCAGCAGTAAAGAGCAGCATGGACTTGCACTGCACCTATTTCCCTTTCCTGACCAGGTCCCACTCGGACTAACAGTCAGACTTATCCCGGCAGCACTAAGTTTCCTCTTATCAGAAGAGGACGGAGAACACAGGCTGTAATCCACCTTCCCACACACACGGCCAGCCTTTTCATACTCATCCCCCAATGTCTCCTTCTTCACAATGCCTGAATTTTTTCTTTTTAAACTGTTAGTATTGTCCCATGGAGAGTAAGTGAAGGATTACTTAAGATATTCATTACTGAGCAGCTGGCTAAATTAGAATGTTTCCTAACACCTAGCATTTTGAGAAGGGGATATGAACTGAGTAATTTGTGAGAATGGGGAAATCTGTGAGGGCATTTGAGAGACAAAAGAGATAGGTCCTAGGAGAAGCTAGAGAAGGCAGGAGGTGTAATACAAAGAGGTGTGAAAGGTAGATTTCCCTTTGAATTTTGTTTCTAGGCCTGCATCACTTTGCAGTGACTGAGGAACAAGGTAGCATTAGTCTGAGATGAACCATCACCAGGTCTGTGAGGACTGGTCATGCAGAACTGCAGAGCTGTGCTCAAGGTATCCTTGCACATTCAACCATGACATCCTGAGGCGATACTATGTTCAAGCTGCTTTCGTAGCTGCTCAAATGAGGCATTGGAACTCTGATATATTAATTATTATCCGTTATGTTAAAATTCCTCATAAAATATCCATGAAATAATACATGTTGTTATCTGGACCTATAGCTTTCCTAAAACTATTTCTGCCAAAGACCCCTATGGGCTTCCCATTAGATATTATAATTCTAGTTTTTATAAATTTTATTTCATGATTCATGATCAACATTTCTTTAGCTTTGTGATATATTTATTTCCTAACTCCTCTACACTCAATTACCCATCAATTCCAGTATCATTCTCTTCAAAATAATGGCCTACCTCCAATTTCATCTCTTTGGTCCACTTACTGAGAATTTTGTGACAGAATTACCTATCATTAATCATACCTGTAGTTCTTTACCATAAAACAACACATTATCATCCAAATGAATTTGGTCTACCTGTAATTACCCACAATATTATGTCAAAGTTATCCATCACCAAAGTTATAACATTTCAACTTACTGTCAGGGAGCTGAACTTCTCTGTACCGAACCAGCTGACTTGGAAGGAGAGGTTTTGTATGAGCATGTTCAATAAGAGTGTCCTCAACCATCTGCATAATTCCTAATGCAGCCTGTGGAAAAGACAGGTCTCAGTAATTACAAGAACACAAATATATCTTGTCTGTGAAAATAAATATAGTATATTGAATGATAGCCTATGCAATATGAAAATATGCCTGTGAAATAAACCAGCTTACTTTACCATAAAAAATGGGTTTTTAAATCTTAAATACATTTGATCCTACTCAAATGGGTGAAAACTGAATTTGTCAATTTGCAATAGCCACTATGGTAGTAGTGAAGAGAAACAGAGATCCAGACCATCTTGATGCTGGGAAAGGCATTGCTAAAGCTGGAAAGGTACTGGTGATGGAAAGCTAGTCACCCCAAGTGAATGACAGCTGGGGTTACCGCAAAGCAAAGGAGCTGGGCATAAGGTTTTATTTTTTAATAAAACCGACCTTGCTAAGAACCCTGCCTCTGCCACTGGGCGTACTGTTTTGGAGACAGTATATAGCAGAGTGGTAGAGAGGGTGGGCTCTTGAGACAGACTGCCATAGGAATTCTGGAGTGCTAAACTTGGCCTTTACTATTTAATTTAATCCTAAAACTATAATTTTACAAATAGGAAAACTGAGCACAGACAGGTTAAGATCTTTTCAGAAGACTGCATATCTAATATGTGACACAGTTAGGATTCGAATCCAGGCTGTTTGATTCCACACCATGTGCACCTAGTCATTACACCAGGGGTGGGAAACCTTTTTCTGCTAAGGGCTATTTGGATATTTCTAACATCCTTCATGGATCATAGAAAATTATCAACTTAAAAATTAGCCTGCTATATTTGGTCAAACATTTAATTAACTCATCCCTATGCCTTGGCAGAGCCAGATCAAATGATTTTGTGGGCCTTATGCGGCCCACAGGCCAGACATTCCCCACTCCTGCTCTACATAGTCCTGCTGTCCTACACAGAATGAGGATAATTTTCCCCACTTCCTTCTGTGATTGCACAAGGCAGGCAACAGCAGAGCACAGCCATGACAGTAGGTCCACAGTTAACAATAATCTTCCATCATTCTGCTCCCCCATGCCTCCATAGAGCAGAGAGGGTTGAGTGAACACTGATGTGCTATTATAATCACACTGTGGTGGTTAACAGCTTTAGACAGACGAGGGTAAAGAATCTCTTGCACTGATTCATGAAAGATTGCTAAAACTTTAACCACCCACCTGCTTTGTTATGTTTCCATGGAGAAGGGCTTCAATGTGCAGCCGTGACAGGAGCTGAGGTATAAAGGCCTTAAGGCGAGGAAGGGTGACATCTGTAAAGGTGTAAGAAATACAGACTCTACTTATGAGGTGTTTTTAAAAAAAAAAGTCAACTCGAGACTTATACAAGAGTTCAGAATTCAAAAATAGTAGAGAGAGTTCCTGTATGCCCTTCACCCAGTTTTTCCTAATGTTAAGTTTTCATAACCACGGTACAATGTCAAAACTAAGAAAATAACACTAGCACAATACTATTAACTAAAATACAGACTTTATTTGGATTTCCATTTTTCCACTAATCTCTCTTTTCTGTTCTAGGATGTAACCTGCAACCCCACCTCGCATTTAGTTGTCATGTGTCCTTATTTCCTCCCACCTGTGACAGTTCCTTGGTCTTTCCTTGTCTTTAATGATCTTAATACTTATGAAGAGCATTGTTCAGTTATTTTATAGAATGACCTTTATCTGGGTTTGGCTAGTGTCTTCTCATGATTAAATTGAGCTTATGTCTTACTAAAAAGAATACCACAGAGGTACCATGCCTTTCTCAGAGCACCACACCAGGGGTTCATAGTGTTGTGTGCTGTAGTATTGGTGAAGTTAACACTGATCACTTGGTTGGGGTGGTGTCTGCCAGATGTCATTGCTGTGAGTGCACTATTTTATTCTTTCGGTTATAACTGAGTAACTCATGTAGGCTCTACAGGCAATTAGGAAAAGCCATCTGCTCATCAACGCTTACTTTTCTCATTGTAATTAATAAATAATTTATTTGGGGGAAATACTTTGAAACTCTACAAATATCCTGTTTTTCCTAAACTTTTACCTACTAATTTTAGCATCCATTGGTGTATATTGCCTGCATCAATTATTATTTTGGCATTCTAATAGTGAGTTTTCTACTCTCCACTTTCCTTCTACATGTACTGACTTAGTTCTTCAATAAGTAAGAGTTGTTCCTTTTCCATTAGGACCATATTAGTAATTGCTACAGTGGATGCTAAAATTAGTGACTGAAATTTAAAGAGAGACATGGAAAAGGAATTAACAAGTGCTTACTATTGGCTGGCATCTTATAGATGTTATAAACTGTAAAGTGTGTGCTATTATCCCCATTTTAATGATGAGAAAATTGAAGTTTAGAAAATATACGTTTCCTGACCAAAATCGTCAAGTTATTAAGTTGCAGAGCTGGTATCTGATCCTTGGTCTAATTCCAAAGTGCACACTTGTCCTTCTCCATTGCACTGCCGAAGGACCCTTCACTCCCTTAGCACTCTCTGCAGGCCTACTCCTTTGCCTCTACTGAAATGATCTGTTTACACTCATGCTTTGTCACTAGACTGGAGCTCCCCAATCAAAGAAACCCCATATAAATGATCTTTTTATTTTTAATCTCAAGCAACTGGAGTCCAGGACCTGGTGCATCGCAGGTAGTCGGTAAACACTGTTGGACCACAATTAACTCAGGTTCTTGCTATCCCATCACCTGAATAGCTGACTGACTTAAGAGTCAGAGGGAGCCAGCCTCTCACACTCTCACATGAGCTGTCTCCAGACTAAGCCACATTGGCATTACTGGATTATTGTGTGTGTCTGTGTGTGTGTGTGTGTGTGCGTGTGTGTATGAAGCAAGATAAATACTATCCTCCCTAATGATGGCTGGACTTGTTCTGTTGATGCCCTAGGTTTAGGCCAACAGCAGAGAGTTTCTGGGAAATATATATATATACATATACATATATATATATCAGAACAGAATGGTTGCTCATTAAAGAATTTCAACTAAAAAAGTGCTGACTTTCTCTTTATAAAATATAATTTAGGAAGGTTTCACATGCTTATGAGATACTAGTACGTAAGAGCTTATTCTGCTTAAGATTCACATAACATCTGCCCCAGAAACTAAAAAACTTCTGCTTTTTGATCATTCTGAATGCAGGTTCAGTTTCTTGAAAAATGTATTTAAAATCAATTAAGTGGTTATTGTTGTTGTTTTAAAGGATATCATTGTTTTGTTTTATTTTTTTATTATATTTTTATTGATTTCAGAGAGGAAGGGAGAGGGAGACAGAAACATCAATGATGAGAGAGAATCACCTATCAGCTGACCCCTGCACACTCCCCACCGGGGATTGAGCCCACAACCCAGGTATGTGCCCCCAATTGGAATCGAACCTGGGACCCTTCAGTTTGCAGGCTGGACTCTATCTACTAAGCCAAACCGGCTAGGGCTGGTGGTTGTTTTTTAAAAAGGCAAAATTCTTGCTATTAACTGGATGTAACGAAGGCATATTAACTATCCAGATTAAAAATGTACCTGTTTCAACAATAAAAAATATATAAATATAAAAATAATGTATCTACCCAGCCGGTGTGGCTCAGTGCTTGAGCGTCGACTTATGAACCAGGTCAGGGCACATGCCTGGGTTGTGGGCTCGATCACAGTGTGGGGCGTGCAGGAAACAGCTGATCAATGATACTCTCTCATCATTGATGTTTCTGTCTCTTTCTCCCTCTCCCTTCCTCTTGGAAATCAATAAAATATATTTTTAAAAAATAATGTATCTGTTCTAGTTAATGAATTTTATAATCTATATACACCTACCCAATGCCTGAGACAACCAATAAAATAATGATTTTTCAATACTCTGTGCTCTTAATTTGTCACTGAAGACATTTAAAGCACAGTGTTACATAAGAAGGACTTAATATAAAAGATCATTAAAAATTCAATAGCATCCTTTTTCCTTATGGCTGAGCATGTAGGAAGAAAGATTAATTGGTAAAGTAACACCAAGAAATGAAAAAGATAAAAATAATAAAGGGTGATGTCAGTCTTCATTCTTTTCAATGAAGGACCCCTAAAAGTAATTTCATTTCTTTCATTAAGCATTCATTAGACACACATAGAGCATATAACATTAGATGAGATACTAAATAACGAGGATAAAAGGCAGGCATAATTACTACCCTCAAAGAATTTACAACTTTCAAGCAAACCTATGAAAATTAGAATTAAAATTTTAGAAAAAACAAAAGATGACCCTTCAGTCTTTCTACAGTTCCTAGTTTTTAACTGAACTAAACTGATTGACAGATGCCTGAGTACTCCCTACAGGGTAAGACTTTCAAACCTAGTAGCCCTTTTCTCCTTTTCTGAAAACAGCATTAATAAGGTAAGTGCTTTGGTCAAAATATCTTGTCATCTGCAGAAATCTATGAACAGTTCTTTTTTTTTTTTTTTAATATATTTTATTGATTTTTTACAGAGAGGAAGGGAGAGAGAGAGTTAGAAACATCAATGAGAGAGAAACATCGATCAGCCGCCTCCTGCACATCTCCCACTGGGGATGTGCCCGCAACCCAGGTACATGCCTCTGACCAGAATCAAACCTGGGACCATTCAGTCCGCAGGCCAACGCTCTATCCACTGAGCCAAACCGGTTTCGGCTGAACAGTTCTAATTAACTGCTGTTGGTCCAGGTTGAAAATAGCAAATGTGGGTAAACTGCCTGAATACCAAAGCCACTTCAACGGTCACCACTGTTTTCATAAAAAAGTATGCAAATCGGGGTTTAAGAGCACTCTAAGTTATTAGAAAGCATAAACACTAGATGTCAGGATACAATAAAATTATTTTAGGAAAAAATGAAGAAAGTATTATGCTATAAGTAGAAACAGAGTCTCACCATCCAGGGCTTCTTTTAATTCATCTTTTGTCCAGGCCACCTCGGTCATCAGGAGGCGGAGGTAGTACATGGCGTGCTGGTGAGGCTGTTCAGCTCGGAAATTGTTAAGAGATCGCATATACTAGTGAAGGAATACATGGGTTCATTAATTTTATAAGTACTTTAAAAATCACTTCATGGACAAAAAAAACCCAACAAATTATAAAAATAAGTTCAGAAAACTTACTGCCTCTTTGATAATTTCAAATCTTTTTTCATCAATCTCAAAGGTAGCCATTTTCTCAATAATCTTCTTTAGCAAAATTGGCTGCTTGTCATTGTAACCTTTCACCGAGAGCTAGAGAAAGAGTTCAGGGTTTTAAAAGTCTAAAAATATCATAAAATATCTTAAGCTTGATTTGTAAACATTCAGGAAATCCCCAAACCAAGTGCTTTAAAATAAAAGTGAAACAAAAAACTCAATTAATTTAACTTCCCATAAATATAGTTTAACACTTAGGAAGATAACATTAATTATTGGTATTTACTAATAACTAAAAGCACGATTTTGCTTTTCTTAGACAAAACCAACAGTAGGAAAACTCATCTGATGCCCAACTGTGGCAGCACACACCATATCATCAAAATTCAAGTTCTCATAAAGTCTAAATTAATTATAGAAATGTATTTCAAGTTTAATCTTCAAAAAATTTCTAAGGAATGGTTGGCTTAAGGTTTTTACAGGTGTGGTAAGAAAAGTCATAGGGGAGTATTATCTACAAACTACTGGATCTGTCCCCATCTTGTTTATATTTAAATATTTTAAAAAACCTATTTGGAGAAATCAGGCAGTTCCCAATTTTTTATTATGTGGCATTTTGGCACTTTTCTCATATGTCTCACCACTTGCTTGCTGGATGAGTTCTGCTGATCTGTCAAAAGCTAATGGCAAAACAGATGTGTAGTGAGGATACACTGGATTTTTGCCTTGGGACAATTTAAGCATAACATTTTGAAAAGTGAGGGATGCCTATTATCATATTTCCTATTATTATATTTGCACAAGGTGGCACCTACTGCAGTAGAGGTTATCTACCTTATGAAAAATGATAGGCAAGAACCTCAGCAGAAGTGAAGGTTTGTGGCCATGGAAAGCACATCACATGCTGTGGGAACTAGACTGACAATTAGCCGAAAGCCCATTTTGTCACAAACAACAAATTTTTTATATGAATGGTAATGTGCTACTAAAACTCAATAGTGAAAAGTAAACAATGGATTATTACTTTTCTATTTGGAGTTTATTTTGATCTCTGACCTTCAAATTTCCCTGGACTCTGAGAATGGTTACATTGTATACATTCTTATACATTAAACAAAAGCTACCAGAAAATTTACTTGTGTGAAGAAAAAAAGTTGCTGCAAAATAAACAAAAATTTAAAACCCTAAAATCTTTTGTATAAGAATTTATAAAGAGAAGTACACAGCACATGCTCTCATTTTAGTTGTTACTAAAACATATATTTTCAAGAAAAGTGAAGGTGAATGTGTGCCATAAAGGGATGTTAATTTGGAAATGAGATATAAGTTTGGAAATATATCACAAACAGTGTCAAGAAAGGATCTAGTTATTTCTTAGAGTGCATTTAACAATGATTATTTTGAAACACACTTAAAAATAGTTAATGAAGCATGTTACAAAAAAAGTGAAATGAAAATGCCACAAGTATCTAACCACAGGGATTTTTACTATTGTCAGCAGAAATAAAGGATGCTTATATATAAATAAAATTCAAGCACCACAACAATAGCTATGGACATCTTGCACTTAGAGATGTTAATATACTCAAACACATGAAAAGAACAACATGCTTTCAGAGTTAATATGTTAAGAATTTGAAGCAGAGGAACGTGCAAGTGAATGTAGCACATATACATGTTCACAAGATGCACTAAACTCTACTAAATCATTCATTAGTGTAGCTAATACTAATCTGAGTTCTTCAATCATTAAAAGGGTGCAAGAAAAAAACCATCAATCTTCTTGTTTAAAAATGCAGAAGTTAATAGTTTTCTCACGCTCAACACAATGCTTAAATGCTGTGGTGCCTTTTCTTTGGTTTTCATTTTACTTACAAGTATTGCATTCATTCCTGATGCAATGCCATAGCTCAAACCTGAGAGGCGTGCTGCATATGTATACTCTTTTAAATCATCCTTCAATAACCTGATAAACAGGTATGTCATGTTGCAATGGAGAGGATCAGCATAAATGTAGCGACTAACAAAAAGAAAAACAAAAGAAATGCTTTGATACCTCAAGCAGTGACATGGTAATGAAGAAACATGACCGAAGAGTATGGATATGCAGCCTCATGATCTGAATGGCTAGGGAAATAGTACAGGCCAACCTTATGTTTTACAATGGCAGCAAGACGTCATTCTCTGTTGTCAAAGACCAAGACTTCAGATATAGAATGGGTAAGATCTAAACCTAAATCAGGGTCCAATTTTGTTTGAGAAGAAAAATATGACAATCTGATGAAAGATGTTAAAAGAAAAAAAAGAAATCAAGGAAAATTGGCATAATATGAATGGTAAATTGCTGAATACTTAAAATAAGAGCTAACTTAAAAATTAAATGAGAAAATATGATTAGCCATAAAGATTAAAAAAATAAATTAATCTCATACCCTCAATCAAAAATGCTTCCATCAAATCAATGCAAAAATAATGTTGATGAGTGGAAGGCTCTAAGACGTGGGTACTTACATACATCCCATAGATGGTATTTTGGAGGTCATAGCTCAAGCCTGCTAGCTCTGCTGCATATGCATACTCGTTGAGTGAGTCTTTGAGGAGCTCAAGGTACAAATAGGCCATGTTACAGTGCAAGGGGTCCACATAAGCAAATGGGCTGGAAGAAAATGTTGACAGTAAAATAGCTGATTTATTACTTCCCAATGTGACATGTGGCCTTTCGAGATGGATCAAGAAACTGAATACCAATTCATATACTTTCCTGAAGATAGGGTTTGAACTCTTGAGTCTGTCTCTTCTTCTCATGAGGAAAAACATAAAGTCTAAAAAAGAAGTATGAAACATGCCATGTGTGCTAGTGGAGGCAAAGAGGGAGAGGAACTGCTTTCTCCAGATGGTGTGACAGAACTGACAAGTTAGAAGGAGCTGAACCAGCCAAAAACTACGCTCTGGCTAATAGGAGGTATGGTTCAAAGATCCGATTCAGCACTGGCATGTTCCTTTCTCCTTCTAAAAGCAAGCCATACCCTGGTGGAGAGGACTGTAAGATTGAGAAGTTTGTGTACAATTATACAAACTTAAAAGAGAAAAACTATGCTCTGACTGGCGTGGCTCAGTGGATTGAGTGTCATCCCATGCACCAAGAGGTCACAGTTCAATTCCCAGTCAGGGCATATGCCCAGGGTTTGGGGCTCAATCCCTAGTAGGGGGCATGCAGGTGGCAACAGATCAATGTTTTTCTCTCTCCCTCTCTCCCTTTAAAATCAATAAAAACATCTTCTTTAAAAAAAGAGAAAAATTGAGATCTGTGAAAATGTTCGCTTATCTCCGAGTTTCCCACAAACCAAAAAAGCTAGAGTAAAATAATTAATGAGTTCTACCATATAAGTGCAGCCAGAACTAGAAGAAAAAAACTAAAATAGAAAAATATATAAATAAATAAGAGCAACAAAAGAAATAATGATAGAGCATGTAAGATCACCTATTTTAAAACTTCGTTTCCCAATTAAGAAACATAATTTTCTTCATGTCATCTGGGCTGGTAAGCAGCAGAGTTAGGATTCAAATTTAAGTCAAATGACTTATGCATTTGACTATATGACACTGCTTACCTTTAAGAGAAGTAACAGATTCCTTCATTGAACACATTTATTACATGCTTACTATAATGCTAGGCTCTTCTCTAGCTACTGGGAAGAAAGAAGGAAAAAATCAGGCAAAGTCCCTGACCTCAGAGTTCATAGTCCAGTTGAAGGAGACATATAATAAATTTAAATATGATACACATCAGGTGGTGATGGTGCTATGGAGGAAAATTAAACAGGGGGAGGGGAACAGGAGTGACGGATGGTGGAGGTGGGACAAGAAGATTGCTAAGATGGTTATATTGCCATCTTGGCCCAGACCTGAAGCAAGCAAAGGAGCAAGCCCTGGGCATATCTGGGTAAAGTGGAGAACTTTCAGGCTGAGAAAAAGCTAGTGCAAAGGACCTGAGGCAGGTGCCCGCCTGGCTTATTTGGCAACAAACTGAAAGTTTCACTTTCTCTCCAGCACACTAAATATCACCAATGCACTGATAGCAAAGCCAACACTTTTATCAAAACCTGATAATGAAGCAAAAACAGGGGCACAATGCTTAGTCACTTAGAGAATTAAAATCAAAGGTAAAACTCCAGTTCTACAAACATCCTCCATCTGGAAAATCTAAGTAAATACTGTGTCACTGAATTTTTTAAAGTGTTATTCATGACTAATTTCAGGCAAACAGCAGCTCAGAAACTTAAGGCACAATTCACAAAAGCCAAGTCATCAAAATAAAAGAGAGTCCATGAAAGGGTTCAGCTCCCTAGGCACCTATGCACCTTTCTTAGGTGGAAGTGAAAAGCTAGAAAAAGCCAAGTCTAGGAGCTCAAAGCCCTATGGCCAAGCTCAGAATGTCACTCCAGCAAGTGTCCTCAAGGCTGTGTCTATAGCAGCTGTGTTGGTCAACTGGAGAGGGTACTAAACTAACTTTTAAAAGAGAACATGATAAAAATAAAATACAAAAAAAAAAAGAGAACATGATTCAACTGAAATGCTTAAATTCTGATTCATTTCTCAATTTGAAAAACATTATTTTGTAATCAGATGATATATGCTTAAATATGGATCATAGTTTTAAAACCTATAACTAAGTATGCATAATATAATCTTATTTCTGAAAAGATTAAAAAGATATATACATACAGAAAATTCCTACCAGAATGTACAAGAAACATAACTGTGCGTACTTCTAGGGAGACCAGAACACAGAGGACTGATAGGAAGCAGACATTTTTAATTCTAAGAATTGCTGCGTAATTTAGAATATGCAAAAAAATATCAAATGGTCTCTCAAAAGATATTCTGAAGCCAAATGGGAAAGTACAGGCATACATCATTTTTATTTCGCTTCACAGATGTTGAGTTTTTTACAAAAAGGTAAGATACTCCTCCACCAGCAAAAAGACTACAACTTGTTCTATTATGATACTTGTTTTATTGTGATGGTCTGGAACCCAACCCGCAATGCAATACCTCCAAGGTATGCTTCTAATCAAGCCAGGAATAGAGAAAGCAATATCTGAGGGTTCCAGACAATTAATGGGCTGGATGAGACGCCAGATCATTTAGTAACTATTATCTCTTCTTCTGGGAAAGTTCCAGGAATACAAAACCAAATCCACTCCAAATTATTTAATCTTTCTTTAATGAAACTTCTGGGTGAGTCTATAAGTCTCCCCAGATTCCGAAGTCCTAAAGGTTAGGAAGGTCCTGCTAATAACTAACACAGATCATTTCCGTTAAAGGGTGTATTCATCAATGGAAAGGAAGTTAACAACCTTGGCTCTTCCACTGTGCCACAGCAGCCTTCTCTTGTCTAGGCTAAGTAACCCTAATTCCTTTTATTTTTAGACATGGGTCGTCAAGGAACCAAGAAAAAACTTTTAGAAAGTAATTGTTGATTTTTTAGAAGAAGTTTTATAGCTAGATTCATCTTACATACCTGAAAAATTCAAAGTTGAGACAAGCCTTCGGCAAGAAAAACTTATCATCTTGTTTGAACCAGAGTTTGCTCATAGCTGTATCCTGTGATGGAGAAAAAAAAATTTGTTATGGAAATATGGGCACATTTGGCAAAAATGTTCAATCAAATCACCCTTCAAGAAAGGAGGACAAAGGCAATAATAGTTGAGAGTTCTGTTCTGCAGAGGCTGCTGTCGCCTGGCCTTGAAGTGTACTCAGAGGGTCAGCAGGAGGGAAGTGGAGAGAGAGGACTGGCGATTCCAGCAACAGAGAGAAATCACCCTTTTATCTCCCTGGTTTAACAAGATGAGGACACAGCGGAGGAAGAGTCAGATTGGAGAAGCCAATAATTACTGCCCTGTCCCTGTCTTTCTGGACCCTGGGAGACAGGAGTCCTGAGGAGTGTGGGGCAGCCAGCCTCCAAGGTGGGCCAACGGAACCCTGCCTACTGAGAACCAGAGTTGTCAGTCTGACCAACAGAATACAACAGAATTCTGATCACTCACTTTCCCTCTTGGATCGCTCACTTTGGGGGAAACCAGGTGCTGTATCAAGCAACTTTATGGAGACGCCCATGTGGTGAAGAACGAAGATCTGCCAAAACCCACTGAACCTCAGCTCTGATTGAATCCTGCAGCTCCAGCTGAGTCTTCAGGTGGCTGAAGCCCCAGACAACAGCTTGACTATGACCTAGTGAGAGACCCGGAGCCAGAACTACCCAATTAAGCCACTACCAGATTCCTGACCCCCAGAAACTGCAAGACATAATGTAAGTATTTGTGATTTTAAGCTGATAAACTTTGGAGTAATTTGTTATCCAGCAATGAATAACACGACCAGGGATGAACAAATAAGCCACTATTTTGACTGTCTACTTCATTCATGCTATATTAAAAATAGCCTTAGATGTTCACTTGAAACTCTGACAAGAGATATAAATGGTTTAATGTTCTCCTTGGTTTGCTCTGAAAAGGCCTATTAAAAAAAACAAAACTTGAGAGGTAAATAGGTTTTGCCTTTCAATAACCTAACCTATAACTCATTAAAATGTCATTTTAAAAGAAAAATGGTTGTCTTAACAATAATGTAATTGCTTCAGCTATATTAAATTTCATATTCCTAAACACTGATTCTTATATCGCTGAGTTAATAGAATGTTAGGTCATTTTAAGAAAATAAAAAGAGAGAAGTAAAAGGAAGATTTATATCTAGGGTGGTGAGTTTAGAAAAAGTTAGTTTTACAGTTTAGAAAAGAGAATATGCTGTAATAATTTGATCCTTTTTCTATACAATTTTTACCCAAGGTGTGAATTATTAACATGAACATTCTGCAAACAAAAAGAAAACCCACGGCTCAAACACCCTTCCCACTTGGCTCCATGAACTTCATACACCACTCAGTCAGAAAGAGAGCTGCTTTCAAAGGCAGGATCCGCTCTCTTCCAGGCTTAGAGATTCTTCCTGGCTTCTAACTTTCATGATGCAGGTAAACCTACTTCCTCGTTGGATCTTCAGTGATTTTGAAAAAGAAGCCACTATCTTTCAATAGCCTGTGGTTAAGTCCAGACTTACCACTTTTTTTTTCTGTAAAGATGACAATTCTCCAGACTCAATGTTATTTAGTAGTTTTGTTTGTTTGCTTTAACATTTCTGGCCTTTTATGTTTCTTGTATTATTCTCTCTGTAACTTTTCTGTCACCTCTTTGGATGTAAGCCCTCAAAATCAACACAGTACCAAATGCAAGAAATCATCTCTCTAGGCCCTCCTATGGAACAGGTCTGTCCCCTGAACTTAAAATCATTGAGTCAAACATGTTACCTTAATAAGAGAAGGGTATGGTGTTGCTTCTTTTTCTAATGATAAAATCTCAAAATTCGTAGGAATAAATTCATTCTTCGTTGGAAGTTTAAATTTCCCATTCAAGTCAGCATTTTGCCATTTCTGGATGAATAATGAAAGACATAAGCATTTAAAACAGTCATTCTGCTTATTAATATCCAGGCAAATATTAAGGGAATAAATGTCAGACAGCATTCTTTTACATCATAAAGAGGCTACTCCAAAGATCTACTGATGACTTTTTATGAAATTTGAGTTGGATTCGCTGGTACTAATCAAGGTTTTTTTGTTTTTGTTTTAAATATATTTTATTGATTTTTTACAGAGAGGAAGGGAGAGAGATAGAGAGCTAGAAACATCGATGAGAGAGAAACATCGATCAGCTGCCTCCTGCACACCCCCTATTGGGGATGTGCCTGCAACCAAGGTACATGCCCTTGACCTGAATTGAACCTGGGACCCTTCAGTCCGCAGGCCAATGCTCTATCCACTGAGCCAAACTGGTTAGGGCTAATCAAGGTTTTATACTTATTTATCTTTTCTCTTTACACATTTCCAAAATGACCAAATAAGGGTAAGGAATAATCTGAGACTGAGGAACACTGAGAGGCTAATTCAGGGTTGGGGAACCTTTTTTCTGCCAAAGGCCATTTGGATATTTATAATGTCATTCTCAAGCCATACAAAATTATCAACTTAAAAATTAGCCTGCTACATTGGCCAAACATTTAATTAGCTCACTCCTAATGCCTTGGCAGGGCCAGACCGAATGATTTCACGGGCCTCATACAGCCCTTGGGCTGGACGTTCCCCACCCCTGGGCTAATTGGTCCACATAAAGACCACGTTTGTTTCAGCTCTTTAAAGAATGAAAAATAATCTGTACAGCGTATTTCCAACTGCTAGCTAACAGGCTACTAATATAAGAGTTAAAGTTTGAGCTACACTAAGCTACTTGCATGTATAGCCTGAAAGCTAAGGCTAAACGGGCCGGGCTTGTTCACTTCAGTCCCTCTTAACACCAGGCCCACACCTCTCCCAGAGGACCAAGTGAACTTTGAAGTGAAGCAGTAATTCAAGCTCAAGGTTAAGGACACAGTTGAGACTTAAGTCTGGATTGTGGGACAGGGCTGACACAACCTGTAGCTTGGATCTGTTACATGAGCTAGGGCCAAAAGCTAAGTGGGACAGATCACAGGTCACTGATTGCTGAACTCTATAAGACTTTTCATATTTAAAAAGGATAGCAAAGGCAAACCACCTGCCAATAATTTGGGTTCTACAACTTTGTCTCCAGATGATGTAGCACAGCCTTGCCGCTTTTGCAATTCTATTTTGGTCCCTGCATTTTTGTCTTTTGGCACTGAATAGTGAGGATGCTGGCTGTATTATTGGCACTGAATAGTGAGGATGCTGGCTGTATTATTTATAAGTAGCAACTTAAGTCTCCAGAGGGCTGAATGATAGGAACTTGTAAACACTTAGCAAGCAATTTTATCACTAAAATTTGTATGTTTTTTAAAAATTCCCATGCAGGGCAGATTGTCATGGTCAGAATTCGGTGAAGAGGGGTTCTCTCTTGTTTTAGGATAGTTCAGACCCAGCACTATTTCAAAGGATATCTGCTTTCCTCACAATTTAGCGAGATGGGGCTCCGGTGACCTCCTTCTGTGCTGTGAATATGTCAGAAGTTACCTGTAACCGTTTTCTTTCTTAAACTATTTCTCTTTTTTCTGTATCGTCATTACACTGGTACATTTAAGAAATGTCCAATACCTGAGTTTAACTGGAATCTAATCAGAGCAAGGCTATCTGATGTCTTCCCATGAATAAAGGACACAATCTCAAAGCTACACAGCCAATGAGAACTAAAAAAGAAAAAGTATTAGAGAAGGAGATGGGCCTCACAAAAGAATCTTGACTACTGATGAATGGGGTAACGTACTACCTAAACATACATGTTTCAAAACCCATTTTAATTCCCCTCTGCTGACACGAAGAGCAATGATGCACTATGAGGCATAAAATGCAGCACCTGCCCTAACCGGTTTGGCTCAGTGGATAGAGCGTCCGCCTGAGGACTGAAGGGTCCCAGGTTCTATTCCGGTCAAGGGCATGTACATTTGGTTGCAGGCACATCCCCAGTGGGAGGTGTGTAGGAGGCAGCTGATCGATGTTTCTCTCTCATCGATGTTTCTAACTTTCTATCCCTCTCCCTTCCTCTCTGTAAAAAATCAATAAAAATATATTTTTAAAAAAATGCAGCACCTGTCAAGTGAAGACAGGATGACGCCAGAGACTGTTCCCGCCTGTGTTCCCCGCAGGAGCGAGCTCTCTAGAGCCCTTGCATCTGTCTTCCAAGCTCCCTACTCCTCTCTCACTCTGCCTGTCTTGGTATGTTTGCTTTTCTGTGTACTTTGAACTCCAATGATCTTTGACTGCATGAGGGGGCCACAGTGCAATTTCTTCAAGCAAAACCTAAGATGCAGCCCTCCATCTCTGTGCTTACTCCTCTCACGATGGTACAGACAGCACTGGGCCATCACTCTTCACAGCCTGGGCTGTGAGTTGGGTGATCTGGGGAGCTCTCGTTCCTCTGTGTCCCTCACACATCAGACTTATTCACAGATGAGTTAGCCATACCTTAATGACTTCATCTGGTATAGCTTCTTGTTTGTAGTGGGTTCCATACCATTCTTCTGTGCGATCGGTTTTTCCTTCAAAAGATTTGGAAACTATTGCAACCCTAGAGATAGATAGAAAAAACAAAGAGGAAAAAACATATAAACTCATGTTGTATACATAAACTTATAGAACTTGACTCATGAAAATGTAAATAATATCCAAGAATGTATTGGGCCTTTAAGTCCCAGAAAATCCAGTAAGGCTTGCTTTGCTGAAATAGGCAATGTATAGAGGACAGAAGTTTCTGATCACAGTGTCTGTATCCTTTGGTTATAGCCCATAATTTTTAATGGAAAAAGTATTTGCTGGAAAGGTTTTTGTGGGTATTCTATTGACTAAAACTTTAAAAGAGTAGTGGCTTGGGGGGGAGGGGAACATATCTGTAATACTGTCAACAACAAAAACAACAACAAAAGAGCAGGGGCTAGGAAAAAAATGAAACAAGGTCAGTTGAAAAATAGTCCTTAAAAAAGCAAAACAAATTACTTCTTCCCAGGAACAGCTCAGGCCTGGAGTTAACAAAAAGGGCTAACTAAACCTATTGGCTCATCCAGAGATCCAAAGATCCCAAAATCCAAAAATCCTCTTTTATTATTACTTGCTAAATTTGTGCTCTGTGTTTTTTTTCTCTGCCAGAGACGACCATCCAATATGTCTACTGCATATACATTAGCCTTCCTGCTACTAAGGGAACAGGGGACAAGACCAAAAAGCAACTATCTTCTGGCTTACTAAAAGCTTTCTTTGGCCCTAGCCCAGCGGTTCTCAACCTGTGGGTCGCGACCCCTTTGGGGGTCAAACGCCCCTTTCACGGGGGTTGCCTAAGGCCATCGGAAAACACATATATAATTACATATTGTTTTTGTGATTAATCACTATGCTTTAATTATGTTCAATTTGTAACAATGAAATTGGGGGTCACCACAACATGAGGAACTGTATTAAGGGTCGCGGCATTAGGAAAGTTGAGAACCACTGCCCTAGCCGGTTTGGCTTAATGGATAGAGCGTTGGCCTGCGGACCTAAGGGTCCTGGGTTGAATTCCGGTCAAGGGCACATACCTCGGTTGCAGGCTCCTCCCCAACTTGGAGGCAACTAATCGATGTGTTTCTCTCACATTGATATTTCTCTCTGTCTTTCCCTCTCTCTAAAGATCAATGGAAAAATATCCTAGGGAGAGGATCTTAAAAATAATAAAATAAATAAAAAAATAAATAAACAAAAGCTTTCTTTGATGAGATAGCAAAAACATTCTAGAAGTCAGAAGAGGGTGGGGGGGGGGGGGGGGGAGTTCAGGAAGGGAAGTTAGAGGTAAAATGATGTCAAGAGGTAAGTGAACAAAAGATTACAAGGAGAGCAGCAAAAGAAACTTCATACCAGTGGAGCTTCTGGTCCTGTGGAGGATTATCAGGGCATTTCTGACCCTGCTACCCTTTAATTATCAAAGTTGGGATCATTATGCTCCTACCTGCAAACTCAACCCTATGATGGGACCAATCCTACTCTGAATCTTATGGATACAGGAGTTCTAGGCCAGTGATGGCGAACCTATGACATGCGTGTCAGAGGTGACACACGAACTCATTTTTTTGGTTGATTTTTCTTTGTTAAATGGCATTTAAATATATAAAATAAATATCAAAAATATAAGTCTTTGTTTTACTATGGTTGCAAATATCAAAAAATTTCTATATGTGACACGGCACCAGAGTTAAGTTAGGGTTTTTCAAAATGCTGACACGCCGAGCTCAAAAGGTTCGCCATCACTGTTCTAGGCCAATAGCTTGGATGGCTTGCCATAAAGTCAGTTATTGGGTCTACTTCTCCCTTATGTCCCAATTCAAATAACTAGATTGATGTCTCTTCCTGCTTGTTCTCACTTGACCTCCCAGAGTTTGGTTCTAGCCTCTGAATGTTGGCCACAGAACTGAAAGCCCAGTACTTGCAATCAAAGCTCCCCGCTAGTCTGGCTGGCATGGCTTAGTGATTGAGCATTGACCTATGAACCAGGAGGCCACAGTTCGATTCCTGGTTGTGGGCTCAACCCCCAGTGTGGGGCGTGCAGAAGGCAGCTGATGAACGAATGGTTTTCTCCCATCATTGGTGCTTCTATCTCTTTCTCCCTCTCCCTTCTTCTCTGAAATCAATTTTTTTAAAAAAGGAACCTTAACAATTGTCTGGTAAGTTCTGTTATTAAGTTTAAATCTCTTTCTCCTTATGCTGATAGGTTTTGTTCTTAGAAGGTCTATAATAAAATTCAGCAGGACTTAGGTTAATTTTTTAAGAATTTGTAGCTGCAGCGAGGAAAACATATATTTAAACTGCTTTACTTGCCTTAAATGATTTCGTACGTGTTCTGAGTATTTTTCTTCACTATATTTTAATCATGTCAGTAAATGCATAAATCACCTTATGAACAGAAGTTTTTATCTCTATAAAGTCTAGTTTATCAATGTTTTTTCTTTAATAATTTCTGCTTATGTTCTAAAAAAATCATTGCCTATTTCAAGGTTTTAAATATATTTTCCTTTGTTTTCTTCTAGAAGTTTTATAGGTTACCTTTTATACCTCGGTCTATAATCTTTCAAATTAATTTTTGTGAACGGTATAAAGGTCAAGTTTCATCTTCTTTCATGTGGATGATGGATCATAGAAAAGCACCATTTGTTGAAAAGCCTCTCCTTTTCCAATTTAATTATGTTGGTGCATTTGTCAAATAATCAATCGACTTTAAAAAGATATAGGTGAAATTCAATTTTTTTAAAAAAATAGATTTTATTGATTTTTTACAGAGAGGAAGGGAGAGGAACAGAGAGTTAGAAACATCAATGAGAGAGATCAGCTGCCTCCCGCACACCCCTTACTGGGGATGCGCCCACAACCAAGGTACATGCCCTTGACCGGAATCGAACCTGGGACCCTTCAGTCTGCAGGCCGACGCTCTATCCACTGAGCCAAACTGGTTAGGGCTGAAATTCAATTTTAAGGCAGAAATATCATGTAGTAACTCATAATCACTTTAGGGCTGACCCTCCTCTAACAGTAATACCTCTGTTACTGTAGGAGCTCTTCTAACTTTTGATCTCCTGGTTGACCACTGGTTGGTCAGAATAATTCTGAGATTGTAATCCTCACTTCCACTTAAAAAAAAAAGAGGGTGTCCTCATTTGTTTATAAAACCAGATAGGTGAGCTGATACCTTGGGCATTTGAGTTAGGATAAAGCCAGGTTAAGATGATCAATTATTATATTTTATTCATGATAGAATCTTCATGTTTTAGAGATACTGTCTCAAAATATTTAGAGTGAAGGGAGGATAAGTGAAGAGGGTAAAGATAAAAAGACAGGCCATGTACTGACTGTTGAAGTTAGATACTGGTACATTACACAATTCTCTCTACTTTGTAATCATGCTTAACAAAATGTTTTAAAGCATTTTAGTCACAATTTCATATTTTCAGATTCTGATCATTACTGAAAATGTCGTATGTAACAGTAAAATCTGTAGAGTGACTCACCGGACATTTTCTGGTCTGAGTTTATCAAGAACCATCTCTATTAAATCAGGTCTAAATTCTTCCAGTAAATATTCAGCTGTGAGCACTTCTTCTAGGGGATAATACTTTAAAACAAACAAAGTACAAGACTAACTTAGTAAGAAGCAATCAGACATCTAACACGGGAAATACATTATTTTATATTCCCCCCGCTTCCCCTTCATTAAATTTTACTCCACTAGAAAAATGTCTCAATCTTTTCTCTTTCCTATCACACTTTAGCAGTTTCATATTGTGGCATGATTTTGTAGTTAATGCCCAAATACACTTACATTATAGAAACAAAATCACAATGTTTTTCCAGGGAAAAATGTAGTATTTCTGCCTAAAAACTGAGTATTTATTAAGGAAGAAAATTTGATGGTTAAATGCTGACATCTACAGGATTCTTAGTATAAAGTAAATACATTTTTATGAACAAAATTTCCTCTCAAATTTTTTTTTAAAGAAATCAGACAAACATTTAGAGTTGTTGTGGGGGGAAATGGCTTATATTTCTGGCTAGTGAAGAAAAATAAGGTAGAAGATGCTTTTCAGTAAGAGCAACTTCCAATATACTGACACAGATTGATTGATCCATTAATTCAACAAGTATTTAATGAACACCTACTCTGTTCTAGACACTGCTGTGGATACCAGGGTAGACAAGACAGATGATGTCCCTGTTCTGAAAGGAGCTTATATTGTGACTGGGAAGGAGGCAGATAATAAATAAATATTGTCATTATATTTATAAGTGCTATGAGGAAAATTATACAAGGGTAGGGGCAAGATTGGGAGGTCAAGATAAGGACTCTCTGAGGAGACCCAAAGGATAAGAAGAACACTGACAGCCTGGCTGGTGTGGCTCAGTGGTTGAGTGTCAACCTATAAACCAGGAGGTCATGGTTCAATTCCTGGCCCGGGTACATGCCTGGGTTGTGGGCTCGATCCCCAGTTGGGGGCATGCAGGAGGCAGCCAATCAATGATTCTCTCTCATTCTGTTTCTGTCTCTCTCTCCCTCTTCCTTCTCTGAAATCAATAAAAATATATTTAAAAAAGACAAAAACTAAAAACATTATCAGTATAGCTTCATTTAAAAAAAAAAGAACAACACTGACATGCAAAGATCAGAGTGTTCCAGGTAGAGGAAACACCAAATGTAAGATGGAAGAATGAACTTAATGACAGAAGATTCGGCAAACAGTATCACTGGAGTGGAATGGGAATGGGAAAGGTAGGTTGGGGGAGGAGGGTATGCAGTATGGTCAGAGAGATAGGCTGGGGCCAGATCACCTTGAAGGCTAAGGTAAAATTGCGGATTTTATTCCAACTCTTGATGAGAAACCACTGAAGAACTTGACACAGAGGAGTGAAACAATCTATTTGGTTTTCAAAAGATCACTGAAGCTGGAAAAATAAACTACAGTGAGAATAAGAAAGAAACCAGGAACCCAGATAAGAGACTATAATGGTAGTCCAGGCAAGAAATGATGGTAGCTCAGACTAGGGTAGTAGCAATGGAGATGGAGAAAAGTGAATAAATGACCTATAGCTTTTATATAATTAGCAGTTGACATACTGTAGAATTGAAAAATATCGAAAGCCATTAAGTAAAATGCCTACATAATGAAAAATATTACAGATGACAATTTTTAGAATGATGAAAATTAAGATTTTAAGCATGTTTTGACATAAAAGTTGGCGAGATTGCTACAAAGTCTAAAATTTCATACTGCAACTTCAATTTTTATAATTTGTATAGTATTGAAAGTAATATATGCAGGGTCACTGAAATAGTCTACACACCAATACACATAGTAAAACAATAGCAAACTTACATGCAATATTCCTGCGATCTTAGAGGTATAGCCCCGTGGCCTCTCTTTATCTTTAAACCTAAAAGCAACAGCATTCAAGTCCTAAAATGGAAAGTTAACCAAATTAGAGACAAGTCAACTATTATTTTAAAATAGCTTTTTGTGTGTGTATTTGGTTTGCACTATAGATTTTCTACTCTATACTTAACGTTGTTACACTTACTGAAAAAATGACTATGCTTGCTTTAGAAATGTATAGAACATGAATGAAAATAGCAAATAGTTAGGAAAACTGTGGGGAAGAACCTTGTGAAACCCAACAGTTAGTTGCATAGATGATAATTTTACTGACCCATTCAGAGAAATGCACCCAGATTAGAACTATTGTCATAAATTTCACAGAGATTATACCTTGAAACTTTTACTTAGGTAAAAAACATGTCTCTCATCCTAAATTATATTTCAGAACTTTGATAAGCCTTATGGTAAATATAAAGTGCAAATTTTTAAAAGCCCTTTAAAAAGAATCATTTAAAATTTTGGAAGAGAAATCCCTTTTGTTTTATTTTTATTTAAAAAGGAAAAGAAAAGGGGGAAAAGAGAAAGATAGCCAAGCTTTTCCATATATACAGTAAAATCACTTTTAACACCATAATCATATATAAGACAATTCACTACTTCTTTGAAGTTTGCTACAGAGTTTTATTACCAGATCTGAAAATAAGAGAGATCATGCAGCCTCAGACACAGTAAAGTAAGCCGATACAAGCTCAAGAAACTGTTGGCATTCTTCTGAGAGACAGAAAAGCAAACCGATTTCTTCCCTTTTCCTTCCTGAAAAAGGTTATATGATGCCATAACCTTTAATTGTGCCCCAGGCAGCCAATCAAACTAAGCCTTAACTAAAGCTACTATGCATTGCAAACCTTTACTTAGATTAGGAAAAAAAAAAATCTTCAAAAGTTTCACTGGGCCTTAAATTTAAATTAATTCACATATATATGTTTTCTGAGAATTTTCCTTAAGAATAATTTTGGTGAAACAAAGGTACCTTGCACTCTTGGAAAACCCATTCTTGAGGTCCTTCTGCACGTAACTTCTGAATGTATTGAAACATGTGCAAAATTATATCTTCAACATGTACTGGAAAAAAGGGGCACACTTAAAAACCATTCAGTCCTCAAATCCTTTAAAGCAGTGAGCTCGCTCCTAAAGTAAGCAGAAGATGGTCCCTCTACGAAATGGAGTTCTCACCTCCCTGAGACAGGTTTTAGGGTCCCACAAACAAGGCCCTCTAGGCTTTGGGATATGTAATAGAATGGGCTCTGGGGTAATAAATGAGCAAATGAAAAGCCAAGTACACATTTGACAAGTGCAACATAATGATCAGATGTTAAGGTGGGAAAATCATCCATGAAACGAAGGGCACATTGCACATGAAAAGTACAATGGATGAAGTGTTTATAACTTCACAAACATAAAACAGATCACAGGTAAGGAAATTAAAAAAATAAATCATACAAAGTCATTTTTCATTCAAAGACAAAAAAAGTCAATACTTACATAATCCTTCTTCAGTTAAGTCCACATTAATGATAAAAAACATAAAACCTCGAGCTCCTTCCTTCTGCCCGCCAACAAGAGTATTTACCCAGCCTGTAACAATCAACGCAAACAACATGATTTCATGTGTGGCCTCCTTTGGGACAAAGGAAACTTTTTAAAAATTCACAAAAGGATTAGAATTGACCTCCTGCAGAAAAGACTGGGGGTGGAGGTGATTAGAAAAAAGAGCAGAAAAGCAGTTTCATATAGTGCAGAAGACTTAAGGGATTTGGGGGGGCTTGGAAGCTTTCTTCAGGACTCCCCAAGTCAGTTCCCAAATCAAGAGTAGACTACTGTGTAAGTGTATGTGAAAGTGAAGCCTAAGTTGAGAGGGGCCTTGGAAATCCTTTACAGACTAGATCTTGGTACACCCTCTGGTTTGAAGGGTAAGAGCAGGCAAAAAAATTACGGGTACTGACACTTTATAGAGATAGTAAAATATATCCAATGTGAGTTTATACTTTTTGACCTCTTTTTACGTTTAAAACATGCACCATAACATCTTACGAAATACCTAACCTTTAGTGCTCAATGCTAAAGGATAAAACAAATATTGGGGGGTGGGAGGTCCCCCAACGCAAAAAACTAAGTACACTTAACAACCACTACCTCTCTCCTCCATAAACCCAAAACAGTCTCTCATCCAAAAATGTTTTTTTCACAGGAAAATATTTAGGAGGAAATGAGAGCCAGAGTAAAAAGATATAGTGGAATATTATGCTCAGAAGCTGGTGCCCAAAAGACTTACCCTTTGATTTAAGTTCTGATAACAGACTTCCAGGACCTTCATGCCCAATAAGATGACCAAGATAATGACCAGGATTTGATTTATAGTATTTCTGAAGGTCAGGTATGGGAAATGTCACATAAAGATTCCTAATATCCTTAATAGGTACGATTTTATACATTTGCTGGAGGGGGGGAAAAAATCACAAAAGATTAGCTACATACAACTCTCACTGAATAAAATACAGGGTGTGTCCCCCCCCCCCAAAAAAATGGGTGTCCCTCAAAAATATATGCACACTTTAACAGCTGATAGCTCAATTTTGAAAATGAAATGTATTTTAATAAACACTGCCTTTATGATTATTCAAAGTGTATATATATATTTTTGGGATGACACCCTATATTTATAAACTATGAAGAATACTGATTTTCATAGAAGAATTCAAAATTCAAGAGAGAATCAACTGCCAAAGAAGATCACATTAAGCATAAAGAAATAATGACCTGGCCTCTTTCTTAGTGGAATGTCATTACATTTTGTATAAAGTCCACGTTTTATCCCCTGGACTGTGCAGCTAAATACTTCTGGATGCTTGCCCTCTGGCACTGGATCATAGCTTTTATAGTCTGCTAAGGTTACAGCTACCAAAACTACCTTTAGCATGCAAAGATCGGATTATATTGGCACCTTTTTGATGAAACATGTCCCTAATAAATGTGAAATTGATTTGATTATCCAGATAAATAGTAAAAACTATATAAATAATAAAATCTTCAAAAATTTCCATCTATTATTTGGTAAACTAGGTATATATAAGTCCATAAACTGAAAAAACAAAACAAAACCAGAAATACATGTACTTACTTTAAGATGTTCTTCTTGGAAAGGGTGTTCAGGGAATTCTGGCAATGGGACATTTTTGTTCTCCACTTCAGAAAATAACCTTACTACCAGATCAGTCAAGTCGTCTAATGATTCTACAGGAAAACATATAAGGAAAACAGAACTTAATCTAATCATAACATATGACAAGTAGTATTTAAGGCCTTAGGATCTCATATACAAACATAAAATCACGTCATACACCTTAAACTTACACAATGTTGTATGTCAGTTATATCTCAATACAGCTGGGGGGGGTGGGGTGGGGGGGAGAACCTTAGGATCCCTGATAAACCTCAGGACTATTAAAGGAAAACCGAAATGTGTTTTTTTTTTAAATTGTTTCAGGTAAATTGAAGCAGTTAAGTCCTAGAAATGCCTATATAACTTCTAAAGCTGTTAAACTATATTGATAATGAAATACTTCACGTCTACCTCTTTATAGTCTAAAAACTGTTATGCTGGTCTAGATGGTGTGGCTAAATGGTTAGAACGTCAACCCAAGCATCAAAGCATTGCAGATTCAATCCCTGGCCCAGGTCAGGGTTCCTGCGGGCAGCAATCAATCTATGTCTCTCTCTCACATTGATCTCTCTCTCTCTCTCTCTCTCTCTCTCTCTCTCTTCCTCTCTGCCCCCTTCCCCCCACTCCCTCCTTTCCACTCACAATATCAATTAAAAAAATATCCTTGGGTGAGGATTAAAAAATTAATAATGAATAAATAAAAAGCTGTTACACAAATGTTATACTGCAATAAATTTAGAAGCAATAATAATCAGTTGCATTTGGAAGCTATTTTTTCCATGATTCCCATGCTAAATCATCAGCTAACAAACTGTGACATCCACCTTATAAATAGTCTACATTCATTGCTAAAAGTCAAATATTAGAGTTTGCAAATGATTGATTTTGTGCGGAAATAGTATAAAATGGTGAAAAGAATTCTGGGTAGGGGGGTCAGGGGACCTGGATTCTAACCCTCGCTTTACCAAGCAACTATGTCAACGGACTACTTGGAGAGGCTGGTTAACCACTCCAGGTTCTGTAAAACTAGAAAGTTGGGTGGGATGATCACAAGTCTCTTCCAAGGTCTAACATTAAATAATACTTTATTATAATATTCCAAATTCACTCAAAGACTTGTAATCGTTGATAAAATTATGTGGCCACTTACATGAAGTTCTCCTATGTTATTACCTACCTATATTTTTTAATAGAGTTATACTTGTAAAAGTTTATAAAGTTATAAGATGTTCACTACAACAGTTTATAACAACAACAAAAACTGGAAATGACCTAACAGCTACCAATGTATGGATGTTATGAAATGTCTGAACAGAATTTAATGCAGCCATTAACGAGGGAAAGATGTATATTTGAAAATGTCTCAATGCTCTATTAAGTGAAAACTGCAGGCTATAAAGCAACGCCATGTGATGTATCTTATTTAATTTTTTAACAAACATACATATATGTAAGTATATTAACAAAATTCTACTTTGGAAGTATAATAAATGACTTAAGGTGACATTTTTTTTTAAAATTAAGGTGACTATCTTTAAGGAGAAGGTATGGTGGTTATAGGATGGGATGAGGAAGAAGAATCTGATTTCTATTTTATACCTTTCAGTGTCAGATGAAATTTTTTCCATGTATAGACTTTACTATTATTCTAAAAAGGAAAAAGTGAAAAAGGTTATCTTTTCATAAATAAGATAACCACTCACCTTGATTCTGTCTCCTCAAAAATAGGTTACTTATAAATGGTATAAACATTCATCACTTGTTACTGTCAGGAAGCATTTGGATCAAATAAGAAATGTCCCTTGATGTTCTATGACCCATTTTGAACTTTTCCATGAACTCTCTAGAGAGTTCTTAATCACTATTTGAGAACTGCTCTCATATAGTCTGAAATTCTCTTCTAGGCCTATAAATGTGGGCATTTGCACTTTATTTACAAAACATATGTTATTTTTACTTTGATTTGACATGTTTGAAAGACCCCAAAATATCCAGAGCCAAATAAAAGGCAGATCAGTGGCTGCTTGTTATATGACAAGTGAATTCGGGAATGGAGCAGCAGGTATCTTTGGAGCAAGAGATGTCAGTGACAGCTCTGACATAAAGAGACATAGGTGGGACATGAGACATGAAGCAAGGTGGGCAGTCAACAAAGGTTTGTGGACCTGGAGTGCTGATGACGGCAAAGCTCTTCAGAGCAAGGTTCTATCAGGTGTGCCTTTCCAGTATTCTGGCCTAAAAGCATAAATTCACAATATGGCTTTTTAAAGATAAGGAGCTGTACAATACTGCACAGTCCGTCTTCACCACTAAGCTGTGAGCAGCCAAAGAACAGGGAACTAAGTCTCATTCATCTTTACATCATTAGTACTTGGCATCCCAGTGTCTGTACTTGATAGGTACCTATTTGTCAAGTGTCCAGGTAATTAGTGCTACCACAACTAGAGGGATGGCCCTGTGGGAGAACAGAGAAAAATGTTTTTGTCCCTTTGTGACAAAAATCTTCCACATGGTAACTCTTCTACCCTCCTCCAAGAGATCCTGCTTCCTCTTAACACCTCTGTACTTTAAGGACACTTCTCCCAGGCCCCTCAAGTCTACTGAGCTTAGCCCAGAGGGTCAGTCACACTGGGAGAGTGATGTGTACACGATCGGGGAATTGAAACATCTCGTTTCTTTTAGACACTATTCGGATCTCCACTAAACCAAGAATACAGAGCAGCACTCATGTCTGATTCATCTGCTGTCATTAACCTGCTCAATAAGTGCTTATTAAAATCATGTTTTATTTTAATAGGACAAAGACAAAAACACAGCTAAAGCATCTATTCCCGGGACCAATGACACTGAACACGCTTGTCCTACCTACATTTAGAAAACACGTAGGATTATAAAGTATACTTTTTAAAATTAGCCCTCACTTCTTAGACCCATTTTAAATCCTGGTTCCTATTGCTTATTTTCTTTCCTTTATTTTTTTTTTTAACTTGTGGACATTTTAATGAACTTCCCTCCATATAGCTTCAAGCTCCCAGGACACAGGCCCCGCTAACACCCTTAATCTTCTCCTCAGCTCTTCTGCTGAAGAATTTGGCCTTCACAATGACAGGTTACTTAGGGAGCTTTCCCATCCTCAGAACTTAGTAGTAGCCCGACTATACCACATCAATGAAGGAGCAGCTCCAGTCTTGCTTTTGCCAGCATTTACTCGTGTCTGCTCACTTGACCAGGGTCCACAGTTTATCAACGTTGACAGTTGGGCAGAAGCTCTGGTTCCTCTTTTAAATGGTAATGCCTCATACCAACTTTCCCAAAGTAACCTGGGTGATATTTGTCAAAGTTGATCCTGTGATGATGCAAGCCACCAGCACTACCCCGCCCCCCCCAACCCCAGGTGCTTCCTGTGCTTGCTGATGCGGCCGTGGCCGTGGCTCACTTGGCCCCGAAGTTTTTCAAGTCTTCCTCAGTCTAGGTGGCATGTCGGTGGCTGAGATGCAAGAGCCCTATTGCTTATTTTCTAACTACAAAAGTAACATTTGCCAATAGCAGAAAACTTAGAAAAACAAAAGCAAAAAGAAGAGAGCAAAACTCATCCATAATGTCATGATTATGGGATGCTAAGTGTAGCCACCGTTCATGAACCATTTGATATATGTCCAGCACTACACGGACATTTTTTCTGCATTATCTTAATTAAACCTCACAACACATATGAGGTATTGCCTCCATTTTACAAATGCAAAACTGAAGTTTAGAGAATTGAAGTAATTTTGCTAGCTCACAGCCATACAACTGAACAGGTAGTATATTTGGAATTCAAACCCAAGCTGTCGGACTCTAGAGGATGAGTTCTTAACCACTATCCCACATTATTAAATTTCTGGTATGTGTTTTTCTACTTTCTCTTATATCTCCCATTTATGTCTCTTTGAATTTTTTTTACATACACAAATGAGATCACATAGCCCATGGTGCTTTTAGAGTGCTTTTGTTTTCTACTTTGTCCCCTAGCACCATTCCAGGCATTGGGAACAAAGCAGTGAACAAGATGCTGGTATAGTAGACAACCATAAACAAATATTAATATTCCAGGAAGCAATAAATGTTATCAAGAAAAATAAAGCATGTCAGACAGAAAGTGGGAGAAGGAATACTATTTTCTACAAAATATTGTATTATATTGCTATTGCATCACTATTTTAACCAATCTCCTATTTTAAACATTTAGATTGTTTCTAACTTTTCACTAACAAGTACTATATTGACCAAAAATCCTTGTACGTCACCTGTTAGAACAACTCTTAATTATTTCCTCAGATTGTGCTTCTAAAAGTAAAAATGTACCTTTCCCCCTGCCAGATCCTCCCTTTAACAACACAGATGTGGCAAAGAGTCGGAGCTCAGGTGTATACAGGGTGGGTTTGCTCTGCCTCCTCTTTCTAACAGTCAATGTAAGGACATTAGCCTGTGGTAAGCACTAGGAGGCCCACTACATTTTAAAGGTAATGTATCTTGTTAAAATGTCCTCTAGAAAGTGTGAGTAACTTGTATACACCTCCGCCAATACAAGAGTATCCCTTTTCTATAATGAGTATTACTTAAAAACCAAAATTATGGTAATTCAATAGAGGGAAACAATATATTATAATTAGTTTATTTTCATTTTTTTAAAAATAAAATCTTGGCCCAGCCAGTGTGGCTCAGTGACCTATGAACCAAGGGGGTCATGGCTCGATTCCCGGTCAGGGCACATACCCGAGTTGCAGGCTCGATCCCCAGTATGGGGCATGCAGGAGGCAGCCAATCAATGATTCTCTCTCATCATTGATGTTTCTATCTCTCTCTTCCTCTCCCTTCCTCTCTGAAATCAATTATATATATACTAGTGGCCCGGTGCACAAAATCTGTGCATGTGAGGGGGTCCCTCAACCCTCTCCAATCCGGGACCCCTGCGGGATCGGGCCTAAACCAGCAGTCAGACATCCCTCTTGCAATCCGGGACTGCTGGCTCCTAACCGCTCGCCTGCCTGCCTGATTGCCCCTAACCTCCTCTGCCTGCCAGCCTGATGCCCCTAACTGCTCCCCTGTCAGCCTCATCGCCCCTAACCACCTCTGCCTGCTGGCCTGATCGCCCCTAACCACCTCTGCCTGCCAGCTTGATCACCCCTAACTGCCCTCCCCTGCCAGCCTGATCACCCCTAACTGCCCTCCCCTGCCAGCCTGATCGCCCCTAACTGCTCCCCTGCCAGCCTGATCGCCCCTAACCGCCTCTGCCTCGGCCCCCGCCACCGTGGCTTTGTCCGGAAGGACGTCCAGAAGATGTCTGGTCTAATTAGCATATTACCCTTTTATTAGTATAGATATATAAATCAAACCTTTCTTGTTTACATTCCAAAGTTTTCCCAGTTTATCATCATCTGTCTTTTAATGTTGTTTCTAGTTTTTGAGTTGTTATCAGGTCAAATCTTTCAATCTTTTCTTTTATACTTCCTTTATTTTATATGCCTAGAGCACCTATGATTAATTTATATTTTCTTCAGTTCTCCATTAAAAATCGCCTAAGCTTTTTTCTACAAGGAGATCATTTTCAAAAACCTCTGAGCAGATAAAAGGTAGTATTGTATTATCCTTCTCCCAAATACTTTGAAAAAGCCAAAATGGAAAACTTTTATTATCCAATTCAGTGAAAAAAGTTTAAGGATTCTTACCTCGACCTAAAACACAAATAGCCATTAAGTTGGATGAATAATAAGTAGAATGGAATTTCAGTAGCTCTTGTCTTACATCAATGCCTTCTTGGTTTGGTCTAGTCTCTAGAGTATATTTGTTACCTGAAAGGGAGAAAAAAACATTTCTCAGAAAACACAAACTACTAGTATGTGGACTTAAAATTTTGTAATTATTGCAACATCGCTATAAGTTGAACCTAAAAAACAGAGTTCAAGCTGATACACACAGTGATTAGCCAAATATGTTTGAATGTAAGCTGGATAAACAAAACAGTATAGTGCAAAACAGTGACATTTTAAACTATAGAATTTTCCCTCAGGAACTTAAAGTGCTTTATAAAAATTATACTTCTTAAAACCCCTATGAGATAGTAGGTAATATGAGCACTTATAAGATAAAATTAGATCCACATGGCCTTCATTCACACTTACTTTAATTCCCTAAGTGCTACACCATTAATTTAGCATAACCACTAAGGTATCTTTTTGGAACTTGCCAAGTTACTTGTGGAAATAAACGTACTATTCTTGGCTGCAGCACTAAATCTGTGATGTAAATTTTCATGAATTTGATCTAGACTGGTAAAAATAAGATGTAGTGCTATTTTTACAATCTCAAGTGATAATACCACTATGAGATCTCTTCTGAAATCAAATGACTAATCAAATTAGGATGAAATATGCATGTTAAAGCAAATACTCAAACTAAGTACTACCTTTCTAATAAGGATATTTAGAGACTGAGAGATGGAATTTCAACAATTGGTGACTCTAAAAATGGCACCTTGACTAGAACTATCTTAAGATCCTACTTAGAATAATAAATTTTATTATTGCTCCTGCTTAAATGGGCTCCTGTCTTTCATCTGCAGACATGAAACTATGGCAGAACATAGTTTTGATGTAATTTTCCCCTTTGGGTTAATAACGGTTGATGAACTGATATTGGGAGTCCCTTTTTTACTAAATTGGATATCCAAAGAGAGCCACCAGATGGCGATCTTAGACCCAGTCTTTAGATCCAGAGAGCTGCATAGTATTTGGAGCCAAGATTCATGGCTCAGGATGCTTGAATTAACAGATCCAGTGGAGAGTGTGTGCAAGTGCTCATTAACCTTTTTCAAGTCACAAAGCAATCCAATGTACTCATCTTCATAAGCAGTAGTCTGCTAGTCAAGTTTCCAGGTTCTTAACTAGTCTTCTCAGTTTCTCACTAAAGATCCACTTCAATTCCAGATCAGCTCTACGTGGGATCCTGGGACATCCCCTCACTTTACCTAGAGGATTCAGATATTCTTAAAAGTACCCAGAGTCTCAATTCTTCAGGAAAAAAAGGAGCTTTTTGCCGGGTAATGGCTTGAAGCTCTCTCATTTTATGGTGAAACTTGACAATTGATGGTGTTTCCCTTTTCCACTAAGTGAAGATTCTAAAAGCCTCTGTTCCAACAGACTAGGCTTAGAGCTTCCTTAGTCATTTACATTGACAAGCTCAAATTCCTACAATATTTGGACAAAGATCAACACATTGGAACACACAAATTTAGAGAAATTAAGTTTTATTTCAACATGCTATAAATTTTATATTAGAAATTAGATTTTTAAAAATCTGAGTCTGATCTGATTTGCCTATTCACAATCTAGTTAATATTCTGGTTAAAAAAAAAAAATCTCAGATCAAAGTTTAAGAAGACCAAGATCATGGCCTCCATCTAGAACTTAAATTCTTTCAGGTTAGGGGGGCAAGGGGTAGGGGGGGAAATGAGAGGTATCTGTAATACTATCAACAATAAAAAAATATTTTTAAACAATTCTTTCAGGTTAACCAGCTCTAGTTCATCCTTGCTTTGATTTTAACTTACCTGAATATCTTACCATTCTAATCTCTACTCTTTACCTTTAGGTCCACTTTAAAATACAGAGATAAAAGCAGGAGCATACACCAAACACACTAAGACATGCATCAATGGCAAAATACTGACAATGTCATATTAAGTGAGCCAAAGGACTACGGCGGAATACAATACAGCAAAGAAAATGAATAATCCACTTTTTATATGCAATAGTATAGATGAACTTCATAACTTTAAGGCTGAATAAGAGAAGCCATACACAAAAGTGTATATACACTTTATCATTTCATTTATACAAAACAAAAACTAATCTGGGTTATGCAAAGGCAGAACAGAGGTTACCCTGGGAAATGGATAGTGACTACAAAGGAGCAGAAAGAGGGCTGGTGAGGTGCTGGTAATGTTCTGCTTTTGATTGGGTGCTGATTCGTGTGCTCAGGTTTTGAAAATTAAATGAGTTATACATAAATAATAACAGTATATTCATTCAACTGATTCTTCAACTAGCAGCAATGGTAAAACAGCAACAATTTATCAAAACCACACATACTCTTCTGTAAATGTGCTGAATAAAAAGTTAAATGAAAAATAAGGTGCCACTGTCAACAGCAATCTTGCTCATCTAAGGTAAAAATTGAGTGATACTGGATCTCTGGCTAAACGGATAAACAGAGGCAATCACATTTGTTTTGGAAAATGGCTTTAGCTACAAAGAGATACCATTTTACAAAGCTACATTCTCATTTGTTTGCTGTCTTCCTAATATGTGATGGCAAAAAGGAAACGGTGGTCCACTTGGAAACATCCCAGAATGGAAGTTCTGTATCCTTAGAAGCTCCTGAATTAGAAAAAGGAAAAGGTTCTTCACTGTGACTCTCTTGGGTCAGGATAGTCAGCTCTCAATACACTGACAAAGAACACGGATACCAGTTACAAATGCGCCAGAGCCAGGCTTGCTATTAGAACAATTCCTTTAAGAGTTTTCTAAAAACAGGAAGGCTAGCTAGTGGAAGTTCTCAAAAAACAGTTAGATATAGAAATGAAAGAAAAAGCAGGACATGATGCACAGAATTCCATAATCAGTCCTTAAATTACTGAGTGGACTCTATTATTGTCAGCACCAAAATCCCTACCCAGGTAGAGAGGTGCAGAGGAACGCTGGCTTTAGTGTTGGCAGAGCTCTCATCTAATCCAGGGTAAACGATCTTCCAGTAGTACTACCTTGAACAAGTTATTTAACTTCTCTTAGCCTCAACCTCTTATCCTGACATTGTTAGGCTTACACCAAATTAGAGGGGAAAACACCTGTAAATAACAAGCTTTGGCCAGTTTGGCTCAGTAGATAGAGCATCAGCCTGCGGACTGAAGGGTCCCGGGTTCAATTCCAGTCAAGGGCACATACCTAGGTTGTGGGCTCAATCCCCAGTGGGGGACATGCAGGAGGCAGCCAATCAATGATTTTCTCTCCTCCCTGATGTTTCTCTCTCCCACCCTCAACTTTCCTCTCTGAAATCAATAAAAATATATTTTTTAAAAAGTATAAAACAGTATTCAACATCCAATAAATAGAATGGAAAGTTTGATGACACCAAGGGCTATTTAGGGACATGAAGTAATGAAAACTCAGACACTGCATGAGGGAGTGCAAATTAAATCAACCTCTATAGGAAACAATTAGATAATATCTGTTAAATCTGAAAATGTACATGTCCTACTACTATATAGTAATTCCACTCCTAGTACCCTAGGGAACTCTGTGTACAAGGAAACATGTACAAGGAATGCTCACAGCAGCAGCACTGTTCCATTAACAGGAAAATGATAAATACTGGTACATACATTCAATGAATTATTCAAATAGTAGCAAAAATAAGACTGAAAAACTTATCAAAAGCACACTCACCAATATGGATAACCCTTAAAAATATAACATTGAAAGAAAAAATACAAGTGGCATAGGTGACTCACAATAAAATACCATTTTTAAAAAGATGTAAAAAACTATAAAACGTATTGCTCAGAGGAAAACATATGACTAGCAATGTTTTCATAAAAAAAACATGGGAATGATAATCACCAAGCTTAAGATAATGGTTACCTGTCAGGAGCTGGGAGGAAAATGCAATTAGAGAAGTATACATCAGATGCTCAAACTGTATTTGTAATGTTTGTGTTTATAACTATCTCTTTTATGACAAATGATAAATCTGTAAAAGTGTCAAAGTATTTAACGTAATACTTGTTGTATAGTAGAAAAATACACAATAAACAGCAGCTCCTACTGCTATGATCTGAATTGTAGGGGGTACTTCTACCTTCTGAGTATATCACAGAAACCGTGGCAGTAAAGTAGGGAAGAAAGCTCAGCCAAAGGTCCGTAAGACTTTCCTCTACGTAAGAATGCAGGTGTAGCCCTAACCGGTTTGGCTCAGTGGATAGAGCGTCAGCCTGCGGACTGAAGGGTCCCGGGTTCAATTCCAGTCATGGGCACATGCCCAGGTTGCGGGTGTGGTCCCCAATAGGGGGTGTGCAGGAGGCAGCTGATCGATGTTTCTCTCTCATTGATGTTTTTAACTCTCTATCCCTCTCCCTTCCTCTCTGTAAAAAATGAATAAAATATATAAAATAAAATAAAAGAATGCAGGTGTGGCCCGGCTGGTGTGGCTCAGTGGTTGAGCATGAACCCACAAACCAAGAGGTCCCCAGGTTCAATTCCTGGGGTAAGGCACATGCCCAGGTTTCAGGCTTGAAGACCAGTAAGGGGCATGCAGATGCCATTGATGTTTCTATCTTATCCTTCTCCCTTCCCCTCTCTCTCTCTCTCTCTCTCTCTCTCTCTCTCTCTCTCTCCCTCCAATCAATAAAAACACTAAAGAAAGAAAAGAAGAATGCAGGTGTAGAGAACAACGTGAATATGGCTGGGATAACAAATAACAACTTAGTCTCTAGACACACACTGTCCTAATTTAGTGCTAATTCAGCTGGGTCGTGTACATCAAATTAAAATGCTGCTACCAAAATCTGAATCCTACCTTTCTGGCTCTGTCACCATTACAGTGAGCTACACAGTGGACTGAGGATGTCAGGGTTGCTGACCCAATGGAACTGCCACTCTGAGCCTCCTGGAGAGAGCACTGGCTTGGTGGTTGGGAGATTTGGGATTTCTTGTCCTGGCTCCATCATGTACTAATTAAGCAACCTTGGAAAAGACTCCAAATATCTCCAAGGGCTCATTTATTTTATCTGTAAAATAGGGGTAATATGGATACATGCCCAGAGGTTAAAAGCAAGGGCTCAGTCCCTGACTCCTTGGTTTCCTAGCTATGGGACACAGGCAAGTTTCTTAACCTCTATAAACCCATTTCCTTATTTGTAAATAAGAATAAGGAACTGATCTCACAGGATTACTGTGAGGATTAACCCTTTGCGGTCGTATTAAATTTGGACATGGGTGTCGTACTGGTCAGAATTAATTTCCATTGAAAGAGCAGTGATACATAACATGCAAGATTATGAAGGATAAACAAGATTTATTAATTCTTTTTTGGAACTACGTCACTACTAGTAGAATCACTACAAACGTTATCACTTTCTACGTCAGAGTCAGTATTCAAGGTGCCAAAATAAAACTCTTCATCGTTACTTTCAGATTCGCAGTACACTTCTTTCGGTAACTTTCTTTTTGCCATTTTGGAGTATTATTTTGAAATATCTTAACAAGCGAGAATGCCTAATTACAGTTAAACGTAATTTGTAAAGCTTTATTTGAAATTCTGCGAAGTATCTCCGAAGTTTGTCGATTTCTTCACTCTCAAAAGGCGACTGACTCGCCACGGTGTTTTGCATGGCGAGTGTGGAACGACCGCGTTTGTTTATATTGAGTTTCGATATCTCCGATTTGTCGGGGCAATGTTTTGGTTCGTGACAAGGTCGCTTAGACACTTAAGAGCTTTCAGAGAAATTATGAACTGATACATGAATGAATAGAGTTAAGATTCGTACGGTTCCTTGCTGTGGTGGCTGAGAGCAGACATACGACCGGAACGGTAAAAAAGCTTTGGTGGCTGAGAGTAGACAAACGACCGCAAAGGGTTAAATGAATAATCCATGCTAAGCCTCAGCATAGCGTCTAAACTTAGGTTGTAATTCTGATGAAAAGTGATAATAGACATGAATGGGGCTTTGTAAATTGTAAAGCTCAGTAAATGCTATTTTATATTTTCATTGTAACAATTTAAATTCTATTTTTAAAAAAGTTTATAAACTCAGGAACTAATATATATAAATGCTGACTTTCAAGGAAATAGAACTTATTTTCCTAAAGTCAGCCATATATTTCTTACATTCTGTGGGAAAGACTGAAGTTTTAAAAATCTATTTTAGAAACTACAGCTGTCTCCAACTGTATGTCTGATAAGGTTCTCAAGAAAAGGTCAACTTGATCATTATAATCATGAAAATCTTAAATGTTCTCTAAAAACCCAGGATTCGCCAAACCGGTTTGGCTCAGTGGATAGAGCGTCGGCCTGCGGACTGAGAGGTCCTGGGTTTGATTCCGGTCAAGGGCATGTACCTTGGTTGCAGGCACATCCCCAGTGGGAGGTGTGCAGGAGGCGGCTGGTCGATGTTTCTAGCTCTCTATCCCTCTCCCTTCCTCTCTGAAAAAAATCAATAAAACATATTTTTAAAAAAATAAAAATAAAAACCCAGGATACGCCGAAACCAGTTTGGCTCAGTGGACAGAGCGTCCGCCTGTGGACTGAAGGGTCCTAGGTTCGATTCAGGTCAAGGGCATGTACCTTGGTTGCAGGCACATCCCCAGTAGGGGGCGTGCAGGAGGCAGCTGATCGATGTTTCTCTCTCATCGATGTTTCTGACTCTATCTCTCTCCCTTCCTCTCTGTAAAAAATCAATAAAATATATTTAAAAACAAAACAAAACAAAAACCCAGGATTCTGAAGGTTTAGGTTAATGTATCTAGTTAGTTACTTGAAATTCTTATATATGAAATATAATAATTTATATATCACATTTTCTTTATCCATTCATCTATCGATGGACACCTCAGTTGCTTCCTTATCTTGGCTCTTGTAAATAATGCTGCATATATCTTCTCAAATTAGTGTTGTTTTCTTTGGATAAATACCCAGAAGTCAATTGCCAGGGTTGTATGGTATATCTATTTTAGTTTTTTGAGGAATCTCTATACTGTTTTACATAGGGGCTGCCCCAGTTTGCAGTCCCACTAACAGTGCATAAGGGTTCCATTTTCTCCACATCCTCGTCAGCACTTATTTATTGATTTATTGATGACCGCCATTCTGATGAGTGTGAGGTGGTATTTCATTGTGGTTTTAATTTGCATTTCCCTGATGATCAATGAAGTTGAGCATTTTTTCCTTTGTCCGTTAGCCACCTGTATATCTTCTTTGGAGAAATGTCTTTTCATGTCCTCTGCTCATTTTTCAATTGGATTGTTAACTTTATTTTCTTGAATTGTATGAGTTTCTTATGTAGTTTGGATATCAACCCCTCATCAGATATACCACCTGTGAATATATTCTCCCATTCAGTAGGTTGCCTTTTTGTTTTGTTGAACGTTTCCTTCACTGTGCAGAAGCTTTTTAGTTTGATGTAGTCCCATTTGTTTTTGCTTTTGCTTTTATTTCCCTTGCTGAAGAGCTGTACCCAGAAAGATAATTCTTATGCCAAATAGTTTACATCCTTTGTTTTTTTTCTAGGAGTTTTATGGTCTCAGGCCTTACATTCAAGTTTTTAACCCATTTTGAGTTTATTTACTTATATGCTGTAAGAGAGTGGTCCAGTTTCATTTTTTCTGCATGTATCTGTCCAATTTTAAAAGACCACCTGCTGAAGAAACTATTATTCCAGTGTATATTTTCACCTCCTCTGTCATAAATAGGTTGACCATATTCTGTTCCATTGATGTGTCTGTTTTGTGCCAGTACCATATTGTTTTGAATATTATAGCTTTATAGCATAGTTTGAGATCAGAAAGTATGACACTTTGTTCTTTTTCTCTCTCAAGATTGCTTTGGCTATTTTGTGATTCCATATAAATTTTAGTATTATTTGCTATAGTCCTATGAAGAATGACATTGGTATTTTGATAAAAATTGCACTGAATCTGTAAATTTGTGTAGTGTCGTCATTTTAACAACATTATTCCTTCCAATCCATGAGCACTGTATATCCTTCCATTTATTTGTTGTCCCCTTCAATATCTTACAGTTTTCAGAGTACAGGTCTTTCACCTCCTTCTTAAGTTCATTCCTAGATATTCCATTCTTTTGGTTGTAACTGTAAATGGGACCATTTTCTCAATTTCTCCTTCTGATTGTTCATTATTAGTAGATAGAAACATGATAGGTTTCTGTATATTAATTTTGTATCCTGCTACTTTACTGAATTCTTATTAATTCTATCATTTGGGTGAATTCTTTAGGGTTTTCTATATATAGTATGTAATCTGCAAAGACAGTTTTACTTCTTCCCTTAATGTTTGGATGCCTTTTATTTCTTTTTCTGTCAGATTGCTGTGGCTAAGACTTCCAGCACTATGCTGAATAATAGTGGTGAGAGTGGGCATCCTTGTCTTGTTCCTGATCTTAAATGAAAAGCTCCTAGCTTTTCACCAGTGAGTATGATGTTAGTTGTGCTCTTAGCATATAAAGCCTTTATCAAGTTAAGGTAAGTTCCTTCTATACTCACTTTGTTGAGTCTTTATCATAAATAGCAGTGGAATTTTGTCAAATGCTTTTTCTGTATCGATTGGGATAATCATATGATTTTCATCCTTGGTTCTGTTTATGTAATGAATCACATCATTTTGTGGATGTTGAACCACTGTTGCATCCTTGGTATAAATCCCGCTGGCTGGTGGCATATAATCCTCTTAATGTACTATTGAATTCAGTTTGCTAGTATTTTGTTGAGAATTTTGGCATCTATGAAGAACACAATTTTAGCGTGTTTCTCTTCTTTTGGCAACTCTGGTAAATTATCTTGTGTTTAATGGCTGATCTGAAGATTTTCTTGAATATTTTGTATGCAGACAAGTACATCATATGAAAATAAGCAAAATTTTCTTTTGCTTCCTTTCCACCTTTTAAATATCACATTTTTCCTTGACTTATTGCAATAATTAGTACGATAGTACAGCTGAACAAAAAAAGTAATTAGAGGGTATTCTTGTTTTGTTTTTTGCTTTTAGTGGAAATCGTTTTGAAACTTCACCATTAATCATGATGTTTGAGATAGATTTTTATCAGAGCAAGAATTTTTGTTTTTATTCATGAATGAGTGCTAACTTTTATCAAATGTTTTTTCTAAGTCTACTGAAATGACTGCCTATGACTTTGGTTTACTTAATCTGTGGATTGAAACCCATTTGATCATAGCAAAATAAGTTTAATGTATTTGCAGAACAGAATTTCTTATAAAGAAACAATATAACGAGGATACCAGACTTCATCCTAAGATGTAAGATAGATAATGTTTGGTAAAACTTTTGTTTTAGCTCTTACACAAACACACATGTATGTGCTCTCAGTTGCTAAGTAAAAAAAACATCCTTCTTACTGTGGGTTGTTTAAAAAACAGTTTGAAAGCCACTGATCTATACTAGTCTCAAAGCATGAAAAAACACTGTAAAGGACAAATATTGTAAGGTTTTCTTAAAAATAAATAACACAATGTTTGGATTTTGTTCATTTAAAAATACCCAGATTTTCCTGATATTATTATGTAAATATTATTTAAATACTCTTTAAAATATTTTATATTTAAATATTATTAATATTAGAATAATAAATCATAATCCCTTGATGGGTAAAATGGCCTACATTCACAGAAACATCTTAAGTCACTCAAAAGTAACAGAAATAAATTAAGCATGAATTTCTGAAAAGGACTCTTCTTTGAGGATCACTTTTACAAACTTTTCTTTATGTGTAATTTCTAGGGCTATATCTTTCATTATATTTTCAAAAGTATGTGACTTTAGAAATGACAGAACCTCTACTCCAAAAAGTTCAATGTTCATTTACATTTCTAAAATCAGAAGATAACGTGGCATCTGCACGACTGACATCACCGTTTCTGTCCTGTTGCATTGAGTCTGGCTTATTCATGTCTTGGCTGTTTCTATTACTTCATCCTATGCTGACCAACTGCTTAGCCTTGTCAGTGGTTATATGCCCTCAAACCCCACCCATATACATATGGCCATTCAATGTTTCTCTTTGCCAATCACTCCTGAAACTTTCGTTTAGGACATTTTTTTCTTTGCTTGTGAAATAACATTACTCACCCTACTCATTGGATTTATTTCTGGAAGATTTGTGGCTGCTTCCTGATTATACTGATTGTGATTTGTCACCAGTGAGGCTATTTAAAAAGAGGCAACTCCCAAAGAGGAGCCCCAACTCGTTCTGCACAATGGCAGCATTGTTGGTATAAGTATCTAATCCACCAAAGGGTAACAATTACTTGGGTGTAAGAAATTTGAAAAAAAATTTTTTAACTCACATTCCCTTCTTATATTCCATGTATGCTGATGTTCTCTACTAAAGCCACTTTTCAAACAAATTGGCATTACACAGACATTTCAGGGACCACAGAATTTATCTTAGCAATGATACTGATATTTAGTGCCAAATATATAAATCTGAAGAACATAGTATCACTGCTTCTAACTGCAATTTTTAAAACAACTTCGAATTCTATAAAGGTATGCTAATTCCCTGGCTGCTGCTGGATATAATAGTGTGGTATCCAAACTGAAAGAAAGCTTTCTTTATAGTCTTTTTTAGAAGTCCCCCAAGTTAACTTACATAATAAACATAAATTTGAAAGTGCACAAAGCAATCTATTAGTTATATGTAATTTTATAATCCCCAAAGTAGTATATTTAAAATCATAGCAGCCTATTATAACAATTACGTTTGTTAAATGGGAATGGCAAAAGTAGATGAGGAAAAGGGAGACTTTGTTTTTTACTTTAAATACTTCAGTACTGAATAAATATTTAAACACTTTTTAGTAAAAAACTGAATAAAGGCCCTGGCCGGTTTGGCTCAGTGGATAGAGCGTCGGCCTGCGGACTCACATTAGTTTTTTTCTACACCCTGTCATCCCCACATCTAATCTCCTTCCAGACTTAGCACTGTGAGGGCGGAGGCCTTGTGTGTCTTCTACAGCAGTCTATCTCCCACAGAGCCATCCCCATCGCCGATGCTCTGCATCTAGATGAATAGAGGTGAAGGCAATGGGAGCAGGAGGATTCAACAAACCTTGAAGTGAGCATTAAAAATAGCACTTCTGCCCACAGTCGTGGCTCAGTGGTTGAGTGTCGACCTTCGAACCAGGAGGTCATGGTCGATTCCCAGTCAGGGCACACACCCGGGGTTGCAGGTTCAATGCCCTGTGTGGGGCATGCAGGATCAATGATTCTCTCTCATCATTGATGTTTCTCTCTCTCTCTCCCTCTCCCTTTCTCTCTGAAGTCAATAAAAAATTTTTTTAAATAGCACTTCTATTTAGAAGTGAAGGGACCAAAGTTTTGCCATCCTGAAGCTGCTTGTTGGAATACTGATTTTAAGCTGTTTATTAAGAAACAAGACTCAGAAAGAACCTTTGGCCTTTTCCATCTAAACATCCTGCCTAAGAGGTTTAGATGAAAAGGCCTACTCCAGGAAGGGAATTTCAGGATATTCATTTTAGCCTAATTTGAATTAAGTATGGTAAATAGGAGGACTTCAGGCAGGGGCCTGTTCACTAGAAATCCTGTGTCCCATTGTTTCTGAGTTGCCTAGCAAGAATTTGCCTGCTGTGTGTTCCCTTCTCCCTCAACTATCTGTAAATTGCCCACTCTCACTTCTTAAATCTAAGACCCCATTCCCCCTACCTTTCTCCAAAATGTCATATATACCCAATGTTGCCTCACTGTTTTTGAAATTTTTATGCTTATGTGAAGTTCCCATGCGTATGTATTAAAATTTTATTTTCTCCTGTTAATGTCTTTTAATTTATTAACCCAGCTAGAAGAACTTAAAAGGTAGGAGGAAAAGTATTAATTTTGTAGCTCCCATTAGAAAGTAGACTTTAGAATAAAAAGATCCATTATCTTCTCCCTTTGAAATTCTAGTTAGTATCTATTCACAATTCTAACTGCTCTGCTCCTTCAATGTTTAGACCCCTATTTGGATGGGATGGCCAGAGAAACCCTCTACAGGGCAAATAATTCATCATGACAATGTTACTACAAGTTTGAGAATATCATCCTGAATATTACATATGAAGTCCAATGCCAAGAACCTGACTCCTGTATGACATTCTTTTTTTGGAACTAGTAAGTAAAATGCCAGTCACCTGTTAAATGGAATATAACTACTTCATTCTTATTGTTTCTAATCTCTAAGTTCAATTCTACACCTTGCTACCCAACAAACTCACTTCATATTTGGTCACTATTCTCAATAACCTATCACTTTCTCCATGAAGCCCATATACCTCAGCTTCGGCCTTAAGTCATTAGTTACAATATAGGTGCCTAAACTGGGACCAGGCTGATACTTAAGGGCAGGAGCAAGAAACAAAAGTAAGTAACAATGATATAACAACCACTTCTCAGCTCCAGACTATGAGTTTATAAAAAACAGTGTAGGTAAAAATGAGTTTTGAAATCTTCCGTCTTAAACTGTAAAATACAATACTATGCAGAGAGGTCATGGGTTTAAAAGAGGTCAAGGAGAATTAATGCATGAAAGCTGCTGTTGACAAACCTGTCCCAAATTTGCTGAAGGGGTGTTTGGGATTCCCCGTAGCTTTCTCCAACTGAAAGAGTCTCCAAGCATCATTCATCACATTCTTCTCATGTTCTGAATCAACTGCATTCACCTCTCTGTCTTTGCAACTCTCATCAAATAACGGGCACAGAAAAAACTGCGCAAACCTAAGGGTGTGAAACATAATTTAAAAGCTGTTATTTTTTAAAAGTGGCCTTTAAAAAAATGCTTGAAATGTAACAGATAGAAAATATTAATTCTACAAAATCAGAAAAAAACTACCATTGCTACTAAGAAAAAAGGAATATAAAATATGTTCTAAGTAACATAAAAAAAATATAATATTGGACATATGTAAATTCAGAAGTCAATCTACCCGAGAGATGTTAGTGAAGATATAAAAAGATGAACACCTCCGATTCTGACACCAATTCCCATGTCTTTTTTCCACACCACCAAACAATTCTCCGACACCAGCTGGGTATCCCACAATTCAGCTCAATTACGACACTGGCTACCTAAAAATCAGATGCTGCCCCCTACAAGACTGCCCCCTTCAGACACTAATCACAAGTCTGGGTTGTCACCTAAGCTTCTGACGAATCCTCTGAACAATCGATGGGAGGATTCCACAACTTCCTCCTCGGGTTCTATTAATTTAGCAGAGCAGCTCACAAGGCTCAGAGAAACATTTTACTTTCTAGCTTACTGGTTTATTATAAAAGGATATAATTCAGGAATAGTCAGAAAAAAGAGGTACACAGGGCAAGGTATGTGGGAAGCGGTGAGGAGTTTCCATGCCCTCTGAACACACCTCTCACCAAATCTCCATGTGGTCAAAAGTAGGAGTTCTCCAAACTCCGTCCTTTTGGATTTTTAGGGAGGCTTTGTTGATTAAATCATTGACCATTAGTGACTGAACTTAATATCCAGCCCCATTCTCCTCCTTAGAGGTCTAGGGATGAGACTATAAATTTCAAATCTCTAATCATGTGGCTCCCACCCTCAAGTTACCTAGGGGCTTCCCCCAAACCCTCATTAACATAACAACCTTTATGGTTCTGACCACTTAGGAAATTGCAAGGGGTTTTTAGGAGTTTTATGAGTCAGGACCAGAAAAGAAGACCAAATATATATTTCTTATTATAAATCACAATGTCGCCTTAGCGGTTTGGCTCAGTGGATAGAGGGTCTTGCCTGGGGACTGAAGGGTCCTGGACCTGATTCTGGTCAAGGGCACATGCCATGGTTGCGGGCTCGATCCCCAGTAGGGGGCATGTAGGAGGCAGCCAATCAATGGTTCTCTCTCATCATTGATGTTTCTATCTCTCCCTCTCCCTTCCTCTCTGAAAATCAATAAAAATATATTTTAAAATAAATAAATAAATTATAATGTCACAACACCAAAAAGTCAAGGCAGACTTACGGAGACAGCAGCAATCTATTTAAGATTTGCAGTTTAGCATATCTATGAAAATCCTTGTTATAAATGGCTAATTCTCCAAAAAAGGAAAAGGCAGGTGATAGTTCTTAGGCAAGGAAACCTTAAACTTACAGTTTTAGGTGCAATTTCACTAAGACTCAGATATTTTAGGACAAACTAAGTGACCTACTTTTAAAAGGCTCTATTTGAATTTTTCTTCTCATGGAGAAAAATAAACAAATCTACTTTAATTAGTGAAAAAAATGGAGTGAAAAACCTATGACATAGTAGTTTGACTAAGACATAAGGCTTCTATGAAATTGTGAGTATTTAAAATTTTTAATAAGCAGTGATTCCACAAATACCATGGCATGTAACTCTAACAAAAGTAACTAAAATACTTTCCTTGAGACTATTCTTTAATAGTAGTACCAAAGTTTAACTAAGATACCTTTAGTTAATAAATTAACTCTCCTATATCAGGTTGTAATCATGATTTCATACAGTAATTCTTCTAAAGAAACGTTAGCCCCCATCTTATAAAAACAAGATCCAGAATTCAGATGAAACTGAGAGTAGAAGGTCTGTCTGAATGGAACTACTATTCAGTGGACCTAAGAGACTCCTGAGTCTGTAACATCTGAGCAATTGCACCTCCCACAGTCCAGCTGTCAAGGAGGCTGTTATTATTTGATATTTATTTTAAGTACATAAACATAATACTATTATAAGCACTTTACACACACCAATCCAAAGAGAAATCCATCTAACTATAATCTATAATCAAAGATATACTAAAACAGAGCTATTTCTGGACATGCAACCTCTTCTACCTATGTCAATATGTTCAGGCTGGAAAAAGTGCCTAATAGTTACATAGGCCTACATAAAGGGTCATGATTATGACACAGTATAAGCCACTTTTTTAAAAAATGCTCTTATACAAGTGTGTTTTTTTTTTCCACTCTGAGCCAAGTAACAGACATCCTCCATCAAACAGAGATCTATTATATGAACATCTGCAGTAGCATTTGTAAAGCAGAAAATGAGCCCAGGGAACTTATTGTTAGTCTTCTGGGAATACATATGATTATACCTCAAAGCTGCTGCCTAAAGATTGAAACATAAGCTAAAATAAGTAAGAAACAGGCTACTTTGAGCTAGCCATGTATCCTGTTAATAATCTTTGCTCTAAGGAATAAATTCAAACTATTAGGTTGCTTAAAAAATAGAATGACTATTATTAAGATAAGCAAGCAAATAAAGTTGACAATTATTAAAACTGCAAGTCAAACTCAGTACAGATTCACTAAAAAGCTTCAGATTACACTTGATAATACAGAAAACTATAAAAATTCACCAAAAAAAAAATATTACACTTTGAATAATGAATCAAATCACTAATATAACAAAAAATTTTAAATAGCTGTATAGAAAATTGACCAAGAAATTAAATTGGCCTAAGGGAGTTTGCTATAGAAAATTCTTTCACAGAAAGTACCCAGGGTTGAAACTACAGGTCAAAACATTCTGTATCTGCTAAGTATTCTTGAGAATAGAGAAACTAAAGGAAATAGAGTATTTAAGTTCTAGCATTCTGGAACAGAAATATGTTCTGTTACAGTTTATTCTTTATCACCTGCTTCATATGTAATACCAGTTAGAATGGGAAGGACAGGTAAGAATTTTATAAGTCAATAAAGCATTTTGTAGGCCTGAAGACTGGTTTAAAGTCAGACCATTATTTTTCTTCTACCACAAAGTAAATATATGAGATCACATTATTATTTTTCCTTGTTACAGAACCCAGGGGTGAGGGTAATACTGATTAAAATACCTCTTGTTAAGCTATAAAGCTGTGAAGGCATCTCTGTAAAAATAATAATTGTTACTATTACTAGTATTAATGTCTTAAGTGCACAAAGTTGGATAATGTATAGAGTATTCAGCATTACCTGTCTAGGGCACCTTCTAGGTGTTCATGGGAAACATCGAAATAATAATTGGTATGCTCTCCACTAGTAAAAGCATTTGAACTTCCTGCATGCTCACTGAGAAACTGGCTGTATTCATTTTCTTTAGGATATTTCTTTGTTCCCAAAAATAGCATATGTTCACAAAAATGACTTAAGCCAGCAATATTTGGAGGATCTGACAATGAACCTGTAAAGAGTAGAGAAAACACATATATATATAATAAATCATTTTTTATGTTGAAAGAAATCAAGTACAGATAAGTCACAGATGATTTGAAATTTCTGTTAGCATGACAACTCCAATCATACAATCAGAAAAAGCTAAGCATAGGCTGCTCTAAAATAATATTGTTTAGTTCTAGCCCCATCTTTTGACATTAGTTGGTGACCTTGGGCAGATTTTAACCTCTCTGGACATTAGTTTCCTCACACATCACACTGGAGGGAAAGAGTTGAATTCACTGTTGTTTTTATTTTGCAGGAGACAATAGAGCAGAGTGCTAAGGGCACTGGTTTGGGGGTTAGCAGCTCTGTTAGCTATATGAAACTTTAAGCACAATACTTCATCCATCTTGCCTCAGTCACTTTTCTATATACACACCTAACTTATGGGAGTTGTGTGAATAAAAATTACATATTTGCAAAGCACACTGTATTGTGCTCAGCAATAATTATTTGTTCAACATATGATGGTTATTACTTTTTTCCCTCAATTTTAAAATGTCACTGAGTTAAACAAAAATTTTTCAGAAAGAAAACATGCCTCACTAAATGTACATATAGATAAGAAGCAAGCTGAGTAAAGCAGCATTAAATGTGGAATAAATATGAACACAAGAATCTAGGAAATGTATTTCCTTGTGTACCCGAAGTGTACAAAAGTGGAAGAATTAGAACTGTTACAGTACAAGATGGGAATGAATTTCCTTGCTGCTAGGCCACCTCAGCTGGGAACCTAACAAGATGCTCTTGGTAAATGTAAAATTATTTGTCTTAGACAATTGTAGATTATCAATAGCTGAACAGGGCTACTGTACAAAATAAGGTACATGAAACTGGCAACTGTTAGGTCTTTATTTGCACAAATATGGAAAGTTCTAATAAATGTCAACATCAGGTCAAAGCCTAATTCACAATTTTAAATTGTACCTATGTGTACATCAAGTGCTGCTGATGACTTATCCGTGGTGGGATCGCTGATGAGAAGTACTTTGATGCCATTGGCCAGCTCCAGCCCCCGGTATTCTCGCTTGTCTTCAGGAGATTTGATAATGTGATTTCCTAGTCTCTTGATGGCTGGATTATTCATTTTGCTGTAGGTCTTTTTGTGGAAACTTAAAAGAAAAAAATTAATTGTTAGATTGTGGCTGCCTTTTTTTTTCTTTCTTTTTTTAAAGAACAAAGAGTAACATCAAGCAAAACCATTTATTGCATCATCAGATTAAAACACATCTGGAGGAAACTTTTTATAGCCTACCTACAGGGTATAATCATTCCACTCCTTCCTCTTACCCATCATTCTTTCAGAGAAATGTTAATATTGTTTTTGTAAAGCCATATTTAGGACAGCACACGGATGGGGATTTGAGAGAGGATGGGTTGGGCCATGAGTTGGCCCATGTGCTGACCTAGAATACAGTTTCCAATTACCAATAACTGCTTTCCCACATATTTCAGAGGCATCTGCTAGAGTAAGTGAGCTGAGAGTTGTAAGAATTATTGTAAGGTCATCCAAAACATTGCTCAACTTGATGACATTCAAAGATAGGGCAAATCTAGAACTCATCAGTCTGGTATGCACATGCTCAGAACACAGGGAACAAGCTTCAATGAGGAAAGATCCTGTGAAGTCCTAATACAAAATAAGTGATCTGGGCTGTCCTATGAGTCATGGCAGCAAAAGTAGGGACATAAAAATAAACAAGGTTGGAAGGACCCCAAGTAATTTTTGTAGTCCAGTGCAAAGGTGAATGCCAGAGCAGGAACAAGTACAGTCATCTTAACAAAGATGTTAAATTGTCTTACAAAGGACTTACTTCCCTTCCTCTGATAGTCCTTTTCTTCTCTAAGAAAGCTAGGTTATGCTGATGGAAAGGGGCTCTTGACTGCTATGCAGGGATTATTAGTGTAGCAAAGGGATTTTCCAGAGCATGGGGTATGTATGTTTTGAGACTAAGAGTGGATGCTATTCTTGTCTATGCTGCGAACTGCTTAAGAGACAAAAACTGAGCCTGTTATTATTAGTAGGTAAATATACTAATCAAGTAAAGCAAAAACATATCTTAAACTATAGAGGAAAAATGACCCTGTGCTACCACATTTGCTTCTCACCTGGAAGACAAAAGAAGTGGATTTGACTGCTCCTTAAAGACTGACATCCAGATTTAAGAGCAAATCAGAGGGGACACAAATAGACATACAATTTTATGGGATAAAAACTTTATTTTTGTGTTAAAATCTTTGGAGATTAATGGAGTGAGAAATCCAGTTTGCTTTTATCAGAAAAGCTTCCTCTCTAAAATAATCTGTAACTAGTCTTCTGAGTAAGAAATTATCAACCAAAGAGATTTGTTTGCTCCTATTAAGATTGTCCCTGATATCTTCTTTAGAAAAGAATATTTGGAATATTAAAGATCAGTAGCATAAGTCATACTAAATGTATCATAGCCGTTTTTAAAAACCACATAGTACTTTACAGAGACATTGCTAATAGTTTTGCCCTATTTATAGTAAAAATTTCTTTTTTTAAAAATAAAAGGACATATTATTATTTTATTTATTTATTGATTGATTGACTGACTGATTCAGAGAGGAAGGGAGAGGGAGAGATAGAAACATCAATGGTGAGAGAAAATCATTGATCTGCTAACTCCTGCACACCCCCTACTGGGGATCGAGCCCACAACCTGGGCATGTGCCCTTGACTGGAATCGAACCCAGACCCTTCAGTACGCAAGTCAATGCTCTATCCACTGAGCCAAACCAGCTATGGCAGTAAAAATTCCTTGAAAAACAAAATATAACACTAACATTTTGGGGATATAAGGCCATTGTTGGAAAATTCAAAAGCAATTTGGAAGTGAAAAGGTTTTATTAACCACTTCTTTCTACTTCATTAGCCACAAACCACTTTAAGATCAATGTCAAAGGGAGATAAAAATCCGAGTGCAAAGTCCTAAAAAATGGTATTTAGTGGTTTAAAAAAATCTCAGAGTAACATCTATCTAAGCCTCCAAAGACAGGAGCAATAATAATCCTGGTTAAGGTATTTCCCCAGGGGCAATCTGGACTACAACAAATGCCTTCAGTTAATAGCTGGTTTTGAAAACCTTGAGTTCAATATAAATTACTATTTTGAAAAATGAGTTCCAACCTAGCAGCAACATTAAGATTAAGTAAGCCACGAGGCAGCCTCCATTAAGACTCCACAGCCACAAGGGCAGCCTTAAAAGAAAACATTAAAGCTCAGCGTGCACCAGAGATGCCTAGGCTCCTCCCTGCAAAGCTCTACTAGAGAAAGGGAGGGGACTGGGATTTTAGTGATGAATTCCACTAAGTGGGAGCAAAAACTAAAGGCTATTTTGGTTCCACTGCCATTGTTTATACCCAAAGCTCTCTACTGTGCTTGCCCAGCCAGTTTCATTTAGGGGAACCAAAAGTTACAAGCAACTAAAATGTAATAATGATGATGCTGATGATGGCAGAGCTCTGAAACTTCTACTCAATCCACAACTGTAGTGAGATCAAATACAGATCACTTAGGGAGGACAAACTGTCTTATTCTATGGGAGGTGAAAAATTCATTGTAATTAAGATAACCACCCTTAACTATAGGCTATATTCTGTACTTTTTTCGGGGTTCAATTTCTCTTATCCAGATTTTCATTATCTTAAAGGAAAAAATATAATCAGAGGCATTAGATAACTCATTTGGGCACTGAAGCTATGATTGGTTAATATCCGTGGTATGGCTAAGAATAAAGAGATTTATTCTATAAGTCAAACATAAAAATTAGTCCAACCACTTTTAGACATTTGTATAACGAGATCAAGGACAATTATAAATTTCCAAGCTGACAATGCTCCTGAATCAAATATGACTTCTTGAAGCAAAAGCCAAAAGGGTTAATAGCAGCATTTTCAAACAAGATCCTTCCCAGCAACCCATATTCAATAGCACAGGCTGGCTTTACCTAAAGCATGTCTATCAACACATCCTACAACAATTTGATTCTCACCTTCTGGAGAACTGGAGGAAATGATCTGGAACTCCTCTGATGATGATGAATTCATCAACAGCTTGCCTGTCTCTGTATTTATACTCATGAGATCACATGTCTATCCATCTCAGCTCATTAGCATACAGCCTTCAAAAATAATTTTACTTATTACAAATGTTCTCCAATTTGCACCCAACAAAGAGTGAACAAGCAAGTATTCTGACTTTTAGATGCCAAGCTAGTGCTAAATCAAATGCTTTCCCAGACATTTATTTGATATTTTTAACCTGTCAAAGTCAAAATCTTAGAATTACTTTCAATTTCAGGGACTTTATCACACATTGGAAACTTCATCAAAGGCACAGAATTGTCAGTGTTAAGCATTCTCATGAACTTGGAGAGATATTTAGTAATTACAGCATATTTTGTAATTTTGTTTAGAATTTACAACACAGAAGGTTAGAATTTAAAAGCTGGAAGAGCCATTAGATGTTATCTAATTCTTTGCAGTTCATGGACTAGCGGGACTCTTCCCAAGAGCTTGTTAAATGTATAAAATATCAGAAACCACCAGAGACCTGCTAAGCCAGAATCTGTATTTTAGCAATTTCCCCAAATGGGCTAGTCCCCTATCTTACTTATAAGAAAACTAAAGCTCAGGAACCTGAAATCACTTGTCCAAGATTATATAGCCAAAGTTACAGCTAGAACTCAGTTATTAACTGTGCCCACTCCAGCACCTCGAAATCCAAATAAACATTTAAGGAGGCCTATGAAGATCCAGACACTACACCATGCATGCTGGCTACAAAGATGAGTATGCCAGAGCCTTTGCTCTGAAGAAACCCAGTCTAGTGACAGACACGAAAACAAGTCAACTTTTAACTGTGTGGCACAGTTGTCCAGGGCACTATGGGAGTCGTGGAGGGGGGACACCTAACTTTCTAGAAGAGGAGAGAGGAAAGAGAGTAGGTGAATAGAAGCATGCCAAATAAGAGGGAGTTACCAGAGAAAAGGACTGGTGCTGAGAAAAAAAACATGAGTCATAAAGAGGAAATACAAGAGCTTGGTGTTAATAGAACTACAACTAGAACTTCCACTGAGAGATCTGGACATATAAAGGCCTAAAATGCAGGTTTGCAAAAACAAATTCCCAAATAAGTCATTTCCAAATTCTCATATCAAAAGAAATTTTTTCTGCAAATAATCTTTTATTCAGATGACCTTTTACAATCCTTTTACTCATACCTCTTTAAGTACTGCACAGTACATTGAATAGATTGAGAAACTTTATGTTGCCTTTGTTCGATTTGATCCATTTCTAATTTCTAAATGAATGACCTATAAACCCAAACAGGTGACTGATCATGCTAATAGTTAATTATGTATCAAAACCTCCCTTCTGTGGAATCCATCCACCCACTGCAAACCACAGTCGGAAGCTGAGCTTACCCTATGGCACTCCTGAACGAGGAGGAGGCATCCCAGGAGAAAATGCCTGAAATCAGAATCATACCAAACATTTCTTCCCCACAGAAAGCAGAGGTAAGTAAGAATATGAAGGTAGTGGTAGTACTAGCATGCCTCACTATAAGACTACATATTCCCAAATACTGTTTACGTCACTTGACCTAAAAAAATAATGTCTCAGGGAATCATCTTCAGTTACAGAGATCAGTACCCCTTACCTCATACACAAGCTAGATTATAAAGGTGGGTATAAACTAAAATCCTGTCAATTAAATTATATTTTCTCATGATGAATGCTTTGTCTTTGTTTCAGACAAAATGTCAGGTGTTCTAACTCTGTGCGCCTTCTGGAAAAGTGTTTACAAAGAAAAAGCAAACTCTTAAATGAGTAAGGAATCCTATAGCAGTATCATTTTAGAGATATGTGCTTTTGCAAATTTTGTTCTAGTTTTGGTGCATATTTACAACCAGAGGCCCGCTGCACGGAATTCATGCACGGGTAGGGTCCCTAGGCCTGACTGGCAATCAGGGCTGATTGGGGCCTTCCTTCCCCTGACTGCTGGCTGGGGCCTTCCTTCATTCCGAGCCGCCCCCTGGTAGTCAGCGCACATCATAGCAAGCAGTTGAACTCCCAGTCGGTCGAACTCCCGAGGGGACAATTTGCATATTAGCCTTTTATTATATAGGACTAGAGGCCCAGTGCACGAGATTCATGCATTGGGGGGGGGGCAGGTACCTCAGCCCTGCCTGGGAGCCCTTGGGGGATGTCTGACCAGCCGTGAGCCCGGCTTCTGGCTGAGCGCAATGACCGCCAGGGGCAGCTCCTGTGTTGAGCGTCTGCCCCATGGTGGTCAGTGCGCATCATAGCGACTGGCTGTTCAACTGTTCGGTCGATTTGCATATTATCCTTTTATTATATAGGATGGCTGTTTATTCTAAAAGTGACAAGCTTATGTGGGAGAGGAAGATATTTTACTCTACCCTTCTAGGTTCCTTTGGGTGGTCTACTAATTAAGTCAACATGAGACAGAGTAACAAGAGAAATTAACTAAATTTAATTACATATGTATGTATGGGAACCCCACATATGAGAGTCAGTGATCCCACATACATAAGAGGTTCACAGACAGAAAGGTAAAAATGGTATGTATGATACTCCAAGCTAGGGATGAGGTACAATGTGCCTTGGGGCTTCAGAGGGGAAGAAGGTCATTTGCAGAATAAGAGCCGATGTTCAGTTATTACAAGTTTGTCCTATAAATCATAAAGTTTTAGGCTTCTTTTTTAGAGAGAGGGGAGGGAGGGAGGGAGGAGAGAAAAGGAGGGAGAAGTGAAATGTGAGAGAGACACATCGATTGGTTTGACTCCCACACATGCCTAAATATATTTTCATTGATTTCAGAGAGGAAGGAAGAGGGAGAGAGAGAGAGAAACATCAATGATGAGAGAGAATCATTGACCAGCTACATCCTGCATGACCCCCACTGGGGATGGAGCTCACAACCTGGGCATGTG